>NC_068426.1:8672012-8722012 GCF_023373465.1 Oncorhynchus keta
TCCCTTACCTTTGATGATCTTCATATGGTGGCACTCAGAAGACATTCATTTACTCAATAAATGTTCCTTTTGTTCGATAAAGTCTCTTTATATCCAAAAACTTCAGTTTTCTTCAGTAATCCACAGGCTCAAACGCAGTCAAAACAGGCAGACAAAAAAATCCAAATTGTATCTGTAAAGTTCTTAGGAGCATGTCAAACGATGTTTATATTCAATCCTCAGGTTGTTTTTAGCCTAAATGATCTATAATATTTCAACCAGACAATAACGTTGTCAATATAAAAGGTAAACAAGAAATGCACTCTCTCGGGATTGCGCATGAAAAAGCTCTGTGAAACGTAAGGGTCCACTCATTCAGACTGGTCTTACTCCCTCATTTATAAGAATACAAGCCTGAAACAAGCCTGAAACAACAATTTCTAAAGACTGTTGATATCTAATGCATAGGAACTGCAAATTGAGTCCTAAGTCAATGGATACTGCAATGGCATTGAATAGAAAACTACAAAACCAACAAACAAACAAAAACTTCCTGAATGGATCTTTCTCAGGTTTCCGCCTGTCAAATCATTTCTGTTATACTCACACTTTTTTAACAGTTTCGGAAACTTTAGAGTGTTTTCTATCCAAATCGACCAGTTATATGCACATCATATCTTCCGGGCCCGAGTAGCAGGTGGTTTAATTTAGGCATGCTTTTCATCCAAAATTCTGAATGCTCTACTTAATTAAAGCACCTTTGGCAGCAATTACAGCCTTGAGTCTTCTTGTGTAAAATGCTACAAGCTTGACACACCTGTATTTGGGGAGTTTCTTCTCTGCAGATCCTCTCAAGCTCTGTCAGGTTGGATGTGGAGCGACGCTGCACAGCTATTTTCACGTCTCTCCAGAGATGTTCCATCGGGTTCATGTCCGGGCTCTGGCTGGGCCACTCAAGTACATGTCCCGAAGCCACTCTTGCTTGGCTGTGTGTTTAGAGTTTTTGTCCTGTTGGAAAGTGAACATTCGCCCAAGTCTGAGGACCTAAGCACTCTGGAGCAGGTTTCCATCAAGGATCTCTCTGTAATTTGCTCTGATCATCTTTGCCTTGATCTTGACTAGTCTCTCGGTCCCTGCCGCTGAAAAACATCCCCACAGCATGATGCTGCCACCACCATGCTTCACCGTAGGGATGGTGCCAAGTTTCCTCCAGACCTGACGCTTGGCATTCAGGCCAAAGAGTTCTATCTTATTTTCATCAGACAAGAGAATCTTGTCTTTAGGTGCATTTTGGCAAAAATCCAAGCGGGCTGTCATGTGCCTTTTACTGAGGAGTGGCTTCCGTCTGGCCACTCTACCATAAAGGCCTGATTGGTGGAGTGCTGTAGTGAATGTTGTCCTTCTGGAAGGTTCTACCATCTCCACAGAGGAATTATAGAGCTCTGTCAGAGTGACCATCAGGTTCCTGGTCACCTCCCTGACCAAGGCCCTTCTCCCCGATTGCTCAGTTTGGCCGGGGGGTCAGCTCTAGGAGGGGTCTTGGTGGTTCCAAACTTTTTCCATTTAAGAATGATGGAGGCCAGTGTGTTCTTGGGGACCTTCAATGCTGCAGACATGTTTTGGTACCTTTCCTCAGATCTGTTTGTTGTCACAATGCTTTCTCTGAGCTCCACTGACAATTCATTTGACCTCATGGCTTGGTTTTGCTCTGACATGCGCTATATACAGTGCATTCGGAAGGTTTTCAGACCCCTTGACTTTTTCCACATTTTGTTTTGTTACAGCCTTATTCTAAAATTGATTAAATAATTGTATTTTGCCGTTACAGTTGACAGTACATGTCAGAGCAAAAACCAAGTTTTCTTTGCCATTACATATAGTATCATTCAATACACGGACAGGGCTGAAACACATCATCAGCAAAAAGATGATAGTATATATACTGTATATAGACTATATGATATTATATAAACTGTATATACACTCTATGATATTATATATACTGTATATAGACTATATGATATTATATAAACTGGTATATACACTCTATGATATTATATATACTGTATATGTAGTATCTGAACGGAGCTTTTTAATAGTGGTTATACACTATATTATATTCTCACCCTATACTGTATATACACTACATGATACCTATATACTGTATATACACTATATGATATTTAATATACACTATATGATATTAGATATACTGGTAATACACTATATGATATTATATATACTGGTTAAAATTATATATGCTGTTTATACACTATATGATATTAAATATATTGTATATACACTATGATATTATATATATATATATATGATATTAACACTATATGATAATGTAGATACTGGATAAACACTATATGATATTATATATACTGTATATACATTATATGATATTACATATACTCTTATACACTATGTGGTATTATATATACTGGTTATACACTATATGATAATATATACATTATACTCTATATACACTATATGTTATTATATCTACTACATGATATTATCATACAATAAACAATATTCAGACAACCTTATAATGATGTGGGATTAGTTTAGATCTGTTTAGTTCAGTTCCGTTAAGTTTAGTTAAGTTTAGTTCAGTTCTGTTTAGTTCAGTTCCGTTAAGTTTAGTTAAGTTTAGTTAAGTTTAGTTCCGCTCAGTTCAGATTAGTTCCATTTAGTTTAGTTCTGTTTAGTTCAGTTCTGTTTAGTTTAGTTAAGTTTAGTTCCGCTTAGTTCAGATTAGTTCCATTTAGTTTAGTTCAGTTCTGTTTAGTTCAGTTCTGTTTAGTTCAGTTCTGTTTAGTTCAGTTCTGTTTAGCTCAGTTCCATTTAGTTTAGTTTAGTTCCGCTTAGTTCAGATTAGTTCCATTTAGTTTAGTTCAGTTCTGTTTAGTTCAGTTCTGTTTAGTTCAGTTCTGTTTAGTTCAGTTCCATTTAGTTTACTTTAGTTCCGTTAAGTTCAGTTCCGTTAAGTTTAGTTAAGTTTAGTTCCGCTAAGTTCAGATTAGTTCCATTTAGTTTAGTTCAGTTCTGTTTAGTTCAGTTCTGTTTAGTTCAGTTCCATTTAGTTTAGTTTAGTTCCGTTTAGCTTAGTAGACACTTTGAATTAATTAGCAAGGCAGGTGCATAAACGGCATCATCAAGGTTTGATGTCACCAGACGTCAGACGTGTTTCCATCGTGGTCCACTACTTCTTCCTACACAATCTCCATTGTCATATTTCCAGCATGCAGAGCTCCCAATCTCTGCCTCTGATCTGCCATTTTAAATCATCCTCTTCCCAGGACGGGATCTTTGATGAGGCAGTGATCTGTGTCTGTCTGGGACTGGCCTATGGACCCTGGTGAAAAGTAGTGCACTATATAGGGAATAGGGCACCATTTGGGATGCAGGTGGGCCGTGCTAAAAACTTTACATCTGTCATGTCTACAAGCCGACAGGTCACAGCTAAGAATAGGTCTCGCCTCATCCCTCGCCTCGCCTCACCCCTCGCCTGATAAAAATAATGACCTTCCCTTTTTTAATTCGCTGTCCTGAAATAAATGTAGTTAATCCCCCCCCCCTCTCTCTATCCATCCATCTCTTCCTCCTCTCGCTGTCTGTCCATCCATCTGTAATGTAGAGTAGATTGATAAAGGACATGGATGTCTTGGCTAACTCCTGGAGGAAATATATATTCTCTCTCTCTCTCTCTCTCTCTCTCTCTCTCTCTCTCTCTCTCTCTCTCTCTCTCTCTCTCTCTCTCTCTCTCTCTCTCATATTATATCCCCTAATGAAAACACTTGCCAACTCTGTGGGCACCTCAGTATTGCTGCCCTCTGCTCAAACCTCTCCTCTTCTGTGTCTTTCTCTTCACCCCGACACATCATCCATAACCTTCTGTGTGCAGAGAGTCCATCGGCACGGCTGGCCATCCATCTCCACAAGGTTGAGCTGCCCACGGCAGAGAGCAGCAGCTGCAGAGCCCAGAGAGGCTCACCCTGTGTGGGGAGGAGAATGAGGAAGGGCTTAATGATGGATGGTGGATACTGGAGGAAGCTGGAGGATTGAAATGGCACCCTATTCTCTATATCCTGCATGTCTTTTTGACCAGGGTCCATCGGCCTTTAGTCTCGGATATCCCTGACCGGTCTAGTGGAGAATGTAAACTTCTCTCTGAGATTTTGAAAAAAAATGGAGGGAAAAAAATTCCAGGGAGGCTCCTCAACTCTCCCAACAAATCACAAGTTTTGGTAGGCGGGGCTTCAAATGCGGATGGGAATTGTGCTCATGTTTAGCTAGGGTCACAAGCTGCTACGGCAGTGATACTGCAGTGATACTGCAGTGACGTTACCGGTGATGCATTTTCCCATTTCCGACTCGTCTTCTCTGTCCCAAATGACACCGGAACATGAACAGATGTTTTAGCTAGAGCATTGATACATTGCACTGTATAGAGAATAGGATGCCATATGGGACACAAACATAAATATATTGTCTCAGCTCAGAGAGGGCTGGGAGACTCGTGAACCCAGTATGCAGTTGACCAGAGTTGGCTGTTGACCAGAGTTGGCGGTTGAGTTGGCTGTTGACCAGAGTTGGCTGTTGACCAGAGTTGGCTGTTGACCAGAGTTGGCTGTTGAGTTGGCTGTTGACCAGAGTGGGCTGTTGACCAGAGTTGGCTGTTGACCAGAGTTGGCTGTTGACCAGAGTTGGCTGTTGAGTTGGCTGTTGACCAGAGTGGGCTGTTGACCAGAGTTGGCTGTTGACCAGAGTGGGCTGTTGACCAGAGTGAGCTGTTGACCAGAGTTGGCTGTTGACCAGAGTGGGCTGTTGACCAGAGTGGGCTGTTGACCAGAGTTGGCTGTTGAGTTGGCTGTTGACCAGAGTGGGCTGTTGAGTTGGCTGTTGACCAGAATTGGCTGTTGACCAGAGTTGGCTGTTGAGTTGGCTATTGACCAGAGTGGACTGTTGAGTTGGCTGTTGACCAGAGTTGGCTGTTGCGTTGGCTGTTGAGTTGGCTGTTGAGTTGACTATGGAGTGTGCTGTTGAGTTGACTATTGAGTTGGCTGCTCAAATCAAATCAAATTGTATTTGTCACATACACATGGTTAGCAGATGTTAATGTGAGTGTAGTGAAATGCTTGTTCTTCTAGTTCCGACCATGCAGTAATATCTAACAAGTAATCTAACCTAACAATTTCACAACAACTACCTTATACACACAAGTGTAAAGGAATGAAGAATATGTACATAAAGATATATGAATGAGTGATGACCGAACGGCATAGGCAAGATGCAGCAGATGGTATAGAGTACAGTGTATACATATGAGATGAGTAATGTAGGGTATGTAAACAAGATGCAGTAGATGGTATAGAGTACAGTGTATACATATGAGATGAGTAATGTAGGGTATGTAAACAAGATGCAGTAGATGGTATAGAGTACAGTGTATACATATGAGATGAGTAATGTAGGGTATGTAAACAAGATGCAGTAGATGGTATAGAGTACAGTGTATACATATGAGATGAGTAATGTAGGGTATGTGAACATTATATAAAGTGGCATTAGATGTTTTGTTGGCTGTTAAGTTGACTATTGAGTTGACTGTTGAGTTGACTATTGAGTTGACTGTTGAGTTGACTATTGAGTTGACTGTTGAGTTGACTATTGAGTTGGCTGTTGAGTTGGCTGTTGAGTTGACTGTTGAGTTGACTATTGAGTTGGCTGTTGAGTTGACTGTTGAGTTGACTATTGAGTTGACTATTGAGCTGACTGTTGGGTTGACTATTGAGTTGACTATTGAGTTGGCTGTTGAGTTGACTATTGAGTTGACTATTGAGTTGACTATTGAGTTGACTATTGAGTTGACTGTTGAGTTGACTGTTGAGTTGACTATTGAGTTGACTATTGAGCTGACTGTTGGGTTGACTATTGAGTTGACTATTGAGTTGGCTGTTGAGTTGACTATTGAGTTGACTGTTGAGTTGACTGTTGAGTTGACTATTGAGTTGACTGTTGAGTTGACTATTGAGTTGACTATTGAGCTGACTGTTGGGTTGACTATTGAGTTGACTAATGAGTTGGCTGCTGAGTTGACTGTTGAGTTGACTGTTGAGTTGACTATTGAGTTGGCTGTTGAGTTGACTATTGAGTTGACTATTGAGTTGGCTGTTGAGTTGACTATTGAGTTGACTATTGAGTTGACTGTTGAGTTGACTGTTGAGTTGACTATTGAGTTGACTATTGAGCTGACTGTTGAGTTGACTATTGAGTTGACTATTGAGCTGGCTGTTGAGCTGGCTGTTGAGCTGGCTGTTGAGTTGACTGTTGAGTTGACTATTGAGTTGACTGTTGAGTTGACTATTGAGTTGACTGTTGAGTTGACTATTGAGTTGGCTGTTGAGTTGGCTGTTGAGTTGACTGTTGAGTTGACTATTGAGTTGGCTGTTGAGTTGACTGTTGAGTTGGCTGTTGAGTTGGCTGTTGAGTTGACTATTGAGTTGACTATTGAGTTGACTATTGAGTTGACTATTGAGTTGACTGTTGAGTTGACTGTTGAGTTGGCTGTTGAGTTGACTATTGAGTTGACTGTTGAGTTGACTGTTGAGTTGACTGTTGAGTTGACTATTGAGTTGACTATTGAGTTGGCTGTTGAGTTGACTGTTGAGTTGACTATTGAGTTGGCTGTTGAGTTGACTGTTGAGTTGACTATTGAGTTGACTATTGAGCTGACTGTTGGGTTGACTATTGAGTTGACTAATGAGTTGGCTGTTGAGTTGACTGTTGAGTTGACTATTGAGTTGACTGTTGAGTTGACTATTGAGTTGGCTGTTGAGTTGACTATTGAGTTGACTATTGAGTTGGCTGTTGAGTTGACTATTGAGTTGACTATTGAGTTGACTGTTGAGTTGACTGTTTGAGTTGACTATTGAGTTGACTGTTGAGCTGACTGTTGAGTTGACTATTGAGTTGACTATTGAGTTGACTGTTGAGTTGACTATTGAGTTGGCTATTGAGTTGGCTGTTGAGTTGACTATTGAGTTGACTGTTGAGTTGACTGTTGAGTTGACTATTGAGTTGACTATTGAGTTGACTATTGAGTTGACTATTGAGTTGACTGTTGAGTTGACTGTTGAGTTGGCTGTTGAGTTGACTATTGAGTTGGCTGTTGAGTTGACTGTTGAGTTGACTATTGAGTTGGCTGTTGAGTTGACTATTGAGTTGACTGTTGAGTTGACTGTTGAGTTGACTATTGAGTTGACTATTGAGTTGACTATTGAGTTGACTGTTGAGTTGACTGTTGAGTTGACTATTGAGTTGACTATTGAGCTGACTTGAGTTGACTATTGAGTTGACTATTGAGTTGGCTGTTGAGTTGACTATTGAGTTGACTGTTGAGTTGACTGTTGAGTTGACTGTTGAGTTGACTGTTGAGTTGACTATTGAGTTGACTGTTGAGCTGACTGTTGAGTTGACTATTGAGTTGACTATTGAGTTGGCTGTTGAGTTGACTGTTGAGTTGACTGTTGAGTTGACTATTGAGTTGGCTGTTGAGTTGACTATTGAGTTGACTATTGAGTTGGCTGTTGAGTTGGCTGTTGAGTTGACTATTGAGTTGACTATTGAGTTGACTGTTGAGTCATGTTGAGTTGACTATTGAGTTGACTATTGAGCTGACTGTTGAGTTGACTATTGAGTTGACTATTGAGTTGACTGTTGAGTTGACTATTGAGTTGGCTATTGAGTTGACTATTGAGTTGACTATTGAGTTGACTGTTGAGTTGACTGTTGAGTTGACTGTTGAGTTGACTGTTGAGTTGACTGTTGAGTTGACTATTGAGTTGACTGTTGAGTTGACTGTTGAGTTGACTATTGAGTTGGCTGTTGAGCTGGCTGTTGAGCTGGCTGTTGAGTTGACTGTTGAGTTGACTATTGAGTTGACTGTTGAGTTGACTATTGAGTTGGCTGTTGAGTTGGCTGTTGAGTTGACTGTTGAGTTGACTATTGAGTTGGCTGTTGAGTTGGCTGTTGAGTTGGCTGTTGAGTTGGCTGTTGAGTTGACTGTTGAGTTGACTATTGAGTTGGCTGTTGGGTTGATTATTGAGTTGGCTGTTGAGTTGACTGTTGAGTTGACTATTGAGTTGGCTGTTGAGTTGATTATTAAGTTAGCTGTTGAGCTGACTGTTGAGTTAACTATTGAGTTGGCTGTTGAGTTGATTATTAAGTTAGCTGTTGAGTTGATTATTAAGTTGACTATTGAGTTGGCTGTTGAGTTGACTATTGAGTTGGCTGTTGAGTTGACTATTGAGTTGACTATTGAGTTGACTATTGAGTTGGCTGTTGAGTTGACTATTGAGTTGACTGTTGAGTTGATTATTAAGTTGACTGTTGAGTTGGCTATTGAGTTGGCTGTTGAGTTGACTATTGAGTTGGCTGTTGAGTTGACTGTTGAGTTGACTATTGAGTTGGCTGTTGAGCTGGCTGTTGAGTTGACTGTTGAGTTGACTATTGAGTTGACTGTTGAGTTGACTATTGAGTTGGCTGTTGAGCTGGCTGTTGAGCTGGCTGTTGAGTTGACTGTTGAGTTGACTATTGAGTTGGCTGTTGAGTTGACTATTGAGTTGACTGTTGAGTTGACTATTGAGTTGGCTGTTGAGCTGGCTGTTGAGCTGGCTGTTGAGTTGACTATTGAGTTGGCTGTTGAGTTGACTATTGAGTTGACTTTGAGTTGATTATTGAGTTGGCTGTTGAGTTGACTATTGAGTTGGCTGTTGAGTTGACTATTGAGTTGACTATTGAGTTGGCTGTTGAGTTGACTATTGAGTTGGCTGTTGAGTTGACTATTGAGTTAATATATAATAATAATAATATATGCCATTTAGCAGACGCTTTTATCCAAAGCAACTTACAGTCATGTTGAGAACCGTTACAACGTATGGGTGGTCCCGGGAATCCTATTGAGTGCTGAAGGAGCTGGCTGTTGAGTTGGCTATTGAGTTGACTGTTGAGTTGACTATTGAGTTGGCTGTTGGGTTAATTATTAAGTTGACTATTGAGCTGACTGTTGAGTTGACTATTGAGTTGGCTGTTGAGTTGATTATTAAGTTAGCTGTTGAGCTGACTGTTGAGTTAACTATTGAGTTGGCTGTTGAGTTGATTATTAAGTTAGCTGTTGAGCTGATTATTAAGTTGGCTTTTGAGCTGACTGTTGAGTTGACTGTTGAGTTGACTATTGAGTTGACTGTTGGGTTAATTATTAAGTTGGCTGTTGAGTTAACTATTGAGTTGGCTGTTGGGTTAATTATTAAGTTGGCTGTTGAGTTGACTATTGAGTTGACTGTTGAGTTGACTATTGAGTTGACTATTGAGTTGGCTGTTGGGTTAATTATTAAGTTGGCTGTTGAGTTAACTATTGAGTTGACTATTGAGTTGGCTGTTGAGCTGACTGTTGAGTTGGCTGTTGAGTTGACTATTGCGTTGGCTGTTGACCAGAGTTGGTCACCTACTCTTCCTCTCCTGGGTCACTGCCACCACCTCTCTCTCTCAAATCAATTCAATTCAATGGGCTTTATTGGCATTGGAACATGTGTTATCATTGCCAAAGCAAGTGAAGTAGATAATATACAAAAGTGAAATAAACAATCAAAATGAACAGTAAACATCACACTCACAGAAGTTCCAAAATAATAAAGACATTACAAATGTCATATTATGCCTATATACAGTGTTGTAACAATGTGCAAATGGTTAAAGTACAAACGGA
The DNA here is from genome assembly GCF_023373465.1 of Oncorhynchus keta. Lineage (NCBI taxonomy): Eukaryota > Metazoa > Chordata > Actinopteri > Salmoniformes > Salmonidae > Oncorhynchus > Oncorhynchus keta. The sequence continues at coordinate 8,681,767 of NC_068426.1, forward strand.
AAATAAGTCAACCTAAATATGGGTTGTATTTACAAGGTTGTTTGTTCTTCACTGGTTGCCCTTTTCTTGCTGCAACAGGTCACAAATCTTGCTGCTGTGATGCACACTGTAGTATTTCACCCAGTAGATATGGGAGTTTATCAAAATTGGGTTTGTTTTCAAATTCTGTGTAATCTGTAAAATCTGTGTAATCTGAGGGAAATATGTGTCTCTAATATGTTCATACATTTGGCAGGAGGTCAGGACCCGCAGATCAGATTCCACCTCATTTTGTGGGCATTGTGCTTGTCTTCTCTTGAGAGCCATGTCTGCCTACGGCGGCCTTTCTCAATAGCAAGGCTATCTGTACATAGTCAAAGCTTTCCATAAGTTTGGGCCTGTCACATTAGTCAGGTATTCTGCAACTGTGTACTCTCTGTTTAGGGCCAAATAGCATTCTAGTTTGCTCTGTTTTTTTTTGTTAATTTTGTCCAATGTGTCAAGTAATTATATGTTTATTTTCTCATGACTTGGTTGGGTCTAATTGTGTTGCTGTCCTGGGGCTCTGGGGCTCTGTTTGTGTTTGTGAACAGAGTACCAGGACCAGCTTGCTCAGGGAACTCTTCTCCAGGTTCATCTCTCTGTAGGTGATGTCTTTGTTATGGAAGGTTTGGGAATCGCTTCCTTTTAGGTGGTTGTAGAATTTGGATAATTAACGGGTATAGGCCTAATTCTGCTCTGCATGCATTATTTGGTGTTTTACGTTGTACAAAGGAGGATTTTTTTTGCAGAATTCTGCGTGCAGTCTCAATTTGGTGTTTGTCCCATTTAGTGAATTATTGGTTGGTGAGTGGACCCCAGACTTCACAACCATAAAGGGCAATGGGTTCTATAACTGATTCAAGTATTTCTTGCCAGACCCTAATTGGTATGTAAAATGTTATGTCTCTCAGACCGTTCAAATCAAATCAAACTTTATTTGTCACATGCGCCGAGTATAACAAGTGTAGACTTTACCGTGAAATGCTGACTTACAAGCCCTTAACCAACAGTGCAGCTCAAGAAGAAGAAAATATTTACCAAGTAGGCTAAAATAAAAAGTATTAATAAACAGTAACACAATAAGAATAACAATAACGAGGCTATATACAAGGGGCACCGGTACTGAGTCAGTGTGGAGGCTATATACAAGGGGCACCAGTACTGAGTCAGTGTGCCGGGGTACAGGCTGGTTGAAGTAATCTGTAAATGTAGGTAGGCTTCGAAGTGACTATGCATGGGTAACAAACAAACAGCGAATAGCAGCAGTGTACAAGGGGGGAGGGGTCAATGTAAATTGTCCGGAGGAGATTTTTATGAATTGTTCAGCAGTCTAATGGCCAATTTGACATTTGCTCAGTACATTGTTTTCACTAAGGAAATGTACGGGTCTGCTGTTAATGATAATGCAGAGGATTTTCCCAAGGTTGATGCTGATGCATATCCCACGGTAGTTATTGGGGTCAAATTTGTCTCCTATTTTGTGGATTGGGGATCAGTCTTTGGTTCCAAATATTGGGGAAGATGCCAGAGCTAAGGATGATGTTAAAGAGTTTTAGTATAGCCAATTGGAATTGGTTGTCTGCATATTTGATAATTTCATTGAGGATACCATCAACACCACAGGCCTTTTTGGGTTGGAGGATTTTTATTTTGGCATGTATTTCATTCAATGTAATTGGAGAATCCAGTGGGTTTCTGGTAGTCTTTAATAGTTGATTCTAAGATTTGTATTTGATCATGTATATGTTTTTGTTCTTTGTTCTTTGTTATAGAGACAAAAAGATTGGATGAGTGGAAAAAGAAGGCACAGCGCGTCAGAATTCAACTCAATGTAATTGAAGAATCCATAGACTCTAACTGCGTATTTCTCCAAAGCTCAGTTATCCTGAGTCTGCACAACACTGCCAGGACCAAGGATCAAGGGAGACACTCAAGTTTTTAAATACTATATCTCTTGACACATTGATGAAAACAGTCTTAACCTCTAAACCTTCAAGCTTCATATTGGACCCTTTTCCAACTAAACTACTGAAAGAGCTGCTTCCTGTGCTTGGCCCTCCAATGTTGAACATAATAAATGGCTCCCTATCCACTCAGTAAAAGTGGCAGTAATAAAGCCTCTCTTGAAAAAGCCAAACCTTGACCCAGAAAATATAAAAAACTATTGGCCTATATCAAATCTCCCAGATTTTTGAAAAGCTGTTGCATAGCAACTCACTGCCTTCCTGAAGACAAACAATGTCTACGAAATGCTTCAGTCTGGTTCTAGACCCCATCATAGCACTGAGACTGCAGTCGTGAAGGTGGTAAATTACATTTTAATGGCGTCAGACAGAGGCTCTGCATCTGTCCTCGTGCTCCTGGACCTTCGTGCTGCTTTTGATACAATCAATCACTACATTATTTTGGGGAGATTGGAAACCCAAATTGGTTTACACGGACAAGTTCTGGCCTGGTTTAGATCTTATTTGTCTGAAAGGTATCAGTTTGTCTCTGTGGATGGTTTGTCCTCTGACAAATCAACTGTAATTTTCAGTGTTGCTCAAGGTTCCGTTTTAGGACCACTATTGTTTCCACTATATATTTTTCCTCTTGGTGATGTCATTCGGAAACATAATGCTAACTTTCACTGCAGTGTGTACGATACACAGCTGTACATTTCCCTCCCTGGAAGCCTGTGTTTCAGGCATAAGGAAGTGGATGGCGTCAAATGTTTTGCTTTTAAACTCGGACAGAACAGAGATGCTAGTTCTAGGTCCCCAGAAAAAAAGAAAACTTCTGTTGGATCTGACAATTAATCTTGATGGTTGAACAGTCATCTCAAATAAAACTGTGAAGGACCAAGGCGTTACTCTGGACCCTGATCTCTCTTTTGATACAAATCTGAAAAATATTTCAAGGACAGCTTTTTTCCATCTGCATATTACTCTAGTGCTAGCCTCTCTACACTGCCTTGCTATGAAGTTAAACTCCTCGGAAGTTAAGGCTAGGGCTGATTTCAAGGGTTTACTGCTAACCTACAAAGCATTACCTGGGCATGCTCCTACCTATCTTTCTGATTTGGTCCTGCCGTACATACCTACACGTACGCTACGGTCACAAGACGCAGGCCTCCTTACTGTCCCTAGAATTTCTAAGCCATCAGCTGGAGGCAGGGCTTTCTCCTTTAGAGCTCCAATTTTTATAGAATGGTCTGCCCTTCCATGTGATAGAAGCAGACTTGGTCTCGACCTTTAAGGCTTTATTGAAGACTCATCTCTTCAGTAGGTCCTATGATTGAGTGTAGTCTGACCCAGGAGTGTGAAGGTGAACGGAAAGGGACTATAGTGACGAACCTACCTTGCTGTCTCTGTCTGCCCGGTTCCCCTCTCTCCACTGTGATTCTCTTTCTCTAACCCTATTACGGGGGCTGAGTCGCTGGCTTACTGGTGCTCTTCCATGCCATCCCTAGGAGGGGTGCGTCACTTGAGTGGGTTGAGTCACTAACGTGATCTTCCTGTACGGTGTGGCGCCCCCCTTTGGTTTGTGCTGTGGGGGAGATCTTTGTGGGCTATGCTCTGACTTGTCTTAGGGTAGTACATTGGTGGTTGAAGATATCCCTCCAGTCGTGTGGGGGCTGTGCTTTGGCAAAGTGGGTGGGGTTATATCCTGCCTGTTTGGCCCTGTATGGGGGTATTGTCAGACAGGGCCACAGTGTCTCCCGACACCTCCTGTCTCAGGCTCCAGTATTTATGCTGCAGTAGTTTATATGTCGGGTGGATAGGGTTAGTCTGTTATATCTGGAGTATTTCTCCTGTCTTATCCAGTGTCCTGTGTAGATTTAAGTATGATCCCTCTAATTCTCCCTCTCTCTTTTTCTCATGTTCTCTTTCTCCTTCTCTCTCTTTCTCTCTCTCTTTCTCTCTGAGGACATAAGCCCTAGGACCATGCCTCAGGACTATCTGGCCTGATGACTCCTTGCTGTCCCGAGTCCACCTGGTCGTGCTGCTGCTCCAGATTCAACTGTTCTGCCTACGGCTATGGAACCCTGACCTGTTCACCGGACGCGCTACCTTGTTACGGAGCTGCTGTTTTGGACTTTCCCCCTACCACACCTGCTGTTTGGGGTTTTAGACTGGGTTTCTATACAGCACTTTGTGACATCGGCTGATGTAAAAAGGACTTTATAAATACATTTGATTGAGTGATTGATTGATTGATTGTGGTCGTAAATTTGTATTGAGCTGTGACCCACCCAAAACTAAACCATGTGTCTAGCCAGGACACAGCATTTGAGCCACAACCCAAATGGTCTTAAAGGCCCATTGCAGCCGTTTTTATATCAATATCAAATCATTTCTGATTCACAAGTACTTTACTGTAACAGATTTCTATTCAAATTGGAAAAAAAAATAGTTTTTTAGCAAGAAAATACTTGTCAGGAAATAATTTTGTTAGGAGTGCTGGGAGTGGTCTGAGTGGGGAAGGGAAATCTGAAAACTAGCTGTTGTTGGCAAAGAGATTTGGAACTCTCTTTGTCATTGGTCTATTAGCCAATTTACCGCATTGTGATGTCATCATGGAAAACCAAAACTCCCACTCATGCAAACCTGGTGAGTAGAAGGTCCTATGTAGATTGTATTTTCAACCAGAAATGATCAGGAACACTTTACAGTGTTAGTTTCATCAGCTGTTGTACATTATGATATGAAATAGGAAAAAAATGAATTTTTCATTGGGCTTTTAACGCCCCAAGATTACTGAACTCACCATTTGAAAAAAACACATCTCAAAGGAAATGAGAAACCAACGAAGCTAATACTGTAAAATGGCGGCAGAAGAAATTGCAGCAGTTTTATGGGCACCCCACCAATTGTGCTTCATGTGTTTTTTCGCGCGTTATTTGTAACTTATTTTGTACATAATGTTCCTGCCACCGTATCTTACGACAAAAAAAGAGCTTCTGGATATCAGGACAGCGATCCCTCACCTCGGATTAGACAAAGAGCTTCTGGATATCAGGACAGCGATCCCTCACCTCGGATTAGACAAAGAGCTTCTGGATATCAGGACAGCGATCCCTCACCTCGGATTAGACAAAGAGCTTCTGGATATCAGGACAGCGATCCCTCACCTCGGATTAGACAAAGAGCTTCTGGATATCAGGACAACGATCCCTCACCTCGGATTAGACAAAGAGCTTCTGGATATCAGGACAGCGATCCCTCACCTCGGATTAGACAAAGAGCTTCTGGATATCAGGACAGCGATCCCTCACCTCGGATTAGACAAAGAGCTTCTGGATATCAGGACAGCGATCCCTCACCTCGGATTAGACAAAGAGCTTCTGGATATCAGGACAGCGATCCCTCACCTCGGATTAGACAAAGAGCTTCTGGATATCAGGACAGCGATCCCTCACCTCAGATTAGACAAAGAGCTTCTGGATATCAGGACAGCGATCCCTCACCTCGGATTAGACAAAGAGCTTCTGGATATCAGGACAGCGATCCCTCACCTCGGATTAGACAAAGAGCTTCTGGATATCAGGACAGCGATCCCTCACCTCGGATTAGACAAAGAGCTTCTGGATATCAGGACAGCGATCCTCACCTCGGATTAGACAAAGAGCTTCTGGATATCAGGACAGCGATCCCTCACCTCAGATTAGACAAAGAGCTTCTGGATATCAGGACAGCGATCCCTCACCTCGGATTAGACAAAGAGCTTCTGGATATCAGGACAGCGATCCCTCACCTCGGATTAGACAAAGAGCTTCTGGATATCAGGACAGCGATCCCTCACCTCAGATTAGACAAAGAGCTTCTGGATATCAGGACAGCGATCCCTCACCTCGGATTAGACAAAGAGCTTCTGGATATCAGGACAGCGATCCCTCACCTCGGATTAGACAAAGAGCTTCTGGATATCAGGACAGCGATCCCTCACCTCGGATTAGACAAAGAGCTTCTGGATATCAGGACAGCGATCCCTCACCTCGGATTAGACAAAGAGCTTCTGGATATCAGGACAGCGATCCCTCACCTCGGATTAGACAAAGAGCTTCTGGATATCAGGACAGCGATCCCTCACCTCGGATTAGACAAAGATTTTTTTCTTCAACAAGCAGGATGCACAGGATGTACTTCAGACACCCAACAAGGCCAGGATCCCCGTCATTGGCAAGAGAAAGAGACGCAGGTACAGAGGACACAGAGCGGGGTTCCTCGTAAGGATCCGCAGACGGCGAGTGGGAAAGCTGCCGTTACCGTCAATATTACTTGCCAACGGGCAGTCATTGGACAATAAATTAGACGAGGTACGATCACAAATATCAACCAATGGGACATCAGGAACTGTAACATCTTATGTTTCACAGAATCATGGCTGAATGATGATATGGATATTCGGCTAGCGGGATATACTCTGCACCGGCAAGATAGAACAGCACACTCCAGTAAGACGAGGGAAGGCGGTCTGTGCATATTTGTAAACAACAGCTTGTGCACGAAATCTAAGGAAGTCTCTAGATTTTGTTCGCCTGAAGTAGAGTAACTTATGCTAAGACAAACTATAGACCACACTATTTGCCAAGAGAGTTTTCATCCATACTTTTGTGGCTGTTGATTTACCACCACAGACTGATGCTGGCACTAAGACCGCACTCAGTCAGCTGTATAAGGAAATAAGCAAACAGCAAACCGCTCACCCAGAGGCGCCGCTCCTAGTGGCCGGGGATTTTAAGCAGGGAAACTTATAACAGCTCTACCTAATTTCTATCAACAAGTTAAATGCGCAACCAGAGGCAAAATAATTCTAGATCACCTGTACTCCACACACAGACACACATACAAAGTTCTCCCTCGCCTGATCAACAATGAGACAACCTACAGGGATGAGGTCAGAGACCTGGGCGGGTGGTACCAGAATAACAACCCATCCCTCAACATAATCGAGACAAAGGAGATGATTGTGGACTACAGGAAAAGGAGGAACAAGCACACCCCCATTCTCATCGACGGGGCTGTAGTGGAGCAGGTTGAGAGCTTCAAGTTCCTTGGTGTCCACATCACCAACAAACTAGAATGGTCCAAACATACCAAGACAGTCATGAAGAGGGCACGACAAAGCCTATTCCCCTTCAGGAAACTAAAAAGATTTGGGATGGGTCCTGAGATCCTCAAAATGTTCTACAGCTGCACCATCGAGAGCATGGTTGCATCACTGCCTGGTACGCCAACTGCTCATTCTCCGACCGCAAGGCCCTACAGAGGGTAGTGCGTACTGTCCAGTACATCACTGGGGCTAAGATGCCTGCCATCCAGGACCTCTACATCAGACTTTGTCAAAGGAAGGCCCTAAAAATTGTCAATGACCCCAGCCACACCAGTCACAGAATGTTCTCTCTACTACCGCATGGCAAGCGGTAATGGAGCGCCAAGTCTAGGACCAAAAGGCTACTCTCTGTCTATCATATATGCATAGTCACTTTAACCATACCTATATGTACATACTACTTCAGTTAGCCCGACTAACCTGTGCCTGTACATAGCCTCACTACTGTTATTTTTCACTGTCTTTTTACAGTTGTTTTTATTTCTTTACTTATCTATTGTTCACCTAATATCTATTTTTACTTAAAAGTCACACTGTTGGTTAGGGCCTGTAAGTAAGCATTTCAGTGTAAGGTTGTATTCGGCGCACGTGACACAACATTTTGGATTTGATTTGATTTGGCCTTGTTTAGCTTTGACGACCTGTTATGGCATGAGTCAATTCATTCCTCTGACAGCTTTGTGTACAGTACAGTACAGTACAGTACAGTACAGTACAGTACAGCACAGTACAGCACAGTACAGTACAGTACAGTACAGTACAGTACAAGTGACTGCTCTGACCGGGTGCCTCAGCCTTGTGAGGATGTTTGTGAGTCCCAATTGACATTAGGGTGCCTTTTGGGACGTAGCCAGGGACCGCCTTGGCTGGTGGAAAATTGGCCTAGTGAGGCTGTGGGTGCGTCCCTACAGGCCCTGGTCAAAAGTAGTGCATATATGGAATAGAAATAGGGGGCCATTTGGGACATGGCCAGTGACTGCTCTGACCGGGAGCCTTGTATGATGGCTGGGGCTGGTGCTGTGTACAGTAGAATATAGTACAGTACTGTGACATAAGGATCGGTAACTGCTCTTGACTGAATGCCATGGCCTTATGAGGTTGACTGGCGCTGGTAATTGTGTCTGTCTGGCCACAGCCCACTCCATTACAATGCAGCTAAATTACTTACTATTGATGCTAAGACAGACAACACAAACCACCTTTGACTGTATCCCTCGTTCTGTTGCATTGTTACTCTGTTGTCCTATTGCACGGGCAACAGGTTAGGGCCCACTCCTCCACCTCTCGACTCCTCTTCCTCCACACCTCCTCCACCCCTCTTCCTCCACCCTCCACCATTTCTCGACTCCTCCTCCACTCCTCTTCCTTGACCCCTCCTCCATCTCTCCACTCCACTCCAGCCCTCCCCCTCCTCTACCCCTCCTTTACTCCTCTTCCTCCACTCTTCTTCTTCGACCCCTCCATCTCTCCACTCCTCCCCCTCCCCTCCCCTTTTGGTTCCAGGTAGAAACCCTTTTTGGTTCCAGGTAGAAACCCTTTTTGGTTCCAGGTAAAAACCCTTTTTGGTTCCAGATAGAACCACTTTGGGTTCCAGGTAAAAACCCCTTTTGGTTCCAGATAGAACCACTTTGGGTTCCAGGTAAAAACCCTCTGTGGAAAGAGTTCTACATGGAAGCAAATATGTTTCTACCTGGAACCGAAAATGGTTCTTCAAAGGGTTCTCCTATAAGGACAGCCGAAGAACCATTTTAGGTTCTAGGTAGCACCTTCTTTCTAAGATTGTACAGTTACTAGAAGAGCTAGAGGGAGGTGTGTGGGTGGGTGTCTAGGGATTCAACATGATTTCTCATCTAAAAACGAATTGCATACTGTGCCGGTTCATTTGAACATTTCACTGCTTCTGTTAAACCGATGGAAGCTGAAAACCCCTCTCAATCAGTGTAGATGAACGGGAGGAGACGGGTTAAAGAAGGATTTTAAGCTTTGAGACAATTGAGACATGGATTGTGTACAGTATATGTGTCATTCAGAGGGTGAATGGGCAAGAGTGCCTTGGAATGAGGTATGAAAGTATATTTAAGTGCCTTGGAATGAGGTATGATAGTATATTTAAGTGCCTTGGAATGAGGTATGATAGTATATTTAAGTGCCTTGGAATGAGGTATGATAGTATATCTAAGTGCCCTGGAATGAGGTATGATAGTATATTTAAGTGCCTTTGAATGAGGTATGATAGTATATTTAAGTGCCTTGGAATGAGGTATGATAGTATATTTAAGTGCCTTGGAATGAGGTATGATAGTATATTTAAGTGCCTTTGAATGAGGTATGATAGTATATTTAAGTGCCTTGGAATGAGGTATGATAGTATATTTAAGTGCCTTGGAATGAGGTATGATAGTATATTTAAGTGCCTTGGAATGAGGTATGATAGTATATTTAAGTGCCTTGGAATGAGGTATGATAGTATATTTAAGTGCCTTGGAATGAGGTATGAAAGTATATTTAAGTGCCTTGGAATGAGGTATGATAGTATATTTAAGTGCCTTGGAATGAGGTATGATAGTATATTTAAGTGCCTTGGAATGAGGTATGATAGTATATCTAAGTGCCCTGGAATGAGGTATGATAGTATATTTAAGTGCCTTTGAATGAGGTATGATAGTATATTTAAGTGCCTTGGAATGAGGTATGATAGTATATTTAAGTGCCTTTGAATGAGGTATGATAGTATATCTAAGTGCCTTTGAATGAGGTATGATAGTACGTACCAGGCGCACCTGTTTGAGTGTGTTAAGAACTGTAACGCTGCTGAGTTTTTCACACTCAACAGTTTCTTGTGTGTATCAAGAATGGTCCACCACCCAACGAACACCAGCCGACGGCAGGCCAGTGGTCAAAAATGGGTAATTGATGGTAATTGATGAAAGAGGACAAAGGAAGCTGACAGGAATTGTGCCGAGCCACAGACGGGCTACAGTTAGTCAACTGACAGTCCAGTACAACATTGGTGTCCAAAATCCCGTAAAAATAATGCACAATTCAATAAAAAAATAATAATGCACAATACAATTCAAAATTGTTCCAGTCATTTAAATTTCAGAGTGTTTTAAGGTTAAGGAGAGGTTGAGGGAGAGGTTAGGAAAGAGTCGGAGCTATTATAAAACAGAGAGGTGAAGGGGGTGGGGTATTGAGGGATTGGAACGGAACATTTGTGAGAGCTGGAGTTCAAATGTAATCAGTATGCACAATACACACACACAGTCTACAAAACACACAGACACACAATACACACACAGTCTACAAAACACACAGACACAGATACACACACACACACAGTCTACAAAACACACAGACACAGATACACACACACACACAGTCTACAAAACACACAGACACAGATACACAATACACACACACAGTCTACAAAACACACAGATACACAATACACACACACAGTCTACAAAACACACAGATACACAATACACACACACAGTCTACAAAACACACAGATACACAATACACACACACAGTCTACAAAACACACAGATACACAATACACACACACAGTCTACAAAACACACAGATACACAATACACACACAGTCTACAAAACACACAGATACACAACACACACACACAGTCTACAAAACACACAGATACACAATACACACACACAGTCTACAAAACACACAGACAAAGATACACAATACACACACATTCTACAAAACACACAGACACAGATATGCAATACACACACATTCTACAAACACACAGACACAGAAACACAATACACACAATACACACACATTCTACAAAACACACAGACACAGATACACAATTTACACACAGTCTACAAAACACACAGACACAGATACACAATACACACACATTCTACAAAACACATAGACACAGATACGCAATACACACAATACACACACATTCTACAAAACACACACACACATTCTACAAAACACACACACACACACACACACACACACACACACACACACACACACACACACACACACACACACACACACACACACACACACACACACACACACACACACACACACACACACACACACACATCTAAGTTAGGTGATGAGGATGGGCAGCCTTGGGTAAATCAACTACAGGGTTCAATGTCAACCGTGGGGCCATAACACACACACCATAACAATATCCCAGCAACAAGCTCTGATTACCAGCAGCCAGTATCTCCTGCCTCCTGGACAGGGTAGATAGAGAGGACGTCCCTGGTACTGGGGTCCTGAGGAGAGAGAGGGTGCAGAGCAGATGTCCTTGTGTGATTGGCCCTCTCAGACACTGGGGGAAGAATAGGGGGTTGTCTCTTACAACCCACATGGAAAACAAACCTGCTGTTAAATTGTCTGAATGCTTATCAGGGAGAGCAGGAAGGTTACATTATCTGTCTGTCTCTTTTGCTCTCTCTCTCTTTTTCGATCTCTCTCTTTCTATCCTTCTCTCTATCTCTCCCTCTCTCTATCTCTCTCTTTTTCTATCCTTCTGTCTCCTCTTTCTACCCCCCTCTCTCTCTCTCTCTCTCTCTCTCTCTCTCTCTCTCTCTCTCTCTCAATATATGCATTTTTTTTCTCCCTCTATCGCTCTACTACTCTCTCTCTATATATATATTTCTCTCTCTCTTTCTAGCTCTACGCCCAAATTTTCAGTTTTTGATTTATTTAAAAAGTTTGAAATATCCAATAGATGTCGTTCCACTTCATGATTGTGTCCCACTTGTTGTTGATTCTTCACAAAAAAAATACAGTTTTATATCTTTATGTTTGAAGCCTGAAATGTGGCAAAAGGTCGCAAAGTTCAAGGGGGCAGAATACTTTCGCAAGGCACTGTATATATACAGTGTTGTAACAATGTACAAATGGTGAAAGTACACAAGGCAAAATACATAAGCATAAATATGGGTTGTATTTACAATGGTGTTTGTTCTTCACTGGTTGCCCTTTTCTTATGGCAACAGGTCACAAATCTTGCTGCTGTGATGCACACTGTGGAATTTCACCCAGTAGATGTGGGAGTTTATCAAAATTGGATTTGTTTTCGAATTATTTGTGGATCTGTGTAATCTGAGGGAAATATGTCTCTCTAATATGGTCATACATTGGGCAGGAGGTCTCTCCCTCTATCACTCTCGCTCTCTCTTTTTTAAAGCAATGTAAGTGTACTTCCTGAATTCACTGCAACTGAAATGGTTTTGACCCCAACCCTGTAGGTAGCCACCCTCATTGGAATCTTTAGTATGCTACTTGATAGTGAACTACCCTGCTCCAGGGGACTTACTGTGCTCTCTAATACCTAACAGTGTTGTGGTGAACGACCCTGCTCCTGGGGACTTACTGTGCTCTCTAATACCTAACAGTGTTGTGGTGAACTACCCTGCTCCTGGGGACTTACTGTGCTCTCTAATACCTAACAGTGTTGTGGTGAACTACCCTGCTCCTGGGGACTTACTGTGCTCTCTAATACCTAACAGTGTTGTGGTGAACTACCCTGCTCCAGGGGACTTACTGTGCTCTCTAATACCTAACAGTGTTGTGGTGAACTACCCTGCTCCTGGGGACTTACTGTGCTCTCTAATACCTAACAGTGTTGTGGTGAACGACCCTGCTCCTGGGGACTTACTGTGCTCTCTAATACCTAACAGTGTTGTGGTGAACTACCCTGCTCCTGGGGACTTACTGTGCTCTCTAATACCTAACAGTGTTGTGGTGAACGACCCTGCTCCTGGGGACTTACTGTGCTCTCTAATACCTAACAGTGTTGTGGTGAACGACCCTGCTCCTGGGGACTTACTGTGCTCTCTAATACCTAACAGTGTTGTGGTGAACTACCCTGCTCCTGGGGACTTACTGTGCTCTCTAATACCTAACAGTGTTGTGGTGATCTACCCTGCTCCTGGGGACTTACTGTGCTCTCTAATACCTAACAGTGTTGTGGTGAACTACCCTGCTCCTGGGGACTTACTGTGCTCTCTAATACCTAACAGTGTTGTGGTGAACGACCCTGCTCCTGGGGACTTACTGTGCTCTCTAATACCTAACAGTGTTGTGGTGAACTACCCTGCTCCTGGGGACTTACTGTGCTCTCTAATACCTAACAGTGTTGTGGTGAACGACCCTGCTCCTGGGGACTTACTGTGCTCTCTAATACCTAACAGTGTTGTGGTGAACTACCCTGCTCCTGGGGACTTACTGTGCTCTCTAATACCTAACAGTGTTGTGGTGAACGACCCTGCTCCTGGGGACTTACTGTGCTCTCTAATACCTAACAGTGTTGTGGTGAACTACCCTGCTCCAGGGGACTTACTGTGCTCTCTAATACCTAACAGTGTTGTGGTGAACTACCCTGCTCCAGGGGACTTACTGTGCTCTCTAATACCTAACAGTGTTGTGGTGAACGACCCTGCTCCAGGGGACTTACTGTGCTCTCTAATACCTAACAGTGTTGTGGTGAACTACCCTGCTCCTGGGGACTTACTGTGCTCTCTAATACCTAACAGTGTTGTGGTGAACTACCCTGCTCCTGGGGACTTACTGTGCTCTCTAATACCTAACAGTGTTGTGGTGAACTACCCTGCTCCAGGGGACTTACTGTGCTCTCTAATACCTAACAGTGTTGTGGTGAACTACCCTGCTCCAGGGGACTTACTGTGCTCTCTAATACCTAACAGTGTTGTGGTGAACGACCCTGCTCCAGGGGACTTACTGTGCTCTCTAATACCTAACAGTGTTGTGGTGAACGACCCTGCTCCTGGGGACTTACTGTGCTCTCTAATACCTAACAGTGTTGTGGTGAACGACCCTGCTCCAGGGGACTTACTGTGCTCTCTAATACCTAACAGTGTTGTGGTGATCTACCCTGCTCCTGGGGACTTACTGTGCTCTCTAATACCTAACAGTGTTGTGGTGAACTACCCTGCTCCTGGGGACTTACTGTGCTCTCTAATACCTAACAGTGTTGTGGTGATCTACCCTGCTCCAGGGGACTTACTGTGCTCTCTAATACCTAACAGTGTTGTGGTGAACTACCCTGCTCCAGGGGACTTACTGTGCTCTCTAATACCTAACAGTGTTGTGGTGAACTACCCTGCTCCTGGGGACTTACTGTGCTCTCTAATACCTAACAGTGTTGTGGTGAACTACCCTGCTCCTGGGAACTTACTGTGCTCTCTAATACCTGACAGTGTTGTGGTGAACTACCCTGCTCCTGGGGACTTACTGTGCTCTCTAATACCTAACAGTGTTGTGGTGAACTACCCTGCTCCTGGGGACTTACTGTGCTCTCTAATACCTAACAGTGTTGTGGTGAACTACCCTGCTCCTGGGGACTTACTGTGCTCTCTAATACCTAACAGTGTTGTGGTGATCTACCCTGCTCCTGGGGACTTACTGTGCTCTCTAATACCTAACAGTGTTGTGGTGAACTACCCTGCTCCTGGGGACTTACTGTGCTCTCTAATACCTAACAGTGTTGTGGTGATCTACCCTGCTCCTGGGGACTTACTGTGCTCTCTAATACCTAACAGTGTTGTGGTGAACGACCCTGCTCCTGGGGACTTACTGTGCTCTCTAATACCTAACAGTGTTGTGGTGAACTACCCTGCTCCAGGGGACTTACTGTGCTCTCTAATACCTAACAGTGTTGTGGTGAACTACCCTGCTCCTGGGGACTTACTGTGCTCTCTAATACCTAACAGTGTTGTGGTGAACTACCCTGCTCCAGGGGACTTACTGTGCTCTCTAATACCTAACAGTGTTGTGGTGAACTACCCTGCTCCTGGGGACTTACTGTGCTCTCTAATACCTAACAGTGTTGTGGTGAACGACCCTGCTCCAGGGGACTTACTGTGCTCTCTAATACCTAACAGTGTTGTGGTGAACTACCCTGCTCCTGGGGACTTACTGTGCTCTCTAATACCTAACAGTGTTGTGGTGAACGACCCTGCTCCTGGGGACTTACTGTGCTCTCTAATACCTAACAGTGTTGTGGTGAACAACCCTGCTCCTGGGGACTTACTGTGCTCTCTAATACCTAACAGTGTTGTGGTGAACTACCCTGCTCCTGGGGACTTACTGTGCTCTCTAATACCTAACAGTGTTGTGGTGATCTACCCTGCTCCAGGGGACTTACTGTGCTCTCTAATACCTAACAGTGTTGTGGTGAACTACCCTGCTCCTGGGGACTTACTGTGCTCTCTAATACCTAACAGTGTTGTGGTGAACGACCCTGCTCCTGGGGACTTACTGTGCTCTCTAATACCTAACAGTGTTGTGGTGAACTACCCTGCTCCTGGGGACTTACTGTGCTCTCTAATACCTAACAGTGTTGTGGTGAACGACCCTGCTCCTGGGGACTTACTGTGCTCTCTAATACCTAACAGTGTTGTGGTGAACTACCCTGCTCCTGGGGACTTACTGTGCTCTCTAATACCTAACAGTGTTGTGGTGAACGACCCTGCTCCTGGGGACTTACTGTGCTCTCTAATACCTAACAGTGTTGTGGTGAACTACCCTGCTCCAGGGGACTTACTGTGCTCTCTAATACCTAACAGTGTTGTGGTGAACGACCCTGCTCCAGGGGACTTACTGTGCTCTCTAATACCTAACAGTGTTGTGGTGAACGACCCTGCTCCAGGGGACTTACTGTGCTCTCTAATACCTAACAGTGTTGTGGTGAACTACCCTGCTCCTGGGGACTTACTGTGCTCTCTAATACCTAACAGTGTTGTGGTGAACTACCCTGCTCCTGGGGACTTACTGTGCTCTCTAATACCTAACAGTGTTGTGGTGAACTACCCTGCTCCTGGGGACTTACTGTGCTCTCTAATACCTAACAGTGTTGTGGTGAACTACCCTGCTCCAGGGGACTTACTGTGCTCTCTAATACCTAACAGTGTTGTGGTGAACGACCCTGCTCCAGGGGACTTACTGTGCTCTCTAATACCTAACAGTGTTGTGGTGAACGACCCTGCTCCTGGGGACTTACTGTGCTCTCTAATACCTAACAGTGTTGTGGTGAACGACCCTGCTCCAGGGGACTTACTGTGCTCTCTAATACCTAACAGTGTTGTGGTGATCTACCCTGCTCCTGGGGACTTACTGTGCTCTCTAATACCTAACAGTGTTGTGGTGAACTACCCTGCTCCTGGGGACTTACTGTGCTCTCTAATACCTAACAGTGTTGTGGTGATCTACCCTGCTCCAGGGGACTTACTGTGCTCTCTAATACCTAACAGTGTTGTGGTGAACTACCCTGCTCCAGGGGACTTACTGTGCTCTCTAATACCTAACAGTGTTGTGGTGAACTACCCTGCTCCTGGGGACTTACTGTGCTCTCTAATACCTAACAGTGTTGTGGTGAACTACCCTGCTCCTGGGAACTTACTGTGCTCTCTAATACCTGACAGTGTTGTGGTGAACTACCCTGCTCCTGGGAACTTACTGTGCTCTCTAATACCTGACAGTGTTGTGGTGAACTACCCTGCTCCTGGGGACTTACTGTGCTCTCTAATACCTGACAGTGTTGTGGTGAACTACCCTGCTCCTGGGGACTTACTGTGCTCTCTAATACCTAACAGTGTTGTGGTGAACGACCCTGCTCCTGGGGACTTACTGTGCTCTCTAATACCTAACAGTGTTGTGGTGAACTACCCTGCTCCTGGGGACTTACTGTGCTCTCTAATACCTAACAGTGTTGTGGTGATCTACCCTGCTCCTGGGGACTTACTGTGCTCTCTAATACCTAACAGTGTTGTGGTGAACGACCCTGCTCCTGGGGACTTACTGTGCTCTCTAATACCTAACAGTGTTGTGGTGAACTACCCTGCTCCAGGGGACTTACTGTGCTCTCTAATACCTAACAGTGTTGTGGTGAACTACCCTGCTCCTGGGGACTTACTGTGCTCTCTAATACCTAACAGTGTTGTGGTGAACTACCCTGCTCCTGGGGACTTACTGTGCTCTCTAATACCTAACAGTGTTGTGGTGAACTACCCTGCTCCTGGGGACTTACTGTGCTCTCTAATACCTAACAGTGTTGTGGTGAACTACCCTGCTCCTGGGGACTTACTGTGCTCTCTAATACCTAACAGTGTTGTGGTGAACTATCCTGTTCCTGGGGACTTACTGTGCTCTCTAATACCTAACAGTGTTGTGGTGAACTACCCTGCTCCTGGGGACTTACTGTGCTCTCTAATACCTAACAGTGTTGTGGTGATCTACCCTGCTCCAGGGGACTTACTGTGCTCTCTAATACCTAACAGTGTTGTGGTGAACTACCCTGCTCCTGGGGACTTACTGGGTATGCAGGCTTTTGTTCCAGCCCATGACTAACAGTGCAAGTTTGAATCAGCAAAAAATATGTTTACTGTGTGGAACAAAAGAGCTGAACTGCAAAGTCGGTTTCAACATCTTCACTTCAGTGTCATTTCAACCAGACATCCGGATTGTGACCTCATCCTGTCATGTCTTTTTATGTGTCTCAGCCTGCTTATCAGGACACAACAGAGCTCTCTCTTTATCTCTGTTTCCCCCACCCAGGTCTCTCTCTATCTCTTTCTGACACCCCCTAGGTCTCTCTCTCACCCCCACTAGGTCTCTCTCTCACCCCCTACTAGGTCTCTCTCTCTCTCCCCCCTCCCACCCCTACTAGGCCTCTCTCTCTCCCCCTCCCACCCCTACTAGGTCTCTCTCTCTCCCCCTCCCACCTCTACTAGGTCTCTCTCTCACCCCCTTCCCACCCCTACTAGGTCTCTCTCTCTCCCCCTCTCACCCCTACTAGGTCTCCCTCTCTCCCCCCCTCCCACCCCTACTAGGTCTCTCTCTCTCTCTCTCTCTCCCACCTCTACTAGGCTCTCTCTCTCTCTCTCCTCCTCTCTCTCTCTCTCTCTCTCTCTCTCTCTCTCTCTCTCCCCCTCTCCTCTCTCTCTCTCTCTCTCTCACCCCCTCCCACCCCTACTGGGTCTCTCTCTCACCCCCTCCCACCCCTACTAGGTCTCTCTCTCTCCCCCTTACCACCCCTACTAGGTCTCTCTCTCTCCCCCTCCCACCCCTACTAGGTCTCTCTCTCTCTCTCTCTCCCACCTCCTCTCTCTCTCTCTCTCTCTCTCTCTCTCTCCTCTCTCTCTCTCTCCCTCTCTCTCCCCCTCTCTCTCTCTCTCTCTCTCTCTCTCTCTCACCCCTCCCACCCCCTACTGGGTCTCTCTCTCTCCCACCCCCTACTAGGTCTCTCTCTCTCCCCCTTCCCACCCCTACTAGGTCTCTCTCTCTCCCCCCTCCCCCCCCTACTAGGTCTCTCTCTCTCTCACCCCCACCCTCTACTAGGTCTTTCTCTCTCTCTCTCGCACCCACCCTCCCACCCCCTACTAGGTCTCCCCCCCCCTCCCACACCTACTAGGTCTCTCTCTCGCTCTCTCAACCCCTCCCACCCCTACTAGGTATCTCTCGCTCCTGCTCTCTCCTTACCTCACATACACACACCATCTCGTCCACTCAGTCTACCTCATGAATGTGTGTCAGTATCAGATGAGGTGACGAATGGATTTGGTTTTATTGTAGTGCTGTCTAGATAGATAAATACTAGATGGGTTATTGTAGCGCTGTCTAGACAGAAAAATACCAGACTGGTTATTGTAGAGCTGTATAGATAGATACATATTAGATTATGTTACTGTAGCACTGTCTAGATTGATAAATACCAGATGTGTTATTGTAGTGCTGTCTAAAATGATAAATACTAGATGGGTTATTGTAGCACTGTCTAGATGGATAAATACTAGATGGGTTATTGTAGCACTGTCTAGATGGATAAATACTAGATGGGTTATTGTAGCGCTGTCTAAAATGATAAATACTAGATGGGTTATTGTAGCACTGTCTAGATAGAT
The DNA here is from genome assembly GCF_023373465.1 of Oncorhynchus keta. NCBI lineage: Eukaryota > Metazoa > Chordata > Actinopteri > Salmoniformes > Salmonidae > Oncorhynchus > Oncorhynchus keta. The sequence continues at coordinate 8,700,811 of NC_068426.1, forward strand.
AAATACTAGATGGGTTATTGTAGCACTGTCTAGATGGATAAATACTAGATGGGTTATTGTAGCGCTGTCTAAAATGATAAATACTAGATGGGTTATTGTAGCACTGTCTAAAATGATAAATACTAGATGGGTTATTGTAGCACTGTCTAGATTGATAAATACTAGATGGGTTATTGTAGCACTGTCTAGATTGATAAATACTAGATGGGTTATTGTAGCGCTGTCTAAAATGATAAATACTAGATGGGTTATTGTAGCACTGTCTAGATAGATAAATACTAGATGGGTTATTGTAGCACTGTCTAGATTGATAAATACCAGATGTGTTATTGTAGTGCTGTCTAAAATGATAAATACTAGATGGGTTATTGTAGCGCTGTCTAAAATGATAAATACTAGATGGGTTATTGTAGCACTGTCTAGATTGATAAATACCAGATGTGTTATTGTAGTGCTGTCTAAAATGATAAATACTAGATGGGTTATTGTAGCACTGTCTAGATAGATAAATACTAGATGGGTTATTGTAGCACTGTCTAGATGGATAAATACTAGATGGGTTATTGTAGCACTGTCTAGATGGATAAATACTAGATGGGTTATTGTAGCGCTGTCTAAAATGATAAATACTAGATGGGTTATTGTAGCACTGTCTAGATAGATAAATACTAGATGGGTTATTGTAGTACTGTCTAGATGGATAAATACTAGATGGGTTATTGTAGCGCTGTCTAAAATGATAAATGCTAGATTATGTTACTGTGGCACTGTCTAGATGGATAAATACCAGATGGGTTATTGTAGCGCTGTCTAGATAGATAAATACTAGATGGGTTATTGTAGCACTGTCTAGATAGATAAATACTAGATGGGTTACTGTAGCGCTGTCTAAAATGATAAATACTAGATGTGTTATTGTAGCGCTGTCTAAAATGATAAATACTAGATGGGTTATTGTAGCGCTGTCTAGATGGATAAATACTAGATTATGTTACTGTAGCACTGTCTAGATAGATAAATACTAGATGGGTTATTGTAGCACTGTCTAGATGGATAAATACTAGATTATGTTACTGTAGCACTGTCTAGATTGATAAATACCAGATGTGTTATTGTAGTGCTGTCTATATAGATACATACTAGATGGGTTATTGTAGCACTGTCTAGATAGATAAATACTAGATTATGTTACTGTAGCACTGTCTAGATGATAAATACTAGATTATGTTACTGTAGCACTGTCTAGATTGATAAATACTAGATGGGTTACTGTAGCGCTGTCTAAAATGATAAATACTAGATGGGTTATTGTAGCACTGTCTAGATAGATAAATACTAGATGGGTTATTGTAGCACTGTCTAGATAGATAAATACTAGATGGGCTATTGTAGAAAATGATAAATACTAGATGGGTTATTGTAGCACTGTCTAGATAGATAAATACCAGATGGGTTATTGTAGCACTGTCTAGATGGATAAATACTAGATGGGTTATTGTAGCGCTGTCTAAAATGATAAATACTAGATGGGTTATTGTAGCACTGTCTAGATAGATAAATACTAGATGGGTTATTGTAGTACTGTCTAGATGGATAAATACTAGATGGGTTATTGTAGCGCTGTCTAAAATGATAAATGCTAGATTATGTTACTGTGGCACTGTCTAGATGGATAAATACCAGATGGGTTATTGTAGCGCTGTCTAGATAGATAAATACTAGATGGGTTATTGTAGCACTGTCTAGATAGATAAATACTAGATGGGTTACTGTAGCTGTCTAAAATGATAAATACTAGATGTGTTATTGTAGTGCTGTCTAAATGGATAAATACTAGATGGGTTATTGTAGCACTGTCTAAAATGATAAATACTAGATTATGTTACTGTAGCACTGTCTAGATAGATAAATACTAGATGGGTTATTGTAGCGCTGTCTAAAATGATAAATACTAGATTATGTTACTGTAGCACTGTCTAGATGGATGAATACCAGATGGGTTATTGTAGCGCTGTCTAAGATTATAAATACTAGATTATGTTACTGTAGCACTGTCTAGATGGATAAATACCAGATGGGTTATCGTAGCACTGTCTAGATTGATAAATACTAGATTATGTTACTGTAGCACTGTCTAGATTGATACATTCTAGATTATGTTACTGTAGCACTGTCTAGATTGATAAATACCAGATGTGTTATTGTAGTGCTGTCTAGATGGATAAATACTAGATGGGTTATCGTAGCACTGTCTAGATTGATAAATACTAGATTATGTTACTGTAGCACTGTCTAGATTGATACATTCTAGATTATGTTACTGTAGCACTGTCTAGATTGATAAATACTAGATTATGTTACTGTAGCACTGTCTAGATTGATAAATACTAGATGGGTTATTGTAGCGCTGTCTAAAATGATAAATACTAGATGTGTTATTGTAGCACTGTCTAGATGGATAAATACTAGATGGGTTACTGTAGCGCTGTCTAAATGGATAAATACCAGATGTGTTATTGTAGTGCTGTCTAGATAGATACATACTAGATGTGTTATTGTAGTGCTGTCTAGATTGATAAATACTAGATGTGTTATTGTAGTGCTGTCTAGATTGATAAATACTAGATGTGTTATTGTAGCACTGTCTAGATTGATAAATACTAGATGTGTTATTGTAGCGCTGCTAGATAGAGAAATACTAGATGGGTTATTGTAGCACTGTTTCGATAGATAAATACTAGATGGGTTATTGTAGCGCTGTCTAGATGGATAAATACTAGATGGGTGTCACGACTTCCGCCGAAGTTGGCTCCCCTGCCTGTTCAGGCGGTGCTCGGCGGTCGTCGTCACCGTCCTACTAGCCGCTACCGATCCCTTTTTCGTTTGTCTGTTGGTTTTGTCTTATTAGTTTCACCTGTGTGTATTTTGGTTTAATTAGCATCCCTATATGTAGTAGTTTGACCCGCCCTTGTTTTGTGCGGGATTGTCTTTTGTTACGTGTGTACATATTAGGTTGTGGTGTATTTTATTTTCTATACTGGACGCCCTGTGGTTTTGGGTTGCCTGGTATAGTGTCCTGCTCCCTGTGTTGTATTGGGCTTATTCAGTTTGGTGTGCAATAGTAAATCACTTTACTCCGTTACTCTCTCTCTGCATCTGATTCCTGCACACACACCTCGTTCCGCATGACAATGGGTTATTGTAGCTCTGTCTAGATAGATAAATTATTATGTAGGTGTGTTATAGTAGCACTGTCTAGATAGATACATACTAGATGGGTTATTGTAGCTCTGTCTAGATTGATACATTCTACTGTAGATGTGTTATTGCAGCACTGTCTAATTTGATAAATACTGGTTGTGCTGGATAGATAAATACTAGATGTGTTATTGTAGCACTGTCTAGATAGATAAATACTAGATGTGTTATTGTAGCACTGTCTAGATAGATAAATACTAGATGGGTTATTGTAGCAATGTCTAGATAGATAAATACTAGATGGGTTATTGTAACGCTGTCTAGATGGATAAATACTAGATGGGTTATTATAGCACTGTCTAAATGGATCAAATCTACTGTAGATGTGGTATTGTAGCACTGTCTAGATAGATAAAAATACACCAGATGGGACATTTATTGTAAACGCCTGTCAGTTAGATGAATGATAAATAATAGTAGAGAGAATGTTTATTATTTTATTTATTTCACACATTCCCAGTCTTTAATACACTGTATTTGATCAAATTGTTTAATTTGGGTTAAACTGTAGATGTGGTATTGTTGCCCATTCCTCCTGACAGAGCTGGTGTAGATAGATAAATACTAGATTTTCTATAGGGAGTTATTGTAACGCTTTGTTGTCTAGATGGAAAAACTAAATATTGTCCATTTGGAGATTTGGGTTTAACTTATTGATGTCTTGAGATGTCTAAATGGATCAAAATTTTCTACTGTGATGATGTGAAGTGCATTCCTGCAGCAAAACTGTCACAGACCTTTATTTCAGTTTTGTCATTATTTAGTATGGTCAGGGCGTGAGTTGGGTGGGCAGTCTTGTTTGTTTTTCTAATTTGGGTATTTCTACACCACCACTGTCTCTGATTGAGAATCATACTTAGGTAGCCTGGGTTTCACTGTGTGTTTGTGGGTGATTGTTCCTGTCTCTGTGTTTTGCACCAGATAGGGCTGTTTTTGGTTTTCCACGTTTATTGTTTTGTAGTGTTCATGTTTATCTGTTTTTATTAAACATGAGTCAATATAACCACGCTGCGTTTTTGTCCTCTACTTCACCACAGGAATACCCTTACACACGCCCACAACATGATGCTGCCACCCCCATGCTTCACGGTTGGGATGGTGTTCTTCGGCATAACAATGGTCATTATGGCCAAACAGTTCTATTTTTGTTTCATTAGACCAGAGGACATTTCTCCAAATCGTACCATCTTTGTCCCCGTGTACAGTTGCAAACCGTAGTCTGGATTTTGTATGGCGGTTTTGGAGCAGTGACTCCTTCCATGCTGAGCGGCCTTTCAGGTCATGTCGATATAGGACTCATTTTACTGTGGATATAGATACTTTGTACCTGTTTCCTCCAGCATCTTCACAAGGCCATTTGCTTTTGTTCTGGGATTGATTTGCACTTTTCACACCAAAGTACGTTTATCTCTAGGAGACAGAATGCGTCTCCTTCCTGAGCGGTATGAGGGCTGCACGGTCCCATGGTGTTTATACTTGAATACTATTGTTTGTACAGATGAACGTGGTACCTTCAGGCGTTAGGAAATTCCTCCCAAGGATGAACCAGACTTGTGGAGGTCTACAATTTATTTTTCTGAAGTCTCGGCTGATTTCCTTCGATTTTTCCATGACGTCAAACTAAGAGCCACTGTGTTTGAAGTTAGGCCTTGAAATACATCCACAGGGAGATCTCCAATTGACTCAAAATATGTAAATTAGCCTATCAGCTGCTTCTAAAGCCATGACATCCTTTTCTGGAATTTTCCAAGCTGTTAAAGGCACAGTCAACTTAGTGTATGTAAACTTCTGACCAACTGGAATTGTGATACAGTGAATTATAAGTGAAATAATCTGTCTGTAAACTATTTTTGGAAAAATGACTTGTGTCATGCACAAAGTAGATGTCTTACCGACTTGCCAAAACTATAGTTTGTTAACAAGAAATTTGTGGAGCGGTTGAAAAACGAGTTTTAATGACTCCAACCTAAGTGTATGTAAACTTCTGACTTCAGCTGTAGATACACATTAGATTGTTTATTGTATTACTGTCTCAACAGATAAACACTAGATTGGTTATTGGAACACTGTCTGGATTGATAGACAGAGGGACAGAGAGAGTGAGAGACAGAGACAGAACGTTCCTGTGTGTGTTTGTCAAGGTTATTATAGCAAACAAAAACTGAAACAAAAAAATCTATTTAGTAAACTAAAATAAGAATACAAACAAAAAACACTTCAAAAACTAAAACTACACTTAAAAAAACACGTTTCCTGGAAGATGCTTTAGGGGTTCTTCAAATTTAAACTGTGGGGGAACCCCTAGAAGATCTTCAAATTTAAACTGTGGGGGAACCCCTAGAAGATCTTCAAATTTAAACTGTGGGGGAACCCCTAGAAGATCTTCAAATTTAAACTGTGGGGGACCCCTAGAAGATCTTCAGAAGATCTTCAAATTTAAACTGTGGGGGACCCCTAGAAGATCTTCACATTTAAACTGTGGGGGACCCCCTAGAAGATCTTCAAATTTAAACTGTGGGGGAACCCCTAGAAGATCTTCAAATTTAAACTGTGGGGAACCCCTAGAAGATCTTCACATTTCAACTGTGGGGGACCCCCTAGAAGATCTTCAAATTTAAACTGTAGGGGAACCCCTAGAAGATCTTCAAATTTAAACTGTGGGGGACCCCTAGAAGATCTTCACATTTCAACTGTGGGGGACCCCCTAGAAGATCTTCAAATTTAAACTGTGGGGAACCCCTAGAAGATCTTCAAATTTAATCTGTGGGGGGACCCCTAGAAGATCTTCAAAGAACCCCTTTTAATGGATCCTCCTTTTGGGGTTAATTTTTGAACTACCCCCCTCCCCCTATTATTATTATTATGAATTATAATAATATGCATAACAATGATAACAATAACACAATATTTTAGTTCTCAGTGTTTATTACGATTTTAGTGGCAAAGCAGAATAAAATAAAATCTACATATGAGGTAAACTCCCAGCCGAGCCCCAAGTCCAGTGGCTATATTCTCTGGCATGTTGATGTTAATGTGTTGATGTTCTCCGTATTCATAGCCAGAATGATTTTACAATGCCAGGTAAATCAAACAGGTTTCGTGTTATATTCAACAGAGTTGTACGGAATTGTAAATATACAGATTATTAAACAAAATATGTGTCACGGCACAAAATATGTGTCCTCCTTGTTCGGGCCGCGTTTGGGAGTTGACGTCACCGGTTTTCTAGCAATCGCCGATCCACCCTTCATTTTCCATTTGTTTTGTCTTGTTTTCCCATAGACCTGGTTTACATTCCCTCATTACTTGTGGTGTATTTAACCCTCTGTTCCCCCCACCTCTGTGTGTGAAATAGTTTGTTGTAGTGCTTGACCACTCTGACTGGTTCGCAACGGGTTATTTTGTACCCAGATTTAGTTGTTCTGGGTGCCGTTGGTTTTGCTTATTAAACTGCTCCGGTTATTACCCAGGTCTGCTCTCCTGCGCCTGACTTCCCTGCAGTCACGCACCCCTTACAACATGCACAAAACAGTATTCATTCCTTGGTTTTCGTGTTAAATGTGAATGAAAAAAAGAAACGTTTTTATTAATGGTTTTCATACACATACCTTGTCCATAATGTAGAGGCCTATGGGATTTTCATTGAGGAGGTAAGGGAGGAGGATGGTAAATGTGAAACACATAACATACCAATACCACCTGACATACAGTGGGAAGAAACAGTATGTGAACCCTTTGGAAATACCTGGATTTCTGCATAAATTGGTCATAAAATTTGATCTGATCGTCATCTAAGTCACAACAATAGACAAACATACTAACTAACTTAAACTAATAACACACAAACAATTATCATTTTTCATGTCTTTATTGAACACACCGTGTAAACATTCACAGTGCAGGGTGGGAAAAGTATGTGAACCCTTGGATTTAATAACTGGTTGATCCTCCTTTGGCAGCAATAACCTCAACCTCTGTAGTTGCGGATCAGACCTGCACAACGGTCAGGAAGAATTTTGGACCATTCCACTTCACAAAACTGTTTCAGTTCAGCAATATCCTTGGGATGTCTGGTGTGAAGTGCTCTCTTGAGGTCATGCCACAGCATCTCAATTGGGTTGAGGTCAGGTCTCTGACTGAGCCACTCCAGAAAGCGTATTTTCTTCTGTTGAAGCCGTTCTGTTGTTGATTTACTTCTGTGTTTTGGTGTGGTTGTCCTGTTGCATCACCCAACTTCTGTTGAACTTCAATTGGCAGAGCGATAGCCTTATTTTCTCCTCCAAAATGTCTTGATAAACTTGGGAATTCGTTTTTACGTCGATGAGAGCAAGCTGTCCAGGACCTGAGGCAGCAAAGCAGCTACAAACCATGATGCTCCCTCCACCATACTTTACAGTTGAGATGAGGTTTTGATGTTGGTGTGATGTGCTTTCTTTCTCCACACATAGTGTCGTGTGTTCCTTGCAAACAACTCAACTGTAGTTTCATCTATCCACAGCTGGAGAATCCAGCTGCACTTTTGCAAACTTCAGATGTGCAGCAATGTTCTTTTTTGGACAGCAGTGGCTTTTTCCCTGGTGTCCTCCCATGAACACCATTCTTGTTTTAATGTTTTACGTATCGTAGACTCGTCAACAGAGATGTTAACATGTTCCATATATTTCTGTAAGTCTTCAGCTCACACTTTAGGATTCTTCTTAACCTCATTGAGCATTCTGCGCTGTGCTCAAGCAGTCATCTTTCCCTTACGGTCACTCATAGGGAGAGTAGCAACAGTGCTGAACTTTCTCCATTTATAGACAACATGTCTTATCGTGGACTGATGAACATCAAGGCTTTTAAAGATAATTCTTAATCTTAGGTCTTCTGAGATCTCTTTTGTTCGAGGCATGGTTCACATCAGGCAATGCATCTTGTGAATAGCAGCGTAGCCTAGTGGTTAGAGCGTTGGACTAGTAACCGGAAGGTTGCGAGTTCAAACCCCTGAGCTGACAAGGTACAAATCTGCCCCTGAACCCACTGTTCCCAGGCCGTCATTGAAAATAAGAATATGTTCTTAACTGACTTGCCTGGTTAAATAAAGATAAAAAAAAATTGTGTGAGTGTTTTTTATAGGGCAAGGCAGCTCTAACCAACATCTCCAATCTCATCTCATTGATTGGACTCCAGGTTAGCTGACTCCAATGAGCTTTTGGAGAAGTCATTAGCCTAGGGGTTCACATACGGTTTCCAGCCTACACTGTGAATGTTTAAATTATGTATTTAATATAGACAAGAAAAATACAATAATTTGTGTGTTATTACTTTAAGCACACTGTGTTGGTCTATTGATGTGATTTAGATGAAGATCAAATCAAATTATATGAACAATTTATGCAGAAATCAAGGTCATTCCAAAGGGTTCCCATTATTGTTCTTGCCACTGTACCTTTGTATGCTTCCTCTTCTTCCTTCCTTTCTACCTGCAGACAAAGACACAAAAGTGCGCAGTTCAAACATCTGCACCCAATACAGCCTTCAACATATTCTTCTAGCCTACATACATTTTGCCCATTTTCTGTTTTGCACAAATATGAAAAGCTAAATGGTATAATCATAAAACAAAATATATATACAGTGGGGCAAAAACGTATTTAGTCAGCCACCAATTGTGCAAGTTCTCCCACTTAAAAAGATGAGAGAGGCCTGTAATTTTCATCATAGGTACACTTCAACTATGACAGACAAAATGAGAGAAAAAAAATCCAGAAAATCACATTGTAGGATTTTTAATGAATGTGTGCAGCCTGATGGACCTAATTGCATTTTTGTCACTTTGCTCAACAGAGATGGAGCCACTGATGAGAGCCTTTTGTACTTCAGCCAATCAGAGAGTAAAGCCATGAAGCCCCAGGACCCCAGGACCCCAGGACCCCAGGAAGATGCCAGCACGATGAGTCCAGCAAGCAGAAATATAGCTTCCTTTCATTGAAGATTGTGTCACATGGGCAGGACATTAACATGTAACATGTAACATGGGCAGGACATTAAGTTCCCTGTGACCTGTGGAAATACCTGAAAGAGGTCAAGTGGGGCGTGTTTACAGAATCACCTCTCCATGTAACGGTCGTCGGTGGAAGAAGGTGAGGACCAAAGCGCAGCGTGGTACTTGTTCGTGTTATTTATTTAAACTGAACACTATCAAAACAAAGAAACAAAAAGCACAACCGAAACAGCTCCGTCAGCAAAACACACTAAACAGAAAGTATATCACCCACACCACACAGGTGCAAAACACACTAAACAGAAAGTATATCACCCACACCACACAGGTGGGAAACACACTAAACAGAAAGTATATCACCCACACCACACAGGTGGGAAACACACTAAACAGAAAGTAAATCACCCACACCACAAAGGTGGGAAAAGGCTACCTAAGTATGGTTCTCAATCAGAGACAACTGTCCTACCTCTGATAGAGAACCATACCAGGCCAAACACAAAAACATAGAAAAAGGAACATAGACAACCCAACTCACGTCCTGACCCTACTAAAACAACGACATAACAAAAGACCTAAGGTCAGAACGTGACACTCCAGTTCTGACAGTTCTAAGGATGGTTGTTTATAGAAGCAGTTCTGACAGTTCTAAGGATGGTTGTTTATAGAAGCAGTTCTGACAGTTCTAAGGATGGTTGTTTATAGAAGCAGTTCTGACAGTTCTAAGGATGGTTGTTTATAGAAGCAGTTCTGACAGTTCTAAGGATGGTTGTTTATAGAAGCAGTTCTGACAGTTCTAAGGATGGTTGTTTATAGAAGCAGTTCTGACAGTTCTAAGGATGGTTGTTTATAGAAGCAGTTCTGACAGTTCTAAGGATGGTTGTTTATAGAAGCAGTTCTGACAGTTCTAAGGATGGTTGTTTATAGAAGCAGTTCTGACAGTTCTAAGGATGGTTGTTTATAGAAGCAGTTCTGACAGTTCTAAGGATGGTTGTTTATAGAAGCAGTTCTGACAGTTCTAAGGATGGTTGTTTATAGAAGCAGTTCTGACAGTTCTAAGGATGGTTGTTTATAGAAGCAGTTCTGACAGTTCTAAGGATGGTTGTTTATAGAAGTTTTCAGGAGGCTGCAGTGGATGCGATTCCTCATCCTACAATTAGAAATAACAACAACTCCATTCAGAATATTAAGTAGCAGCCTACCTGTTGGCTCTTGGTCGTTGTCGTTGCCTATACTTTTCCTTTAACTTTTAATTCCATCATTTGAATTTTAATCATCTTCTTCATTGATTAGACATCTTCTAATTTTTGCCACACATGGAGGCTCAATGACTGTCGCCTATTTCCGCTTTGATGACTTGTGATTGGCCAACAACAACAAGCTCCATGCGCCACTCTGGTGAAAAACAAGAGCAGCAGCATTATTATAAAATCTCTCTCTTTCTCTCTGCTGAAAATGAGATGTGTATTTGTATGGCTTTCCTTCAGTGATCCCTAATATTCTGAACCGGTCTCTCCATATATTCTACTGTGTCTGTCGAGGAGAATGCCAATTAAAAGGTACAGCAAATGTAAAAGGATGGCTTTAGATAAATGTACTGAAATCCACTCAAAGACCATGGCCAGAGCGTACCAATGTTGTTGCAAAATTGTTTAAAGCTAGACTCAGCGATATGACCTAGATGCAGAAAGTAAACAGTATAGCGGGTCAATTTCCGCAACAACTAAGAGCATTGACGCGCAAGGCTCAACTTCTCTGCTGTGTTGGTACCCTGGCTACCACGATGTAACAGCCTGACGCGCAAGGCTCAACTTCTCTGCTGTGTTGGTGCCCTGGCTACCACGATGTAACAGCCTGACGCGCAAGGCTCAACTTCTCTGCTGTGTTGGTGCCCTGGCTACCACGATGTAACAGCCTGACGCGCAAGGCTCAACTTCTCTGCTGTGTTGGTGCCCTGGCTACCACTTGTGGCAACTTTATTTCGCAGATGCTAGCTTTAAGTCAATAAATAATTGTTTTAGTCAAAGTCTGATATAATTGAAGAGACAAATCCGAACTGCCCACTTCGTGCAAATCCGTGTGAATGGGGTGTCTTTTCCTATGATATTTTGCACAAATTCATTTCAGCATACGTTTTGTTTCAGGGCTGGGTTTTATTTGAATGTTACCACCCACCAGCATGACACTGTTTATTAATCAGAAACAGCTTCAAAGTTATTTCTCTTCGTGACTGAGTTGAGACAAACAGCCTTGTGTCCCACTTGGCCGCCTGAATAGCCTGCTAGCAGCCTACTAAAGGTTGTACCGTGTCCAGTACAACGTAGAAAAACGCATATCAGCTATCTTTCAATAGTTATCCATATTACCAGAAATTAATCTTATTCTTTCTAGCTATTCCTATGGCGGATTCAAGGCCACAATATATGGAAGACGCTTAGGGCTCTGGTCAAAAGTAGTGCAATGTAGGTTATAGCTATTTGAGACGAAGAGTGGAGCTGCTGATATCTTATCCTGTGGTCTGGGTGGAGGCTGCTGTCCATGGTTCTGAATCCTTCTGAAGAGTTCTTTGTGTTAGTCTAAATTAATTTGTAAAAAAAATAACAATAATTCAAATAGCAATCGACACAAATGGTTTTGTTAACAGAAGTAACCCAGTAGGATTTAGTAGCTGTAGCTCTAGTGGATAAATTAATAAGCAATCTGGTAAAAGTGTGTTGCTCCACTCCAGAAGCACAATGATAAATCACAGAGCAGTTGGTTGAAGCACATTAAACAGGACTGACTACACAAAACACAACACACACACACACACACACACACACACACACACACACACACACACACACACACACACACACACACACACACACACACACACACACACAGGCCGGCATAATCACACCACACACACACACACACACACACACACAAAAACACAAACACACACACACGCACAAAACACACACACACACACACACACACACACACACACACACACACACACACAAAACACACACACACATTGACCGGCATAATCACACACACACACACACACACACACACACACACACACACACACACACACACACACACACACACACACACACACACACACACACACACACACACACACACACATTGACCGGCATAATCACACACACACACACACACACTTGGCCAACGTAATTACCGCCACTGATTTGCACCAAGCAAGGGGCTGTAAATCCGTGGCCATTATAATTGAAGTATGATGCGAAATGGAATTTACTGTAGCGCTTCTCAGAGAGGCTGCCAGCCAGGCGGTAAATTGTACGCCCGCCACCAGTGTCGTAGATGTCCCTGATGTACTGCGCTCTTTCACCCCGATCCCTAAATCTTACTGGGTGGGACAGGCACGAGGTGAGGGGGCATCTCTCATCGAGACACAAGACCCAGGTTTTACGAATTATATGACAGTATTTAGCCTCGTTTATCATTAAGGTGATCCACAGAGCTGTGAGTGTGTGTGTGTGTGTGTGTGTGTGTGTGTGTGTGTGTGTGTGTGTGTGTGTGTGTGTGTGTGTGTGTGTGTGTGTGTGTGTGTGTGTGTGTGTGTGTGTGTGTGTGTGTGTGTGTGTGTGTGTGTGTGTGTGTGTGTGTGCGCGCCAAAACTACTGGGCCTGTATTTATAATGTTTTTTCAGAGTAGGAGTAGGAGTCTAGGATCAGGTCCCCCCCTTCTTATTCATTAACCTAGGATTTAAAATGCAAAACGTATCCTATATCAGCCCTCCTAATCTGTGAGCTTCTATGAATACTGGCCCTGATGCACCCTGATGCACCCTGAGGCACCCGTATATAACAAGAGAAATAGGCCTGTTTTTGATCATCCTTAAGGTCATCTAAAATGTGACAGTTAAAACTCACCTTGCTCAATTTCAATACATATTGGACTAAATGAACAGTTAGTGAAATCACATGGGTAATCTATAGTAACAGAGAATATATTAATAGATTATGTCATACAGATAATCAATAGACTATGGGATGACCCCAGAGTGTCTATCCTATACTCTACAGTCAACAACACATGTAAACACGATATCCAGTATTCATGGCCAACTCATCCGTTTGTACCAAACAGTAGGCTATGAAAGTTGGGACATTGTTTGTGTCACAGTCATATAATGGCTAATCACTTTTCAAAGCAACAATTGAGTGCCCTTTAAAGCAATAGTATAACAATTGGGCCTACACTGCAGCAGCAACTGACTGGCATTTGACAGAAAGGCAGAAGACTGGCATCTGTGATAGTAGGCTAGTGGCTGTGAATAGTAACAGGCTAGGAGGCGAAGGGTTGAAGTGATAGCACTCTGCTGGCTGTTTTAAATTAGGGTGTCTATCCAGGACCAGTGTCAACTGTCAAGTCTCCTCTTCTGGTAATCTAAAATGACTCTCTCTCTCTCTCTCTCTCTCTCTCTCTCTCTCTCTCTCTCTCTCTCTCTCTCTCTCTCTCTCTCTCTCTCTCTCTCTCTCTCTCTCTCTCTCTCTCTCTCTTTCAGAGAGCTCAACTAAAGTGTTTAGTGGGGTTCTCTCCATCACAAGTTGAGGTGGGCTCGGGAGATTTAGAATGCAACTGTATGTTTGTCTGTGTGCGTCTGTGAGAGTGCCACAGGAATTTCTCGCCTGTCTGTCTGTCAGACTCACTCACTAAACGAGATGTCAAAAACACATCAGAGAGAGAGCGAGAGAGAGAGAGAGAGAGAGAGAGAGAGAGAGAGGGAGACAAAGAAAGAAAGGTAGGGGGAGAGAGAAAGGAGCTGCTGTCTGCGCGCCCAAACTCGCAACCTCTTCCTCTTCCACTCATTTGGAAAGAGAAGGAACATGAGAACGAAGAAGAGTAAAGACTACTGAGTGGGGTTTTTTTGTCATTCAACTGACCGAAGAGACTACTTCACCTGTGATTAACAGAGACTGGAGTGTGTCCGGTCTCCCTGTAGGTTTGGACCTCTACTGTAAAAATGGGAAGGAAAACGACATGGAAGTGTTACTGTGGGGACGTTTTAGGAGGCGTTCTTCCCATTCTGAAAGGCCCGTGTCTTTGTTTATCAGCGGCATTGTTTGTCTGTTTGTTGTTGTTTTCTTCTGTCAGAGCAGAGTGTCCATTATCCTGTATCTGTGCAAGAGACTCCGGAACAGTGACCTGCCGTGACAACGAGGACACCGAGTTACCGGGAGACATACCGGAGTGGGCGACCACGTTAATACTCAGGGGGAACAACATCTCAACCTTACCGGGTGGAGGGTTCTCCTCGAATAACGGGACAAAACTCGAGCTAACGACCCTCTCACTGTCACATAATGGAATCATGGTGATCGAGGCTGACGCTTTCACAGGACTCCCACGGTTGAGTTTGCTGGATTTGAGTCACAATCGGTTGATGTACATCTCAGACCGGGCGTTTCACAGTCTGCAGGAGCTCCGCTCTCTTTACCTGAATGACTCCCTCCTCGCACCGGCTGTGGCGCAGCTCTCCAATGCATTGCATGGAGACATTTTATGCAACCTCCACCGGCTGGAGCTATCTGGCAACCGGTTGAAAACCATACCCATTTCAAGGTTGGATGCATTCAACCTTCACACTTTAGTTTTAACCAATAACTCAATTGAGAACATTGGTAAAGAGGACGTCTCCAGTTTGTACCGCCAAAAGCAAGTGCGCGTCTATTTATCACTGAACCCGTTCAGGTGTAACTGTGAGCTGGAGTCGTTCTACTTCTGGTTAAAGAACTCTTCTCAGTGCGTGGACGCCGCGCGCCTCCTGTGCGCCGAGCCCGATGCCAAGAAGGGGATTCCAATAGAGTGGTTACGAGGTGAGGACGTGGATTGTCTCAATGAGAACCTAGAGGCGGTGTCCTACGTGTTCCTGGGCATAGTCCTGGCGCTGATCGGCATAGTATTCCTCATGGTGCTCTATCTAAACCGGAGAGGAATCAAACGATGGCTCAACAATATCCGCGATGCGTGCCGCGACCAGATGGAAGTGTATCATTACCGGTACGAGCAGGACTCCGATCCCCGGTTGGCTAACGTCGCCGTTTAACGTTCAATGTTCACTCGTCAATCGATGCCATATATCCACCATTTAAAAAAAAATAATCAGAGTAAACTGTCCTTGAACTGATGAACTATTAGTATTGGTTTGTTATCAGCTGTAGTTGTAATAATGCTTGTCACATGACGTTGGAAAACAACAGACTTGGCTATTCAAAGGCGACAATAAGCCCACGTTGAAGAGGTGGCAATACCATCCATATTGTACTTCTACTTGAATGTACACAGTCTGTAAATATACCATTTACAACACAAAAGAGAACATGCTTATCTTCCACATGAGAACATGAGACTTTTAAAACATAAATGTACTGAGCCGCCTGCATAACTCAGTTGAATCATGCACTGACTTCACAACAGAATACATCGTTGGAGTTCCTTCCACAGATTATTCTGAACTACTTTATCAGTATGAAGATATTGAAAACTGACTGTATAATCTGGAATTACAGTAGAAAAAGGTCTATATTATTAAAAACCAAACTGCATATGCTAAAATATGAATAATAGTTGAAGTATGTTTTGCCTCTGTACTGTACAACCACCACACAGTTATCTCAAAGGAATAGTCTGTTTGCTGAGGCTCCTTCATTCTGATTGATATGTTTTCGATGCACATATAACTTGTGAGACACAGGAGTGTGTGTGAGAGAGAGAGAGAGAGAGAGAGAGAGAGAGAGAGAGAGAGAGAGAGAGAGAGAGAGAGAGAGAGAGAGAGAGAGAGAGAGAGAGAGAGAGAGAGAGAGAGAGAGAGAGAGAGAGAGAGATGCATCCATGTGTGCATGGTAATCTGTGCTATGCCAGAGTGGCAGGTGGACCAATCCCTAGGCGTTAAACTGATGTCGTATACTTCCATGTGTCATGATGTCTAACAACCCCTTTACCTTTATGAACTGATGGTAATAAGGGATCTCATGGGCATTTCTCCATGAATTACTTAATTTCTCATAACGACCCATTTCACACCTCCAACATCCGTGTATTGTAGCCTATAATCTAAATGATCTAAGTGGTTGCATATAGAGGCCTATTCTACTTTATTCATTTGCAACATTTTGCATGCTATTAGAAATAGTGGCACACATGATTAATTGCTCCTGTAAGTGGCTACTAAATGACTAAAATGTCATGTAAAATGTTGATGAAGAATAATCTGTGGATTATCCATTTCTGCGGTCTTTAGAGCATTTAGAGCATTTAGAGCATTTAGAGCATTCCGAGGGACATTCTAAAAGTTCTGAGACTTTGTTCCAACAGAACTCTGGAAGTTCTGGAACTTCTATCTGTTTCTGAATCACTTCGGGGCAAGATACATCTTTTCACATTACCAGCCGTTTCCAGCCCGGCTAACTGCACGTTTCATCGCCACCTAATTAAAAGAGGGCCGGTACTTCGGCGGGTGGTAAGTAGGGATCGGTGATGTGATTATGGCAGAACTGAATGTAGTTTAATCTCATCAGCGCCATGACTAAGACCAGGACAATGATGATGGACCTATAAACCCACCGCCTCACCCCGCCACAGTTAATTAACGGTCTCTGCAGGCGACCGTGGCTGTTTGGTTTTTAACGGCAAGGTCAAACTGGCTTCGGCGGGACCGGTGTCTCCCGAGGACAAGGAGGTGGGGAATTGGGAGGTGGAGGGTGGGGAGGTAGAGTAACATTAGTTTGACTTTCCCCTCTAACACACAGCTGCCATTTTCATTGGTCAACTAAACAGAGATCAGCTCCATGAACAGGGCCCTTAAAGCATTATAATAGACTAGGGCCCCTAGAGCATTATAATAGACTAGGGGCCTTATAGCATTACAATAGACTAGGGCCCCTAGAGCATTATAATAGACTAGGGCCCCTAGAGCATTATAATAGACTAGGGGCCTTATAGCATTACAATAGACTAGGGCCCCTAGAGCATTATAATAGACTAGGGCCCTTATAGCATTACAATAGACTAGGGCCCTTATAGCATTACAATAGACTAGGGCCCCTAGAGCATTATAATAGACTAGGGCCCTTATAGCATTACAATATACTAGGGCACTTAGAGCATTATAATAGACTAGGGCCCTTATAGCATTACAATAGACTAGGGCCCCTAGAGCATTATAATAGACTAGGGCCCTTATAGCATTACAATAGACTAGGGCCCTTAGAGCATGACAATAGACTAGGGCCCTTAGAGCATTACAATAGACTAGGGCCCTTAGAGCATTACAATAGACTAGGGCCCTTATAGCATTACAATAGACTAGGGCCCTTATAGCATTACAATAGACTAGGGCCCCTAGAGCATTATAATAGACTAGGGCCCTTATGGCATTACAATATACTAGGGCCCTTAGAGCATTATAATAGACTAGGGCCCTTATAGCATTACAATAGACTAGGGCCCTAGAGCATTATAATAGACTAGGGCCCTTATAGCATTACAATAGACTAGGGCCCTTAGAGCATTACAATAGACTAGGGCCCTTATAGCATTACAATAGACTAGGGCCCTTATAGCATTACAATAGACTAGGGCCCTTATAGCATTACAATAGACTAGGGCCCTTATGGCATTACAATAGACTAGGGCCCTTATGGCATTATAATAGACTAGGGCCCTTATGCCATTATAATAGAATAGGGCCCTCAGAGCATTATAATAGACTTGGGCCCTCAGAGCATTATAATAGACTTGGGCCCTTAGAACAAGCTATATTTTCTCTCTCTCTCTCTCTCTCTCTCTCTCTCTCTCTCTCTCTCTCTCTCTCTCTCTCTCTCTCTCTCTCTCTCTCTCTCTCTCTCTCTCTCTCTCTCTCTCTCTCTCTCTCTCAGCTCTTCAGTAAGGCCATTCTACTGTCAATGTTTGTCTATGGAGATAGCATGGCAGTGCGCTCGATTTTATACACCTGCCAGCAATGGGTGTGGCTGAAATAGCTGAATCCACAAATTTTCAGGGGTGTCCACATACTTGTGTATATACAAGGTATATAATAAAATAAATAAATAATACATTAAATAAATAAATAAAATGCAATAATTATTACAGATTCTAGGAGTGTATTTGGAATAAGTCAGTTAAGAACAAATTCTGCCACTTTACATGTTTTTACATATCTCGCATTACACATCTCATGTGTATAGCAGAAGTCAGAAGTTTACAAACACTTAAGTTGGAGCCATTAAAACTCGTTTTTCAACGACTCCACAAATTTCCCTAGTTAACAAACTATAGTTTTGGCAAGTCGGTTAGGACATCTGCTTTGTCCATGACACAAGTCATTTTTCCAACAATTGTTTACAGACAGATTATTTCACTTATAATTCACTGTATCACAATTCCAGTGGGTCAGAAGTTTACATACACTAAGTTGACTGTGCCTTTAAACAGCTTGGAAAATTCCAGAAAATGATGTCATGGCTTTAGAAGCTTCACCCAACTTATTGTGGGAAGCTTGTGGAAGGCTACCCGAAGCGTTTCAAAGGCAATGCTACCAAATACTAAATGAGTGTATGTAAACTTCTGACCTACTTGGTGTGTGATAAAAGAAATGAAAGCTGAAATAAATCCTTCTCTCTACTATTATTCTGACATTTCACATTCTTAAAATCAAGTGGTGATCCTAACTGACCAAAGACAGGGAATTTTTACTCTGATTAAATGTCAGGAATTGTGAAAACCTGAGTTTAAATGTATTTGGCTGAGGTGTATGTAAACCTCTGACTTCAACTGAAAGTACTGTATCCTTCTATCTATTCTTTACTATCTATTGCATCTTAGCCGCTCTGTCACTGCTCATCTATATATTTTATACTTATATATTTTCATACTATTCCTTTACTAGATAGTGTGTATTAGGTTTTGATGGGGAGTTGTTAGATATTACCTGTTAGATACTGCTGCACTGTCGGATCTAGAAGCATAAGCATTTCACTACACTCACAATAACATCTGCTAACCATGTGTATGTGACCAATACAATTTGATTTGAGGTGGGCAAAAACTGAAAGCCATGGCCACCAGTAAGCCACGCCTCTAACTCTTCTGATAGGCTGCTGCTGCTGCCACACTGCCCCCACCGCTATCCAATGCGCATGTGGATGAGGTTTTGAAAGCAATTTAGAAATGTTCATTCGATAAAGAAAAAAATAATATTGATCTCTCAAATGTATTTGATTTGTACAAATTTAATAGAATAGGTTGAACAAACCGAAGCATAATATTTAAATCATTCTAATCAGTGAAAGCACTTCAGATGAACAACAGCATCGTCCCACTATTTACAGTGTAGTACAGAGACACAGATACAAGTAGCCGAGTGACATCTCTGATCTCCGTCTCTTTATGAAGGTACTCCTCATTTGAAGCTTCAAGGTCGTGGACATTATTCATCATATAAATAGAATTTGTAAGAAGGGGCATAGCCCCTCAGACCCAGACGGCGGAGAAAGGTGCATAAAAATGGCGGCTCCCATGTACTTACCATAAATGCCTAATTTGCTTGGTTCGCCGTACTGTACATTACTCTCTGTTACTCTTCTTTTGTATCGTCATTAGCACAGTATACATTATCCCAATTCTATCTCCAAGATTTCCCTGTGGTCAATTCAATTGAATGGACATGATTTGGAAAGGCACACACCTGTCTATTTAAAACTTCTTGGTGACACATCTGGATGAAATGCATGCCCAAATTCAACTGCCTGCTACTCATCCCCTGAAGAAAAGATATGCATATTATTAGTAGATTTTGATAGAAAACACTCTGAAGTTTCTAAAACTGTTTGAATTATGTCTGTGAGTATACCAGAACTTATTTAGCAGGTGAAACCCAGAGGACAAACTGATTTTTTTTTTAGGTCACTCTCTTTTCAATGGGTTTTCATTGGGAATCCAGATTTCTAAGGGACCTTCTTGCAGTTCCTATCGCTTCCACTAGATGTCATTTTTTTTTAAAAATTGGTTGAGGTTTTTCCTTTGTGTAATGAAGAAGTACGGCCATCTTAAACGAGGGTAACTTGAAGTGTACTGAGGCGCGTGACCAGAAAGCTAGCTACAGTTTGTTTTCCTCCTGTATTGAACACAGATCATGCCGTCTTTACATTTTATTACGTTAAAAAAACTAAAGTTGTATTACAAAAGTAGTTTGAAATGTTTTGGCAAAGTTTACAGGTAACTTTTGAGATATTTTCTAGTCACGTTGCACAAGTTGGAACCGGTGTTTTTCTGGATCAATCGAGCAAAATAAATTGACATTTTGGATATATATCAACGGAATGAATCAAACAAAAGGACCATTTGTGATGTTTAAGGAAAATATTGAAGTGCCAACAGAAGAAGCTCGTCAAAGTTAAGGCATGAATTATATTTTTATTTCTGCGTTTTGTGTCACGCCTCAGGGTTGAAATATTCTTCTCTCTCTTCGTTTGCTATGGTGCTATCCTCAGATAATAGCATCGTTTGCTTTCGCCGAAAAGCCTTTTTGAAATCTGACATGTTGGCTGGATTCACAACAAGTATAGCTTTAATTTGGTATCTTACATGTGTGATTTCATGAAAGTTTGATTTTTATAGTAATTTATTTGAATTTGGCGCTCTGCATTTTCTCTGGCTTTTGGCCAGGTGGGACGTTGAGAGGTTTTAAGGTCCCACCGTTGACAGTGCATGTCAGAGAAAAAAACAAGCATGAGGTCGAAGGAATTGTCTGTAGAGCTCCGAGACAGGATTGTGTCAAGGCACAGATCGGTGGAAGGGCACCAAAAAATGTCTGCAGCATTGAAGGTCACCAAGAACAGTGGCCTCCAAGATGTTTGGAACCACCAAGACTCTTCCTAGAGCTGGGTGCAAACTGAGCAGTCCGGAGAGAAGGGCATTGGTCAGGGA
>NC_068426.1:8727012-8778787 GCF_023373465.1 Oncorhynchus keta
CTGTTGATGTTGATGACAGGCTGAGGCTGTTACTGTTAATGACAGGCTGAGGCTGTTGCTGTTGCTGTTGATGACAGGCTGAGGCTGTTGCTGTTGATGACAGGCTGAGGCTGTTGCTGTTAATGATAGGCTGAGGCTGTTGCTGTTGATGACAGGCTGAGGCTGTTGCTGTTGATGACAGGCTGAGGCTGTTGATGACAGGCTGAGGCTGTTGCAGTTGATTACTGACTGTGGCTGTTACTGTTGATGACAGGCTGAGGCTGTTACTGTTAAACAGGTCAACATACACAAGGCTGCGGGGCCAGATGGATTACCAGGACGTGTGCTCCGGACATGTGCTGACCAACTGGCAGGTGTCTTCACTGACATTTTCAACATGTCCCTGATTGAGTCTGTAATACCAACATGTTTCAAGCAGACCACCATAGTCCCTGTGCCCAAGAACACTAAGGCAACCTGCCTAAATGACTACAGACCCGTAGCACTCAAGTCCGTAGCCATGAAGTGCTTTGAAAGGCTGGTAATGGCTCACATCAACACCATTATCCCAGAAACCCTAGACCCACTGCAATTAGCATACCGCCCCAACAGATCCACAGATGATGCAATCTCTATTGCACTCTACACTGCCCTTTCACACCTGGACAAAAGGAACACCTATGTGAGAATGTTATTCATTGACTACAGGCTCAGCGTTCAACACCATAGTATCCTCAAAGCGCATCACTAAAAGCTAAGGATCCTGGGTCTAAACACTTCCCTCTGCAACTGGATCCTGGACTAGCTGACGGGCCGCCCCCAGGTGGTGAGGGTAGGTAGCAACACATCTGCCATGCGGATCCTCAACACTGGAGCTCCCCAGGGGTGCGTGCTCAAACATAACCAGTAGATGGATATCTACTGTAAACCAACAGCTTTGAATGTTCATGTTTTATTTTTGTAGCAACTGCCTGTCAACTGCATCATACGGCATCAGGAGTATCCAACAACTGGCTGGGAGACTGTCCAGAGGACATATCCACAAAGCATCTGAGATTAGGAGTGCTGATCTAGGATCAGGTTCCTCTTCGTATTCATTATGATTCAAAAGGCCAGAATGGAATACCTGTGAGGTCTCATTGCTCCTTACTGTTGGGGAGGTAACCACTGCCCTTCCTAAGAGTTACACAAGCAGAGTCCTTACTGCTGGACAGAGGGGAGGATAACCACTGGCCTTCCTAAGAGTTACACAAGCAGAGTCCTTACTGCTGGACAGAGGGGAGGATAACTAATGGCCTTCCTAAGAGTCCTTACTGCTGGACAGAGGGGAGGATAACTACTGGCCTTCCTAAGAGTCCTTACTGCTGGACAGAGGGGAGGATAACTACTGGCCTTCCAAAGAGTCCTTACTGCTGGACAGAGGAGAGGATAACTACTGGCCTTCCTAAGTGTCCTTACTGTTGGACAGAGGAGAGGATAACTACTGGCCTTCCTAAGTGTCCTTACTGTTGGACAGAGGAGAGGATAACTACTGGCCTTCCTAAGAGTCCTTACTGCTGGACAGAGGGGAGGATAACCACTGGCCTTCCTAAGAGTTACACAAGCAGAGTCCTTACTGCTGGACAGAGGAGAGGATAACTACTGGCCTTCCTAAGAGTCCTTACTGCTGGACAGAGGAGAGGATAACTACTGGCCTTCCTAAGAGTCCTTACTGCTGGACAGAGGAGAGGATAACCACTGCCCTTCCTAAGGGTTACACAAGCAGAGTCCTTACTGTTGGACAGAGGGGAGGATAACTACTGGCCTTCCTAAGAGTCCTTACTGCTGGACAGAGGAGAGGATAACCACTGCCCTTCCTAAGAGTTACACAAGCAGAGTCCTTACTGTTGGACAGAGGGGAGGATAACTACTGGCCTTCCTAAGAGTTACACAAGCAGAGTCCTTACTGCTGGACAGAGGGGAGGATAACCACTGCCCTTCCTAAGAGTTACACAAGCAGAGTCCTTACTGTTGGACAGAGGAGAGGATAACTACTGGCCTTCCTAAGAGTTACACAAGCAGAGTCCTTACTGCTGGACAGAGGGGAGGATAACTACTGGCCTTCCTAAGAGTCCTTACTGCTGGACAGAGGGGAGGTTAACCACTGGCCTTCCTAAGAGTTACACAAGCAGAGTCCTTACTGCTGGACAGAGGAGAGGATAACTACTGGCCTTCCTAAGGGTTACACCAGCAGAGTCCTTACTGTTGGACAGAGGAGAGGTTAACTACTGGCCTTCCTAAGAGTCCTTACTGTTGGACATAGGAAGGGCAGTGGTTATCCTCTCCTAAGGGTTACACAAGCAGAGTCCTTACTGTTGGACAGAGGGGAGGATAACTACTGGCCTTCCTAAGAGTCCTTACTGCTGGACAGACGAGAGGATAACTACTGGCCTTCCTAAGAGTCCTTACTGCTGGACAGAGGACAGGATAACTACTGGCCTTCCTAAGAGTCCTTACTGCTGGACAGAGGGGAGGATAACTACTGGCCTTCCTAAGGTTTACACAAGCAGTGTCCTTACTGCTGGACAGAGGAGAGGATAACTACTGGCCTTCCTAAGAGTCCTTACTGCTGGACAGAGGAGAGGATAACTACTGGCCTTCCTAAGAGTCCTTACTGCTGGACAGAGGAGAGGATAACCACTGGCCTTCCTAAGGGTTACACAAGCAGAGTCCTTAATGCTGGACAGAGGAGAGGATAACTACTGGCCTTCCTAAGGGTTACACAAGCAGAGTCCTTAATGCTGGACAGAGGAGAGGATAACCACTGGCCTTCCTAAGGGTTACACAAGCAGAGTCCTTACTCCTGGACAGAGGAGAGGATAACTACTGGCCTTCCTAAGAGTCCTTACTGCTGGACAGAGGAGAGGATAACTACTGGCCTTCCTAAGAGTCCTTACTGCTGGACAGAGGGGAGGATAACCACTGCCCTTCCTAAGAGTTACACAAGCAGAGTCCTTACTGCTGGACAGAGGAGAGGATAACTACTGGCCTTCCTAAGAGTTACACAAGCAGAGTCCTTACTGTTGGACAGAGGAGAGGATAACCACTGCCCTTCCTAAGAGTTACACAAGCAGAGTCCTTACTGTTGGACAGAGGGGAGGATAACTACTGGCCTTCCTAAGAGTTACACAAGCAGAGTCCTTACTGCTGGACAGAGGGGAGGATAACCACTGCCCTTCCTAAGTGTCCTTACTGCTGGACAGAGGGGAGGTTAACCACTGGCCTTCCTAAGAGTTACACAAGCAGAGTCCTTACTGTTGGACAGAGGAGAGGATAACGACTGGCCTTCCTAAGGGTTACACCAGCAGAGTCCTTACTGTTGGACAGAGGAGAGGTTAACTACTGGCCTTCCTAAGAGTCCTTACTGTTGGACATATGAGAGGTTAACTACTGGCCTTCCTAAGAGTCCTTACTGCTGGACAGAGGGGAGGTTAACCACTGGCCTTCCTAAGGGTTACACCAGCAGAGTCCTTACTGTTGGACAGAGGAGAGGTTAACTACTGGCCTTCCTAAGAGTCCTTACTGTTGGACATAGGAGAGGTTAACTACTGGCCTTCCTAAGAGTCCTTACTGCTGGACAGAGGGGAGGTTAACCACTGGCCTTCCTAAGAGTCCTTACTGCTGGACAGAGGACAGGATAACTACTGGCCTTCCTAAGAGTCCTTACTGCTGGACAGAGGGGAGGATAACTACTGGCCTTCCTAAGGTTTACACAAGCAGTGTCCTTACTGCTGGACAGAGGAGAGGATAACTACTGGCCTTCCTAAGAGTCCTTACTGCTGGACAGAGGAGAGGATAACTACTGGCCTTCCTAAGAGTCCTTACTGCTGGACAGAGGAGAGGATAACCACTGGCCTTCCTAAGGGTTACACAAGCAGAGTCCTTAATGCTGGACAGAGGAGAGGATAACTACTGGCCTTCCTAAGGGTTACACAAGCAGAGTCCTTAATGCTGGACAGAGGAGAGGATAACCACTGGCCTTCCTAAGGGTTACACAAGCAGAGTCCTTACTCCTGGACAGAGGAGAGGATAACTACTGGCCTTCCTAAGAGTCCTTACTGCTGGACAGAGGAGAGGATAACTACTGGCCTTCCTAAGAGTCCTTACTGCTGGACAGAGGAGAGGATAACCACTGCCCTTCCTAAGGGTTACACAAGCAGAGTCCTTACTGTTGGACAGAGGGGAGGATAACTACTGGCCTTTCTAAGGGTTACACAAGCAGAGTCCTTAATGATGGACAGAGGAGAGGATAACCACTGCCCTTCCTAAGGGTTACACAAGCAGAGTCCTTACTGCTGGACAGAGGGGAGGATAACCACTGCCCTTCCTAAGGGTTACACAAGCAGAGTCCTTACTGCTGGACAGAGGGAGGATAACTACTGGCCTTCCTAAGTGTCCTTACTGCTGGACAGAGGGGAGGTTAACCACTGGCCTTCCTAAGAGTTACACAAGCAGAGTCCTTACTGTTGGACAGAGGAGAGGATAACGACTGGCCTTCCTAAGGGTTACACCAGCAGAGTCCTTACTGTTGGACAGAGGAGAGGTTAACTACTGGCCTTCCTAAGAGTCCTTACTGTTGGACATATGAGAGGTTAACTACTGGCCTTCCTAAGAGTCCTTACTGCTGGACAGAGGGGAGGTTAACCACTGGCCTTCCTAAGAGTCCTTACTGTTGGACAGAGGAGAGGTTAACTACTGGCCTTCCTAAGAGTCCTTACTGTTGGACAGAGGAGAGGTTAACTACTGGCCTTCCTAAGAGTCCTTACTGTTGGACAGAGGGGAGGTTAACCACTGGCCTTCCTAAGAGTTACACAAGCAGAGTCCTTACTGTTGGACAGAGGGGAGGATAACTACTGGCCTTCCTAAGAGTCCTTACTGCTGGACAGAGGGGGATAACTACTGGCCTTCCTAAGAGTCCTTACTGCTGGACAGAGGGGAGGTTAACTACTGGCCTTCCTAAGAGTCCTTACTGCTGGACAGTGGGGAGGTTAACTACTGGCCTTCCTAAGAGTCCTTACTGCTGGACAGTGGGGAGGTTAACTACTGGCCTTCCTAAGAGTCCTTACTGCTGGACAGAGGGGAGGTTAACTACTGGCCTTCCTAAGAGTCCTTGCTGCTGGACAGAGGAGAGGATACCTACTGGCCTTCCTAAGAGTTACACAAGCAGAGTCCTTACTGCTGGACAGAGGAGAGGATAACTACTAGCCTTCCTAAGAGTCCTTACTGCTGGACAGAGGAGAGGATAACTACTGGCCTTCCTAAGAGTCCTTACTGCTGGACAGAGGGGAGGATAACTACTGGCCTTCCTAAGAGTTACACAAGCAGAGTCCTTACTGCTGGACAGAGGAGAGGATAACTACTGGCCTTCCTAAGAGTTACACAAGCAGAGTCCTTACTGTTGGACAGAGGAGAGGATAACCACTGCCCTTCCTAAGAGTTACACAAGCAGAGTCCTTACTGCTGGACAGAGGAGAGGATAACTACTGGCCTTCCTAAGGGTCCTTACTGCTGAACAGAGGAGAGGATAACTACTGGCCTTCCTAAGTGGCCTTACTGCTGGATAGAGGAGAGGATAACTACTGGCCTTCCTAAGAGTCCTTACTGCTGGACAGTGGGGAGGTTAACTACTGGCCTTCCTAAGAGTTACACAAGCAGAGTCCTTACTGCTGGACAGAGGAGAGGATAACTACTGGCCTTCCTAAGAGTCCTTACTGCTGGACAGAGGAGAGGATAACTACTGGCCTTCCTAAGAGTCCTTACTGCTGGACAGTGGGGAGGTTAACTACTGGCCTTCCTAAGAGTTACACAAGCAGAGTCCTTACTGCTGGACAGAGGAGAGGATAACTACTGGCCTTCCTAAGAGTCCTTACTGCTGGACAGAGGAGAGGATAACCACTGGCCTTCCTAAGAGTCCTTACTGCTGGACAGAGGGGAGGATAACTACTGGCCTTCCTAAGAGTTACACAAGCAGAGTCCTTACTGCTGGACAGAGGAGAGGATAACTACTGGCCTTCCTAAGAGTCCTTACTGTTGGACAGAGGAGAGGATAACTACTGGCCTTCCTAAGAGTCCTTACTGCTGGACAGAGGAGAGGATAACTACTGGCCTTCCTAAGAGTCCTTACTGCTGGACAGAGGAGAGGATAACCACTGGCCTTCCTAAGAGTCCTTATTACTGGACAGAGGAGAGGATAACCACTGGCCTTCCTAAGAGTCCTTACTGCTGGACAGAGGAGAGGTGAACTACTGGCCTTCCTAAGAGTTACACAAGCAGAGTCCTTACTGCTGGACAGAGGAGAGGATAACTACTGGCCTTCCTAAGAGTCCTTACTGTTGGACAGAGGAGAGGATAACTACTGGCCTTCCTAAGAGTCCTTACTGCTGGACAGAGGAGAGGATAACTACTGGCCTTCCTAAGAGTTCTTACTGCTGGACAGAGGAGAGGATAACTACTGGCCTTCCTAAGAGTCCTTACTGCTGGACAGAGGAGAGGATAACTACTGGCCTTCCTAAGAGTCCTTACTGCTGAACAGAGGAGAGGTGAACTACTGGCCTTCCTAAGGGTTACACAAGCAGTGTCCTTACTGCTGGACAGAGGGGAGGATAACTACTGGCCTTCCTAAGAGTCCTTACCACTGGACAGAGGAGAGGATAACTACTGGCCTTCCTAAGAGTCCTTACTGCTGGACAGAGGAGAGGATAACTACTGGCCTTCCTAAGAGTTCTTACTGCTGGACAGAGGAGAGGATAACTACTGGCCTTCCTAAGAGTCCTTACTGCTGGACAGAGGAGAGGATAACTACTGGCCTTCCTAAGAGTCCTTACTGCTGGACAGAGGAGAGGTGAACTACTGGCCTTCCTAAGGGTTACACACGCAGTGTCCTTACTGCTGGACAGAGGGGAGGATAACTACTGGCCTTCCTAAGAGTCCTTATTACTGGACAGAGGAGAGGATAACTACTGGCCTTCCTAAGAGTCCTTACTGCTGGACAGAGGAGAGGATAACTACTGGCCTTCCTAAGAGTCCTTATTACTGGACAGAGGAGAGGATAACTACTGGCCTTCCTAAGAGTCCTTATTACTGGACAGAGGAGAGGATAACTACTGGCCTTCCTAAGAGTCCTTATTACTGGACAGAGGAGAGGATAACTACTGGCCTTCCTAAGAGTCCTTATTACTGGACAGAGGAGAGGATAACTACTGGCCTTCCTAAGAGTCCTTACTGCTGGACAGAGGAGAGGATAACTACTGGCCTTCCTAAGAGTTACACAAGCAGAGTCCTTACTGCTGGACAGAGGAGAGGATAACTACTGGCCTTCCTAAGAGTCCTTACTGCTGGACAGAGGGGAGGATAACTACTGTCCTTCCTAAGAGTTACACAAGCAGAGTCCTTACTGCTGGACAGAGGAGAGGATAACTACTGGCCTTCCTAAGAGTTACACAAGCAGAGTCCTTACTGCTGGACAGAGGAGAGGATAACTACTGGCCTTCCTAAGAGTTCTTACTGCTGGACAGAGGGGAGGTTAACCACTGGCCTTCCTAAGAGTCCTTACTGCTGGACAGAGGAGAGGATAACTACTGGCCTTCCTAAGAGTCCTTACTGCTGGACAGAGGAGAGGTGAACTACTGGCCTTCCTAAGAGTTACACAAGCAGAGTCCTTACTGCTGGACAGAGGAGAGGATAACTACTGGCCTTCCTAAGAGTCCTTACTGCTGGACAGAGGAGAGGATAACCACTGGCCTTCCTAAGTGTCCTTACTGCTGGACAGAGGAGAGGATAACTACTGCCCTTCCTAAGTGTCCTTACTGCTGGACAGAGGAGAGGATAACTACTGGCCTTCCTAAGTGTCCTTACCACTGGACAGAGGAGAGGATAACTACTGGCCTTCCTAAGAGTCCTTACTGCTGGACAGAGGAGAGGATAACTACTGGCCTTCCTAAGTGTCCTTACTACTGGACAGAGGAGAGGATAACTACTGGCCTTCCTAAGTGTCCTTGCCACTGGACAGAGGAGAGGATAACTACTGGCCTTCCTAAGAGTCCTTACTGCTGGACAGAGGAGAGGATCCTCTGGTCCTTCTGTAGCTCAGTTGGTAGAGCATGTCGCTTGTAACGCCAGGGTAGTGGGTTCGATTCCGGGACCACCCATACTTAGAATGTATGCACACTTGACTGTAAGTCGCTTTGGATAAAAGCGTCTGCTAAATGGCATATATTATTATTATTATTAGGATAACTACTGGCCTTCCTAAGAGTCCTTATTACTGGACAGAGGAGAGGATAACCACTGGCCTTCCTAAGAGTCCTTACTGCTGGACAGAGGAGAGGATAACTACTGGCCTTCCTAAGGGTTACATCATCAGGGTGCTACTGTTTCTGTGGTGTGTGTGTTTGTGTGTTTGTGTTTTTGTGTTTGTGTGTGTTCTGTGTTTCCCTCTTATAATTACTGCTCATTAAAGTAAATGAGTGCGTCATAAAGTGAGCTCAATGCCCAGGAGTAAGGGGTTGTTGTGTGTGTGTGTGTGTGTGTGTGTGTGTGTGTGTGTGTGTGTGTGTGTGTGTGTGTGTGTGTGTGTGTGTGTGTGTGTGTGTGTGTGTGTGTGTGTGTGTGTGTGTGCTTCAAACAGTTACACACACACACACAGACAAAACACACACACACAGACTAAAACGTAACCTAGGTAGAGACACTGTAACATGACATCATATCATAGGACACGACCCTTCAGCATGTCATGTCCTCATATCAGTGCTGTAATTTCTAAATGGTTCACCCGATGTGGATGAAATGAAAGATGACAGTCTGGACTTTAATCTCATAGTCAATGATTGATTTCAAATCTGAAATTTTGGAGCATAGAGCCAAAATAATGAAACATGCTTCACTGTGCCAATAATTAGGGAGGGCACTGTCAGTCTCAGTCTCATAAACTGAGCTTGTCTCTGACAGTGTGTGTGCTGTTGGTTTAAACACTTATAAATCTAGTTTGATAAGATTTGTTTAACTTTTCTTTGGCTACTTGGCCTACAATGATTTGGAAAGACAACCAAGCTAATCAACAGGAGAACAGCTGAAAAACAACTAGTTAAATCCCTTACCACAAGATGCTCTATGTTGGGCTTCACTCGCAATATCTAACGACCAAAAACGGATAATTAGGCCTTGATATTTAGCTTAATTAAGTGGGGTTGTCATACGTTGGTTGTTTTTGAAGACATACATGTAGCTAATAACTCCATTATGTTGAATTCTCCAAGGATCAGTTAAAGTAAACTCTCACATAAGATAATAACTTCCAATACTTGGAGAGTTGATTAGCCATTTTAATGACATCTCTTGGGGACAGTTGGGGGCATACAGTTGAAGTCGGAAGTTTACATACACCTTAGCCAAATACATTTAAACTCAGTTTTTCACAATTCCTGACATTGAATCCTAGTGAAAATGCCCTGTCTTAGGTTAGTTAGGATCACCACTTGATTTTAAGAATGTGAAATGTCAGAATAATAGTAGAGAGAATAATTTATTTCAGCTTAAATGTTTTTAATCACTTTCCCAGTGGGTCAGAAGTTTACATACACTCGATTAGTATTTGGTAGCATTGCCTTCAAATTGTTTAACTTGGGTCAAACGTTTCAGGTAGCCTTCCACAAGTTCCCACAATAAGTTGGGAGATTTTGTTTGGCCCATTCCTCATGACAGAACTGGTGTAACTGAGTCAGGTTTGTAGGCCTCCTTGTTCGCACACACTTTTTCATTCTGCCCACAACATGGATTGAGGTCAGGGCTTTGTGATGGCCACTCCAATACCTTGGCTTTGTATGCTTGGGGTCATTGTCCATTTAGAAGACCCATTTGCGACCAAGCTTTAACTTCTTGACTGATGTCTTGAGATGTTGCTTCAATATATCAACATCATTTTCCTACCTCAATGCCATCTATTTTGTGAAGTGCACCAGTCCCTCCTGCAGCAAAGCACCCCCACAACATGATGCTGCCACCCCGTGCTTCACAGTTGGGATGGTGTTATTCGGCTTGCAAGCCTCCCCCTTTTTCCTCCAAACATAACTATGGTCATTATGGCCAAACAGTTTTAATTTTGTTTCATCAGACCAGAGGACATTTCTTCAAAAAGTACGATATTTATCCCCATGTGCATTTCAAATCGTAGTCTGGCAAGGTGTCTGGTAACATGTCCGAATATAAACAATGCAGCTATTCCCTCCGCAAGGCTATTAAACAAGCTAAGCGTCAGTACAGAGACAAAGTGGAATCTCAATTCAATGGCTCAGACACAAGAGGCATGTGGCAGGGTCTACAGTCAATCACGGACTACAAGAAGAAACCCAGCCCAGTCACGGACCAGGATGTCTTGCTCCCAGGCAGACTAAATAACTTTTTGCCCGCTTTGAGGACAATACAGTGCCACTGACACGGCCTGCAACGAAAACATGCGGCCTCTCCTTCACTGCAGCCGAGGTGAGTAAGACATTTAAACGTGTTAACCCTCGCAAGGCTGCAGGCCCAGACGGCATCCCCAGCCGCGCCCTCAGAGCATGCGCAGACCAGCTGGCCGGTGTGTTTACGGACATATTCAATCAATCCCTATACCAGTCTGCTGTTCCCACATGCTTCAAGAGGGCCACCATTGTTCCTGTTCCCAAGAAAGCTAAGGTAACTGAGCTAAACGACTACCGCCCGTAGCACTCACTTCCGTCATCATGAAGTGCTTTCAGAGACCAGTCACCATAATATATGCCATTTAGCAGACATCCAAAGACTTACAGTCATGTGTGCATACATTCTACGTATGGGTGGTCCCGGGGATCGAACCCACTACCCTGGCGTTACAAGCGCCATGCTCTACCAACTGAGCTACAGAAGGACCATATCACCTCCACCCTACCTGACACCCTAGACCCACTCCAATTTGCTTACCGCCCAAATAGGTCCACAGACGATGCAATCTCAACCACACTGCACACTGCCCTAACCCTGGGTCTCGACCCCGCCCTGTGCAACTGGGTACTGGACTTCCTGACGGGCCGCCCCCAGGTGGTGAGGGTAGGTAACAACATCTCCTCCCCTCTGATCCTCAACACTGGGGCCCCACAAGGGTGCGTTCTGAGCCCTCTCCTGTACTCCCTGTTCACCCACGACTGCGTGGCCACGCACGCCTCCAACTCAATCATCAAGTTTGCGGATGACACAACAGTGGTAGGCTTGATTACCAACAACGACGAGACGGCCTACAGGGAGGAGGTGAGGGCCCTCGGAGTGTGGTGTCAGGAAAATAACCTCACACTCAACGTCAACAAAACTAAGGAGATGATTGTGGACTTCAGGAAACAGCAGAGGGAACACCCCCCTATCCACATCGATGGAACAGTAGTGGAGAGGGTAGCAAGTTTTAAGTTCCTCGGCATACACATCACGGACAAACTGAATTGGTCCACTCACACTGACAGCGTCGTGAAGAAGGCGCAGCAGCGCCTCTTCAAACTCAGGAGGCTGAAGAAATTCGGCTTGTCACCAAAAGCACTCACAAACTTCTACAGATGCACAATCGAGAGCATCCTGGCGGGCTGTATCACCGCCTGGTACGGCAACTGCTCCGCCCTCAACCGTAAGGCTCTCCAGAGGGTAGTGAGGTCTGCACAACGCATCACCGGGGGCAAACTACCTGCCCTCCAGGACACCTACACCACCCGATGTTACAGGAAGGCCATAAAGATCATCAAGGACATCAACCACCCGAACCACTGCCTGTTCACCCCGCTATCATCCAGAAGGCGAGGTCAGTACAGGTGCATCAAAGCTGGGACCGAGAGACTGAAAAACAGCTTCTATCTCAAGGCCATCAGACTGTTAAACAGCCACCACTAACATTGAGTGGCTGCTGCCAACACACTGTCATTGACACTGACCCAACTCCAGCCACTTTAATAATGGGAATTGATGGGAAATTATGTAAATATATCACTAGCCACTTTAAACAATGCTACCTTATATAATGTTACTTACCCTACATTATTCATCTCATATGCATACGTATATACTGTACTCTACATCATCGACTGCATCCTTATGTAATACATGTATCACTAGCCACTTTAACTATGCCACTTTGTTTACTTTGTCTACATACTCATCTCATATGTATATACTGTACTCGATACCATCTACTGTATGCTGCTCTGTACCATCACTCATTCATATATCCTTATGTACATATTCTTGGATTTGGCTTTTTTATGGCGTTTTTTTGAGCAGTGGCTTCCTCCTTGCTGAGCGGCCTTTCTAGTTGTCGATATAGGACTCGTTTTACTGTGGATATAGATACTTTTGTACCTGTTTCCTCCAGCATCTTCACAAGGTCCTTTGCTGTTGTTCTGGGATTGATTTGCACTTTTCACACCAAAGTACGCGTCTCCTTCCTGAGCGGTATGACAGCTGCTGGTCCCATAGTGTTTATACTTTCGTACTATTGTTTGTACAGATGAACGTGGTACCTTCAGGCATTTGGAAATTGCTCCCATGGAAACAGATTTCTGATTTCTTTTGATTTCCCCAAGGTGTCAAGCAAGAGGCATGAGTTTGAAGATAGGCCTTGAAATACATCCACAGGTACACATCCAATTGACTCAAATTATGTTGATCAGGGAAGTTTCTAATGCCATGACATCATTTTCTAGAGTTTTCCAAGCTGTTTAAAGGCACAGCCAACTTAGTGTATGTAAACTTCTGACCCACTGGAATTGTGATACAGTGAATTATAAGTGAAATAATCTGTCTGTAAACAATTGTTGGAAAGATGAATTGTGTCATCCACAAAAGATGTCAACTGACTTGCCAAAACAAGTCGGTTAGGCAAGAAATTTGGGAGTGGTTGAAAAACTAGTTTTAATGACTCCAACCTAAGTGAACGTAAACGTTTGACTTCAACTGTACATCTGGCTAGCTGCTGCTTTACGGTTCCAGTTTATTGCTGTACGGACCGGAAAATATGCTTTGGAGAGGGGTGTCAGGTCTTGTATTACAGCAGGTAGGGGGATTAGGTTTAAAGAAGGCTTTATTTTGGTTGATAGTAGCCAGATTTCTAGGGATGGAGTACCTTCATTTTACAGAGGCCTTCTTAGGGTTTGGAGTATAATGACAGTGTCCAATAGCTGCAATTGAGTCAGTGCTTTGGCTGCTAGAGGAACCTGGGTGTATTATGGGGCAAGACTGGATTACACAACTGAAGATGTTCCACATTTCTCAAAGATTCTGGTGAAGAGCAAAATCACCACCCCAAAACAGTGCTTTTGGGGATGAGATAGGAAAGGATTATGAAAACAACTGCTGGGAAACTTCAGGAAGGGGAAAGGATTATGAAAACAACTGCTGGGAAACTTCAGGAAGGGGAAAGGATGATGAAAACAACTGCTGGGAAACTTCAGGAAGGGGAAAGGATGATGAAAACAACTGCTGGGAAACTTCAGGAAGGGGAAAGGATGATGAAAACAACTGCTGGGAAACTTCAGGAAGGGGAAAGGATGATGAAAACAACTGCTGGGAAACTTCAGGAAGGGGAATGGATGATGAAAACAACTGCTGGGAAACTTCAGGAAGGGGAAAGGATGATGAAAACAACTGCTGGGAAACTTCAGGAAGGGGAAAGGGTGATGAAAACAACTGCTGGGAAACTTCAGGAAGGGGAAAGGATGATGAAAACAACTGCTGGGAAACTTCAGGAAGGGGAAAGGATGATGAAAACAACTGCTGGGAAACTTCAGGAAGGGGAAAGGATGATGAAAACAACTGCTGGGAAACTTCAGGAAGGGAAAAGGATTATGAAAACAACTGCTGGGAAACTTCAGGAAGGGGAAAGGATGATGAAAACAACTGCTGGGAAACTTCAGGAAGGGGAAAGGATGATGAAAACAACTGCTGGGAAACTTCAGGAAGGGGAAAGGATGATGAAAACAACTGCTGGGAAACTTCAGGAAGGGGAAAGGATGATGAAAACAACTGCTGGGAAACTTCAGGAAGGGGAAAGGATGATGAAAACAACTGCTGGGAAACTTCAGGAAGGGAAAAGGATTATGAAAACAACTGCTGGGAAACTTCAGGAAGGGGAAAGGATGATGAAAACAACTGCTGGGAAACTTCAGGAAGGGGAAAGGATGATGAAAACAACTGCTGGGAAACTTCAGGAAGGGGAAAGGATGATGAAAACAACTGCTGGGAAACTTCAGGAAGGGGAAAGGATGATGAAAACAACTGCTGGGAAACTTCAGGAAGGGGAAAGGATGATGAAAACAACTGCTGGGAAACTTCAGGAAGGGGAAAGGATTATGCTCAACAGTCACAAAAAAAGTTACACGTTGAAAACGCCTCATTTCCAAGACTAGGGATTTACACCCAATATTTTAGAGTAAGAAAGAAAGGCATTATTTCTTGATTTGAGAGGGTTGGAAGAGGTGGGTTTGGATGAGGTGAATGGGAAGGACTTATATAGGTGGTGTGTCAAGGTTTTGAATAAAGATCAAGTGAAAAATAGAAAAGACACTCCTTGGAGGGTTAAACTTGGCCTTGATGACAAGGTAAAGCCAGCATGGAGAACACTGTACAGGGGACTGGTGATATGTAATGGAGGGTGTTGATGACAAGGTAAAGCCAGCATGGAGAACACTGTACAGGGGACTGGTGATATGTAATGGAGGGTGTTGATGACAAGGTAAAGCCAGCATGGAGAACACTGTACAAGCCACCCTTACTAAAGGGGACTGGTGATATGTAATGGAGGGTGATGCATGGCATCATTGCAGTTAATGCTTTGTATCTACATTAACTCAGATGGATGTCCTTCTTGTAATATAAGATAAACCATGTTTCACTGTTTTATGAAGTGTGAGAGGATAAAGCCTCTTTGAAATACTGGAGTCTTTGTTTACAGCTATAGGAGAGATTTTCAATAACACTGTTTTTATTTTAGGGTTTCAATATATTTAGCAACAATAGAAAATAGCAACTGTTAAATTTCATTTAGGGAGAAGCTAAGATATCAATTTTAGTAGGAAAAATAATATAGATGAGGGATATAGTAAGGATGTAAGACGTGTTTTTAAAGGATTAGTAAAAGCGAGAATTAAAGTGGATTTTGAGTTCTTCTCAGCTGTAAAAGATCCCCCATTGTTTGAGGAGAAGTGGACTTATGTAGCAGCGATATGTTTTTTGGAGGAGGGGAAAGAATTTACTGATGAATTAAGTAAAATAATAATCCTTTTTAATGTTTTTTTTTTAATGATAATTTAAGAATTACACATTTGCTGTTTGATTTCTGAAAAGGCACAGTGTGCCATTATTTGTGTTAATACTTGAGCATAAAATAAAGGTTTTTATAAAAACTCAAACTCAAAACTCAATCTCTCTCTCCTGTACTTTCTCTGAGTGTCCATCAGGTCCCTGGTGAACAGGGTCTGGCAGTACAGCCATGACATAAGGGTACAGTACAGCCATGACATAAGGGTACATTACAGCCATGACATAAGGGTACAGTACAGCCATGACATAAGGGTACATACAGCCATGACATAAGGGTACATACAGCCATGACATAAGGGTACATACAGCCATGACATAAGGGTACATACAGCCATGACATAAGGGAACATACAGCCATGACATAAGGGTACATACAGTCATGACATAAGGGTACAGTACAGCCATGACATAAGGGTACATACAGCCATGACATAAGGGTACATACAGTCATGACATAAGGGTACATACAGTCATGACATAAGGGTACAGTACAGCCATGACATAAGGGTACAGTACAGCCATGACATAAGGGTACATATGGGTACATACAGCCATGACATAAGGGTACAGTACAGCCATGACATAAGGGTACAGTACAGCCATGACATAAGGGTACAGTACAGCCATGACATAAGGGTACATACAGTCATGACATAAGGGTACAGTACAGCCATGACATAAGGGTACATACAGCCATGACATAAGGGTACAGTACAGCCATGACATAAGGGTACAGTACAGCCATGACATAAGGGTACATACAGTCATGACATAAGGGTACATACAGTCATGACATAAGGGTACAGTACAGCCATGACATAAGGGTACAGTGCAGCCATGACATAAGGGAACATACAGCCATGACTTAAGGGAACATACAGCCATGACATAAGGGTACATACAGCCATGACATAAGGGTACAGTACAGCCATGACATAAGGGTACATACAGCCATGACATAAGGGTACATACAGTCATGACATAAGGGTACATACAGTCATGACATAAGGGTACAGTACAGCCATGACATAAGGGTACAGTACAGCCATGACATAAGGGTACATATGGGTACATACAGCCATGACATAAGGGTACAGTACAGCCATGACATAAGGGTACAGTACAGCCATGACATAAGGGTACAGTACAGCCATGACATAAGGGTACATACAGTCATGACATAAGGGTACATACAGCCATGACATAAGGGAACATACAGCCATGACATAAGGGTACATACAGTCATGACATAAGGGTACAGTACAGCCATGACATAAGGGTACATACAGTCATGACATAAGGGTACATACAGTCATGACATAAGGGTACAGTACAGCCATGACATAAGGGTACAGTGCAGCCATGACATAAGGGTACAGTACAGCCATGACATAAGGGTACATACAGCCATGACATAAGGGTACATACAGCCATGACATAAGGGTACAGTACAGCCATGACATAAGGGTACAGTACAGCCATGACATAAGGGTACAGTACAGCCAGTTACAAAGCACATTAGTTCTCTAAGACTATTCAGTTCAGCTCATCAACAGTTTTTAATATATAATATAATATATATGCCATGTTTTTCTCTGCTCTGCTTTCTGACGTCAAATCGCAAACAATAATCTGTTCTGATTTACAAAAAAAATCTATAAGAATCAATCAATCAAAACAATCAGCTAGCAATCAATTAAACCATGTTTCTGCGTGTCAATCTCATAGAATATATTTCTGTACATGAACGTGGATGGTACTAGAATTGCTTATAATCCTGAATTAATCTTGAACAATGACATATGATATGGTATGATATTTTGTAATGGTGAGAGGTTAGCACGTCGTGGGGGGTATGATAATTGTAATGGAGAGGTTAGCACGTCGTGGGGGGTATGATATTTGTAATGGTGAGAGGTTAGCACGTCGTGGGGGGTATGATATTTGTAATGGAGAGGTTAGCACGTCGTGGGGGGTATGATATTTGTAATGGTGAGAGGTTAGCACATCGTGGGGGGTATGATATTTGTAATGGAGAGGTTAGCACGTCGTGGGGGGTATGATATTGGTAATGGTGAGAGGTTAGCACGTCGTGGGGGGTATGATATTTGTAATGGAGAGGTTAGCACGTCGTGGGGGGTATGATATTTGTAATGGTGAGAGGTTAGCACATCCTGGGGGGTATGATATTTGTAATGGTGAGAGGTTAGCACGTCGTGGGGGGTATGATATTTGTAATGGTGAGAGGTTAGCACATCATGGGGGGTATGATATTTGTAATGGTGAGAGGTTAGCACGTCGTGGGGGGTATGATATTTGTAATGGTGAGAGGTTAGCACGTCGTGGGGGTATGATATTTGTAATGGTGAGAGGTTAGCACGTCGTGGGGGGTATGATATTTGTAATGATGAGAGGTTAGCATGTCGTGGGGGTATGATATTTGTAATGGTGAGAGGTTAGCATGTCGTGGGGGTATGATATTTGTAATGGAGAGGTTAGCACGTCGTGGGGGGTATGATATTTGTAATGGTGAGAGGTTAGCACATCCTGGGGGGTATGATATTTGTAATGGTGAGAGGTTAGCACGTCGTGGGGGTATGATATTTGTAATGGTGAGAGGTTAGCACATCATGGGGGTATGATATTTGTAATGGTGAGAGGTTAGCACGTCGTGGGGGTATGATATTTGTAATGGTGAGAGGTTAGCACGTCGTGGGGGTATGATATTTGTAATGATGAGAGGTTAGCACGTCGTGGGGGTATGATATTTGTAATGATGAGAGGTTAGCATGTCGTGGGGGGTATGATATTTGTAATGGTGAGAGGTTAGCACGTCGTGGGGGGTATGATATTTGTAATGGTGAGAGGTTAGCACGTCATGGGGGGTATGATATTTGTAATGGTGAGAGGTTAGCACATCGTGGGGGGTATGATATCTGTAATGGTGAGAGGTTAGCACGTCATGTGGGGTATGATATTTGTAATGGTGAGAGGTTAGCACGTCATGGGGGGTATGATGTTTGTAATGGTGAGAGGTTAGCACGTCGTGGTGGGTATGATATTTGTAATGGTGAGAGGTTAGCACGTCATGGGGGTATGATATTTGTAATGATGAGAAGTTAGCACGTCGTGGGGGGTATGATATTTGTAATGGTGAGAGGTTAGCACATCATGGGGGGTATGATATTTGTAATGGTGAGAGGTTAGCACGTCGTGGGGGGTATGATATTTGTAATGGTGAGAGGTTAGCACGTCGTGGGGGGTATGATATTTGTAATGGTGAGAGGTTAGCACGTCGTGGGGGGTATGATATTTGTAATGGTGAGAGGTTAGCACGTCGTGGGGGTATGATATTTGTAATGGTGAGAGGTTAGCACGTCGTGGGGGGTATGATATTTGTAATGGTGAGAGGTTAGCACGTCGTGGGGGGTATGATATTTGTAATGGTGAGAGGTTAGCACGTCGTGGGGGGTATGATATTTGTAATGGTGAGAGGTTAGCACGTCGTGGTGGGTATGATATTTGTAATGGTGAGAGGTTAGCACGTCGTGGGGGGTATGATATTTGTAATGATGAGAGGTTAGCACGTCGTGGGGGGTATGATATTTGTAATGATGAGAGGTTAGCATGTCGTGGGGGGTATGATATTTGTAATGGTGAGAGGTTAGCACGTCGTGGGGGGTATGATATTTGTAATGGTGAGAGGTTAGCACGTCATGGGGGGTATGATATTTGTAATGGTGAGAGGTTAGCACATCGTGGGGGGTATGATATCTGTAATGGTGAGAGGTTAGCACGTCATGTGGGGTATGATATTTGTAATGGTGAGAGGTTAGCACGTCATGGGGGGTATGATGTTTGTAATGGTGAGAGGTTAGCACGTCGTGGTGGGTATGATATTTGTAATGGTGAGAGGTTAGCACGTCATGGGGGGTATGATATTTGTAATGATGAGAAGTTAGCACGTCGTGGGGGGTATGATATTTGTAATGATGAGAGGTTAGCACGTCGTGGGGGGTATGATATTTGTAATGGTGAGAGGTTAGCACGTCATGGGAGGTATGATATTTGTAATGATGAGAGGTTAGCACGTCATGGTGGGCATGATATTTGTAATGGTGAGAGGTTAGCACGTCATGGGGGGTATGATATTGGTAATGGTGAGAGGTTAGCACGTCGTGGGGGGTATGATATTGGTAATGGTGAGAGGTTAGCACGTCGTGGGGGTATGATATTTGTAATGGTGAGAGGTTAGCACGTCGTGGGGGTATGATATTTGTAATGGTGAGAGGTTAGCACGTCGTGGGGGGTATGATATTTTGTAATGGTGAGAGGTTAGCACGTCATGGGGGGTATGATATTTTGTAATGGTGAGAGGTTAGCACGTCATGGGGGGTATGACATTTGTAATGGTGAGAGGTTAGCACGTCGTGGGGGTTATGATATTTGTAATGGTGAGAGGTTAGCACGTCGTGGGGGGTATGATATTTTGTAATGGTGAGAGGTTAGCACGTCGTGGGGGGTATGATATTTGTGCGTTTGTAACTTTCTCACTGAAACATGTTTCTCTGTAACCATGGTAACATCCATATTCATGTATAAGTGTTTAGAAACATGTTCTATTCATATTTATAGGCTCCAAAATGACACAATACATTATTTTATTACATTATTTTATTTTATTTATTTATTTTATTTTGGGCAAAAAAAATAATCTGTATAAATTGTATAAACAATGAACAAATGCATCAAATAAACATGTAGAGTCCCAAGCTTGATGTAGTCATTGTGTGCTGTGAATGTGGGACTAAAAACCTGACCTTTTACAGCATTATTACACATAGAAGTGAATTTATCCCAATCATTTTGCTCCACTAAAATAGTGGGGGACTATGTACAAAATGTGCTGTAATTTCTAAATGGTTCACCCGATGTGGATGAAATGAAAGATGACAGTCTGTACTTCAATCTCATAGTCAATGTTTGATTTCAAATCTGAATTTTTGGAGCATAGAGCCAAAATAATGAAACGTGCTTCACTGTGCCAATAATTAGGGAGGTCACTGTCAGTCTCAGTCTCATAAACTGAGCTGGTTTCTGACACGTAGGGCCGCGTTGCTCTGTAGGCCTATTTGTGCTGTTGGTTAAAACACATAGAAATCTAGTTTGATAAGATTTGTTTAACTTTTCTTTGGCTTCTTGGCCTACAATGATTTGGAAAGACAACCAAGCTAATCAGCAGGAGAACAGCTGAAAAACAACTAGTTAAATCCCTTACCACAAGATGCTCTATGTTGGGCTTCACTCGCAATATCTAACGACCGAAAACGGATAATTAAGCCTTGATAATTAGCTTAATTAAGTGGGGTTGTCATACGTTGGTTGTTTTTGAAGACATACATGTAGCTAATAACTCCATTATGTTGAATTCTCCAAGGATCAGTTAAAGTAAACTCTCACATAAGATAATAACTTCCAATACTTGGAGAGTTGATTAGCCATTTTAATGACATCTCTTGGGGACAGTTGAGGGCTTATATACGTATAGTGGACAGAAAAGCAGAGATACAGTTGTTGGTGTTACTGCAGGATTCAGGGACAGAGAGTCAGAGAGATAGAGGGATAATCTCTCACACCACCTGAACCTGTGGTGGAACACAGCCAACACACAGACCCGGACCATCAACTCTACTACCTGAACCTGTGGTGGAACACAGCCAACAGACCGACCCAGACCATCAACTCTACTACCTGAACCTGTGGTAGAACACAGCCAGCACAGAGACCCGGACCATCAACTCTACTACCTGAACCTGTGGTGGAACACAGCCAACAGACCGACCCAGACCATCAACTCTCCCACCTGAACCTGTCGTGGTGGAACACAGCCAACAGACCGACCCAGACCATCAACTCTACTACCTGAACCTGTCGTGGTGGAACACAGCCAACAGACCGACCCAGACCATCATCTCTACTACCTGAACCTGTGGTAGAACACAGCCAACAGACCGACCCAGACCATCAACTCTACTACCTGAACCTGTCGTGGTGGAACACAGCCAACAGACCGACCCAGACCATCAACTCTCCCACCTGAACCTGTCGTGGTGGAACACAGCCAACAAGACCTACCTGGGCCATCAACTCCACAGTCAGCTGTGAATCATATCACTGTGCCCAGTAAGTAGGCCTGGGCAATAGAATAGGACTATTCCACATTAAATTGGCATAGGCTTTAAAGTAGAATAGGACTATTCCACATTCAATTGGCATAGGCTTTACAGTAGAATAGGACTATTCCACATTAAATTGGCATAGGCTTTAAAGTAGAATAGGACTATTCCAGATGAATTTGGCATAGGCTTTACAGTAGAATAGGACTATTCCACATTGCATATGCCTAAGCTTTAGAGTAGAATAAGAATATTCCACAATACATAGGGATAGGCTATATGGAACAGGACTATTCCACGGTAAATAAGCCTGGGCTATATGGAAGGCTTGGGCTATAGAGAATAATAGGCCTATTCATTTGTGTTTGTGTTGGTGCTGGTAGCCTAGTAGTTAGAGCATTGTGCGAGTAACCAAAAGGTTGCTTGATCAAATTCATGAGCTGACAAGGCAGTTAACCCACTGTTCCTAGGCTGTCATTGTAAATAATAATTTGTTCATAACTGACTTGCTTAGTTAAATAAAGGTTAAATATGAAGAAAAAAAAGTTTCAATAAGAATGCAGGATATATCTGGTTGTTTTGTTTTTCATAGGGTCCTGATGATCCACATATTGTTAAATCTCTCTCTCTCCTTTTAGGTTTTACGCATCAACAGAGCAAGCGTTTGTGTTTGCCTGGAGCGCAGGTGTGCGGAACCAGCTCAGCCATGACATTCCTCCGCAGGTTGCAATGGAACGACTCCTCCGTTCTAATCCATCCCCCCGGGTTCTACATCATCTGCTTCACCTCCCTGCCTTTTGCCAACCTCTACTTCATCTTCCTCGCTTTCGTTTACGTGGTGTCAGTCGTGTTCAACACATTTGTGATCTATATAATATCCGTGGACCTTCGCCTCCACAATCCCAAGTATATCGCGGTTGGTAACCTCGCGGTGGTTGATCTGGTGCTGAATACTTGCATTATTCCCGGTATGCTAAAGGCGTTTCTTGTTAAGAGCAATTTTGTGCCGTTTAATCTGTGTATGGTACAGATGTATGTGTATTATTCCTTCATATCTATGGAATCGTTCTCCATCGCTGTGCTCGCCTATGACCGTATGATCGCCATATGTTTCCCTCTGAGGCACGGCTCCATCAACACCATGACCAGTATGTCGTGTATTCTCGGTGTCATCTGGTGCTTCTGTCTTGGTGTACCGATATTCAGCACAGCCATTATGACCAGGCTGTCCTACTGCGATTCCGTTAACGTCTACAGCTATTTCTGTGATTACGCACCAGTGTTTCGGCTGGCATGTAACGACAACTCCCTGCAATGGGCTGTGGCTTCAGTTCTGAGCCTGGTTATCCTCCTCGGCCCACTGTCCTTCATCATTCTGTCATACATGAGTATTCTAATCGCTGTGTTCAGGATGAAAAGCGTTGAGAGTCGCGTGAAAGCGCTGGCCACCTGCACTGAGCACCTCATTCTAGTGGCAGTATTCTTCTTTCCGGTTCTGACTATTTTCATGGTTGGGTTATTAGCGCGCATCAAACCAGACCCTGACCTGCGCGTACTGAGCCTGTCGCTGGCCTCGTGCATCCCGCCCTGTCTCAACCCCATCGTCTACTCTCTGAAAACTAAAGAGATCAAGAGCAAAGTGCTCACCATGTTCAGGAGAATTAAAGTTCAAGTAGTTAACGATTGATCTTTACGCATAGGTTGCTACATAGGTTTGCTACGTGCGTGAAGTTACCATCAAATCAAATGTATTGGGCTGTCCATATCAAGGGGTTGAAATGGGGGAGGACATGCATATAACTCATACATAATTTATTTGGTCCTTTCGAAGATTACATATCATGCACTTGGCGTGTCATTGCTTAAAAGT
Source organism: Oncorhynchus keta (assembly GCF_023373465.1). NCBI lineage: Eukaryota > Metazoa > Chordata > Actinopteri > Salmoniformes > Salmonidae > Oncorhynchus > Oncorhynchus keta. Next base: position 8,750,386 of record NC_068426.1, read on the forward strand.
GAGTTTATAATGAGCAAGCAACGTTTTCAATCTATCATCCGTTTTATTCTCAACATTTTAATTGATTGTCATGATTGTGTCATGGTTGTCCATCTGATGAAGAAGGCCCATCCACACACACTCCCCCTTGTTAAACACAGAGGTATCACATAAATGACTATCAATGATTTACATTTCCTTTTCAGCTTTCCTACACATTCTGAAATAACAACACATTTGCTCATCCTAATCCTATGTTATCAACCAAATGTAATCCCTTGAAATGGGCATGGTAGGCTCTATAACTGACTGAATATTCCCAACATCTTCTAGTAATAAAGCAGAAAATCCAACACATACTGTATCTCTGTAATGTTTTACATTGTAAAGAAATAAAGTGTATTATTATTTTTATTATTATTATTATCATCATCCTAACCCTGTCATCAACCAAATGTAATCCCTTGAAATGGGCATGGTAGGCTCTATAACCGACTGAATATTCCCAACATCTTCTAGTAATAAAGCAGAAAATCAAACACATACTGTATCTCTGTAATGTTTTATTTTCTGAGTACTTCAACAGGTTTAAAAAGGCTACCTGGTTGATCCTGTTCTTTTATCAATATGTTCTCAATATTTGTCACTATGTTTTTATCTGTTTAAATCCTGATCTGTGAAGCTCACTGGACTGCAATATATTATAAGAAAGATGGTAAAGAAATAAAGTCTATTATTATCATCATGCTTTGTGAAATACAAGCCTTGGCACAAACTGCAGGGTTAGAAACAAGCTCATTTTAGGAGTGTAGAACCGTCAGAGAATATGTGTTTCCTTTGGCATGTAACCACACTCCACGTAGTGGCTTCCTGTCATTCAGGGAGGGGGTTGCCTGTTTTGCATGTTATTTTAGAATTAATACATGTCTCATATCAGTTTGCAAACAATGTCAAATAAAACGTTTTATTATTGACTTAATAAACCCTCCATAAAAACATGGTCTCTTTTTTGCTTTCTTGAGTAAGGCAGCTCCTAAATGCAGGTGTTTCTATCTAGCTCGGTGCTTTCTGTGGTGGTGGGGCAGCCAGCGAAAAATATTGAGCTTAGGGGTTGGTAATGTTCTCTAGTTGCGCCGTGATTGGCTCAGTATACTGTCACTCATGGGGACAATGTGTCACTGCCAAATCTAAGGGTAGAGCTTGAAAATTCAATCCCCTTGGGTACTGAATTAGAGTTACATTAGAAGTGCCCATCAAAGAGGGCTCAAGGTAATTGGCCACAGATAAAATTATGTCAAATCACGTTATATCTACACTAGCTTTCACTGGACTGATCATGTCAACATCATACTTACAAAATCTTAGCTACCAGTCATCATTGTTAATCAAATATACAATCTACTGGCAAATCCTTTTTAATCCTTGTCATATGAAGATAAATAATGAAGATAAATGATAGATAAAACGTATCTGTGCTCATCGGCCAGAGGACATAAACATTACATAACAAGTTGGAAATCGCAAATTCAACAATGAATGGTTTGGAAGGAATCAGTGGCTAAATGCAAGCATTGCAAAGCAATAACTAGCCTGCTATTCAGTGGAGTGGATGTGTGGTACCAAATCTGGTTTTAAGGTTTAAGGAATGTGATGAAAGAAATAAAAGCTGAAATAAATCATTCTCTTGACTACTATTCTGACATTTCACATTCTTAATAAAAAGTGGTGATCCTAACTGACCTAAGACAGAGCATTGTTACTAGGATTAAATGTCAGGAATTGTGAAAAACTGAGTTTAAATGTATTTGGCTAAGGTGTATGTAAACTTCCGACTTCAACTGTATGTATACTGTAGCTAAGAAAATAATACTAAGTGTATGTTGTGTATTAAACATTCAGTAGCCTATGTGCCTCACCCTAATAATTTGGTCAATTTTCCACTATTCATTTCGCCTAGTGTTCTGACTTGGTGGTGCACATGTAGCCTATAACTGTTTTAGAGAAATGTAATCATTGAATATTGTAAGAACATTCATTGTCTGCTTATATGCCCCCTTTATTTAATCTACAGTTCTGACTTGGTGTACAGGGAGACCACTGTAAGAACAGCCCAGGTTCTGAATTCTGTCGCTGTTGCCACGACTTCCGCCGAAGTCGGTCCCTCTCCTTGTTCAGGCGGCGCTCGGCAGTCAAAGTCACCGGTCTTCTAGCCATCGCCGCTCCACCTTTCATTTTCCATTTGTTTTGTCTTGTTTTTCCACACACCTGGTTCACATTCCCTCATCAGACTAAATGTATATTACCCTCTGTTTCCCCCATGTCTGTATGTGGAATTGTTCTTTGTTGTTCTTTGTGTATGGTGTTACGCTATAGGCTGGCTTGTGCTAGGTTTGTTTCAAACCTAGGTTTGTTTGTTTTGTTTAATCCGGTTCATGATACTGTGGTTGTGCATTGTGCTGCCTCGCCTGTGTCTTTGGGCCAGGGTGTATATTAAAGTTTTCCTGTTATCACCCATCTCTGCTCTCCTGTGCCTGACTACCCAGCAACCAGTTACTCACCCCGTTACAGAATTCCACATCAATCAATGGAGTCAGCAGGAGTGGGTGCCCCCATTGTGGGGGTAGAGGAGCGGGTCCGGGAGCATGTAGCGATACTTCACCATCGCGGCGTTGTCATGGACCGCGTTGTGCAGACCATGGACCGCTGGGAGAGACAGGGAGTCCCTCCAATGCCCCCACCAGCACAACAGGTGTCTCCACTACTCGCCTCCCCTGCAACCGGTCACAGTGGGATTCGTCTCACCCTTCCCAGGGAGTTTGATGGGACGGCAGCACGCTGCCAGGGGTTCCTGCTGCAGCTGGACCTGTATCTGGGGACCGTCCACCCGGCTCCTTCGGGACGTGAGAGGCTGTCCGTCCTCGTCTCGTGCCTCTCGGAGGAAGCCCTGGAGTGGGCTAATGCCGTCTTCGACCACCCGCCCGAGGGTAGAGCTGCAGGTGAATGTCTCTTCCACCTGAGGCAGAGGACGAAGAGCGCCCAGGAGTTCGCCCTGGACTTTCGGACCCTGGCCTCCGGAGTGGGATGGAACGACAGGGCCCTGATCAACCACTATTGCTGCAGCTTGCGCAAGGATGTCCATCGGGAGTTGGCCTGCAGGGACACCACCCTCACCTTTGACCAGCTGGTGGACCTGTCCATCCGGCCGGATAACCTGCTGGTTACCCGCGGACGTTCAGAGGCGGCTCTGTCGGGTTCCTTCTCCTAGCACCACTGCTCCGGTGCCTATGGAGTTGGGAGGTGCTGAGTTTAGGGAGGCCGGAGGGGGGCTCCACGTGCACCATCTGTGGCCGCAGAAGTCACACTGTCGGTCGGTGTTGTGACTGTTATGAAAATCTACTTTAAAAAAAAAAAAAAAAATAAAATAAACTTCTTTATAGAACTCTCCTAATGCAACAATAGCGTTCCAGAACTCTGAAGAAGACAATAACATCTTTATAGAACTCTCCTAATGCAACAATAGCATTCCAGAACTATCTGAAGACAACATCTTTAGCATCTTCCGGCGCCGACAGAGATGGCCACCTCGCTTCGCGTTCCTAGGAAACTATGCAGTATTTTCTTTTTTTTACGTGTTATTTCTTACATTGGTACCCCAGGTAATCTTAGGTTTCATTACATACAGTCGGGAGGAACTACTGAATATAAGAGCAACATCAACTCACCATCATTACGACCAGGAATATGACTTTTCCGAAGCGGATCCTGTGTTTTGCCTTCCACACAGGACAATGGATCGGATCCCAGCCAGCGAACCTAAACAACGTCGCCGTAAAAGGGGCAAACGAAGCGGTCTTCTGGTCAGGCTCTGGAGACGGGCACATTGCGCACCGCTGCCGAGCATACTACTCGCCAATGTCCAGTCTCTGGACAACAAGGTTGATGAAATCTGAGCAAGGGTAGCCTTCCAGAGAGACATCAGAGACTGTAACGTTCTTTGCATCACGGAAACATGGCATGAGAGATGCTATCGGAGTCGGTACAGCCAGCTGATTTCTTCACACATCGCGCCGACAGAAACAAACATCTTTCTGGTAAGAAGAGGGGCGGGGGGGTATGCCTTATGATTAACGAGACGTGGTGTGATCATTACATCATACAGGAACTCAAGTCCTTCTATTCACCTGACTTCCTCACAATCAAATGTCGACCGCATTATCTACAAGAGGATTCTCTTCGATTATGATCACAGCCGTATATATTCCCCCCCAAGCAGACACATCGATGGGCCTGAACTAACTTTATTTGACTCTATGTAAACTGGAAACCACATATCCTGAGGGTGCGTTCATTGTAGCTGGGGATTTTAACAAGGCTAATCTGAAAACAAGACTCCCTAAAATCTATTAGCATATCGATTGTGCAACCAGGGCTGGTAAAACCCTGGATCATTGTTATTCTAACTTCCGCGATGCATATAAGGCCCTCCCCCGCCCTCCTTTCGGAAAAGCTGACCACGACTTTATTTTGTTGCTTCCAGCCTACAGACAGAAACAAAAACAAGAAGCTCCTGCGCTCAGGTCTGTTCAACGCTGGTCCGACTAATCTGATTCCACGCTTCAAGACTTCGATCACATGGATTGGGATATGTTCCGCATTGCGTCCAACAACATTGATGAATACGCTGATTCGGTGAGCGAGTTCATTAGAAAGTGCATCGGCGATGTCGTACCCACAGCGTCTATTCAAACATTACCAAACCAGAAACTGTGGATTGATGGTAGCATTCGCGCGAAACTGAAAGCGCGAACCATTGCTTTTAATCAGGGCAAGGTGACCGGAAACATGACCAAATACAAACAGTGTAGCTATTCCCTCCGCAAGGCAATCAAACAAGCCAAGCGTCAGTATAGAGTGTAGTGGAAATTTCCTGTATTACCAAATCACAAGAGAGCAAACCCCACACACAAGTCAGAGTTGTCATGAAGTCCATCTTTAATTATATGAGCTCCATCTCAACCCTGTGACTCTCAGATTAATTCAGTGTCTATAAATGAATTCTCTGAGAATGCTTACACATTGCAACTGAGATCCTTTATAGCAAAGACACACATAGCCAGACAGCATTGGCTATAAATTATCGTTCAGCTTTGGTCTCCTAAACTATGTTCTTATCTCACTCTTGGTACCACTCAGGACCAAAAACAAAACCTCATCCACTAGCATATATCAAATACACCCCCTCCTGGACAAGATCACAGAGAGACAGTGTCTGGCACACAGACATTGTGGAGCCACCTATCTGGTTCCCCATTTATCACACCATCCCTTCACATGGTTTAGGAATAGTTTACAGATAAGACTAACCTTTCCCCTCTCTGGGGCCCAATGTAACTTAACCCTAGCAGGAAAGGGATAACTGCAAACTGCAAACAGTATTATCCAAAAGAAGACATTCTAATGACAAATATCTCACATAAGCATGCAATAAAACAAATAAAACATCTTATTTATAAATGTTACCTAAAGAATTCTGATTCTGCCACGACAAGAGACAAAGTAGAGTTGCAATTCACCGGCTCAAGACACAAGAGGTATGTGGCAGGGTCTACAGTCAATCACGGATTACAAAAATAAAACCAGCCCCATCGCGGACCAGGATGTCTTGCTCCCAGACAGACTAAATAACTTCTTTGCTCGCTTTGAGGACAATACAGTGCCACTGACACGGCCCGCTACCAAAACTCTCCTTCACTGCAGCCGACGTGAGTAAAACATTTAAACGTGTTAACCCTCGCAAGGCTGCAGGCCCAGACGGCATCCCCAGCCGCGTCTTCAGAGCATGTGCAGACCAGCTGGCTGGTGTATTTACGGACATATTCAATCAATCCTTATCCCAGTCTGCTTTTCCCACATGTTTCAAGAGGGCCACCATTGTTCCTGTTCCCAAGAAAGCTAAGGTAACTGAGCTAAACGACTACCCCGTAGCATTCACCTCCGTCATCATGAAGTGCTTTGAGAGACTAGTCAAGGATCATATCACCTCCACCCTACCTGACACCCTAGACCCACTCCAATTTGCTTACCGCCCCAATAGGTCAACAGACGACGCAATCGCAACCACACTGCACACTGCCCTAACCCATCTGGACAAGAGGGATACCTATGTGAGAATGCTGTTCATCGACTACAGCTCAGCATTTAACACCATAGTACCCTCCAAACTCGTCATCAAGCTCGAGACCCTGGGTCTCGACCCCGCCCTGTGCAACTGGGTACTGGACTTCCTGAAGGGCCGCCCCCAGGTGGTGAGGATAGGTAATAACATCTCCACCCCGCTGATCCTCAACAATGGGGCCCCACAACGGTGCGTTCTGAGCCCTCTCCTGTACTCCCTGTTCACCCACGACTGCCACATGCACGACTCCAACTCAATCATCAAGTTTGCGGACGACACTACAGTGGTAGGCTTGATTACCAACAACGACGAGACGGCATACAGGGAGTTGCTGTGGGCCCTCGGAGTGTGGTGTCAGGAAAATAACCTCACACTCAATGTCAACAAAACAAAGGAGATGATCGTGGACTTCAGGAAACAGCAGAGGGAGCACCCCCCTATCCACATCGACGGGACAGTAGTGGAGAGGGTAGTACGTTTTAAGTTCCTCTGCATACACAACACGGACAAAGTGAATTGGTCCACCCACACAGGCAGCATTGTGAAAAAGGCCCAGCAGCGCCTCTTCAATCTCAGGAGGCTGAAGAAATTCAGCTTGGCACCAAAAGCACTCACAAACTTCTACAGATGCACAATCAAGAGCATCCTGTTGGGCTGTATCACCGCCTGGTATGGCAACTGCTCCACCCACAACCGCAAGGCTCTCCAGAGGGTAGTGAGGTCTGCACAATGCATCACCGGGGGCAAACTACCTGCCCTCCAGGACACCTACACCACCCGATATCAGAGGAAGGCCACAAAGATCATCAAGGACAACATCCACCCGAGCCACTGCCTGTTCACCCCGCTATCATCCAGAAGGCGAGGTCAGTACAGGTGCATCAAAGCAGGGACCGAGAGACTGAAAAACAGCTTCTATCTCAAGGCCATCAGACTGTTAAACAGCCACCACTAACATTGAGAGGCTGCTGCCAACATACTGACTCAACTACAGCTCACTCCAATAATGGAAATGGATGGAAATTGATGTAAAAAAATGTATCACTAGCCACTTCAAACAATGCCACTTCATATAATGTTTACATACCCTACATTACTCATCTCATATGTATATACTGTACTCGATACCATCTACTGCATCTTGACTATGCCGTTCTGTACCATCACTCATTCATATATCTTTATGTACATATTATTTTTCCCTTTACACTTGTGGGTGTGTATAAGGTAGTAGTTGTGGAATTGTTAGGTTAGATTACTTGTTGGTTATTACTGCATTGTCGGAACTAGAAGCACAAGCATTTCACTACACTCGCATTAACATCTGCTAACCATGTGTATGTGACAAATAAAATTAGATTAGATTTGATTTATAGAACCCTGCAACAATAGAATTCCAGACCTCTGAATAATGCCATTCCAGAGCAGAGTTGAGTCTGATTTTGTTTATACCTAAAGTAAGGCACATTTCTATTCTCTAATCTAATAAAAAACTGTGCTTAAATAAAACAACTTTTTGGTCAATGGTGTTTCTAATGGGACCAATTATTACGTCCTATTACAAAACCATACCTTCTCCCTGCAATTTGGGTAAAACAAGTATATGAGGTGAAATCCATTGTAATAGTTTATTACTGTAAAAATAAGAAAATAATTTAACTGCAACGTAAACGGAACATCCTCACAAAATACAACACATCAGCATTTCTTAAAAACCTGTTCAATCACTAGCTTCTTGTAAAGAGCCTGCAGGCAGCCCAACCAGTGTGTGTGTCTGTGTGTGTGTGTGTGTGTGTGTGTGTGAGAGAGAAACAGCCAGTCAGCTACTCATCCAGATGTCAGTTCTAAACTGCTATATGAGCATTTTGATCACTTTGCTTCATAAAAGATGCTGATTGTTGACCATTCATACTGCTCCTTCCTCCTCACCTCTCTACATAAATATTAGATAACCCCAACTCAGGGGATTGGGGTTCTACACACAATACCCCATAATGACAAAGCAAAAACAGGTTTTGAGAAATGTTTGCACATTTTTACAAATAAAAAACTGAACTACCGTACTATATTTACATACTGTAAATATTAAAACCCTTCACTCAAAACTTTGTTGAAGCACTTTTGGCAGCGATTACAGCCTCGAGCCTGAGGCTACAAGCTTGGCACACCTGTATTTGGGGAGTTTTTCCCATTCTTCTCTGCAGATCCTCTTAAGCTCTGTCAGGTTGGATGGCTCGCTGCATAGCTATTTTCGATCGGGTTCAAGAATCTCTCTGTACTTTGCTCCATTCATCTTTCCCTCAATCCCGACTAGTCTCCCAGTCCCTGAGGAAAACATCCCCACAACATGAGGCTGCCACCACCATGCTTCACTGTAGGGATGGTGACAGGTTTCCTCCAGACGTGACGCTTGGCACTCAGGCCAAAGAGTTCCATCTTGGTTTCATTAAACCAGAGAATCTTGTTTCTCATGACCCGAGAGTCCTTTAGGTGCTTTTTAGCAAGCTCCAGGCGGGCTGTCATGTGTCTTTTACAGAGGAGTGGCTTCCCTTTGGCCACTCTAGCATAAAGGCCTGATTGGCGGAGTGCTGCAGAGATGGTTGTCCTTCTGGAAAGTTCTCCCATCTCCACAGAGGAAGTCTGGAGCTCTGTCAGAGTGACAATCGGGTTCTTGTTCACCTTCCTGACCAGGGACCTTCTCCCCTGGTTGCTCAGTTTGGCCTGGCAGCCAGCTCTAGGAAGAGTCTTGATGGTTCCAAACTTCTCCCATTAAAGAATGGAGGCCACTGTGTCTTGGGGACCTTCAATGCTACAGACATGTTTTGTACCCTTCCCCAGATATGTGAATCGACACAATCGGAGCTCTAAGAACAATTCCTTCGAACTCATAGCTTGGTTTTTGCTCTGACATGCAAAAAATACAACTGTAGGACCTTATATAGACTGGGCTGTGTCTTTCCAAATCATGTCCAATCAATTGAATTTAGCACAGTTGTAGAAACATCTGAATAGTTATGTAAATAAGGTATTTCTGATTTTTTTCTGTAATACATTTTCTACATTTCTAAAAAAACCTGTTCTCTTTGTCATTATGTTGTATTGTGTGTAGATTGATGAGTGGGGAAAAAATAATTTATTTTCCTTCGGTCCATTTTTAGAATAAGGCTTTAACGTAACAAAATGTGGAAACATTCAAGGGGTCTGAATACTTTCCGAAGGCACTGTACTTAACCTAATGTATACTCATAGGCCTAACAGAACACAAAATGTAAACAATATTAACGGACACAAGGTATCAATGTCTGGGTATAGAATGACCAATCAGTCCCCATGAGAATGAGGCATATTCTATAGGTTCTAATTCTAATTTTCAAAACCTTCTATTTATCTGTTGTTTGCTGTCTCAGTCAGCCAATAATGAAACAAAGAGGACACAGAGCAGCACAATGTGTCCCGTGAGGCAAGAGGTTGTATATGGGCTGAATCCTCAAGGTGGTGCCCATGCACAACAAGAGGAAATGATTAGCATACTTTAATGAACAGATCTCTCAGAGGGTGCCCTGGGGAAGCCTATATTCAGTTGGGTGACATATGCATCCTGCATAGGGTCCCTTGGAAGATGCAACTGTTTCAGCAACCAGTTTCATATATTTATTTGGTACTTTTTCTATGTAATACTATGTATTATAAACAAGTATTTGAGTACAGTGGCTGGAGTACAATAATTCTTATTTAGCCTAGTTTGCCTTTGTTTACAAGTTACTATTCTGGCAAATTGCAGTGCCCTCAGAATGTATTCACGCCCCTATACTTTTTTCCACATTTTGTTGTGTTAGAGACAGAATTTAAAATGGATAAAAATGTACATTTTGTGTCACTGACCTATTCATAATGTCCCTTAATGTCAAAGTGGAAATGTGTTTTTAGAAATTAAAAGCTTAAATGTATTGAGTCTAAGTATTCAACCCCTTTGTTTTGACAAACCTAAATAAGTTCAGGAGTAAAAATGTGCTTAACAAGTCACATAATAGGTTGCATTGACTCTGTGTGCAATAATAGTGTTTCACATGATTTCTGAACAACTACGTCATCTCTGTAACACATACAGATAATTGTAAGGTCCCTCAGTCGAGCTGTGAATTTCAAACATTGATTCAACCACAAAGACCAGATAGGTGCCCTTTGTGAGGCTTTGGAAAACCTATTGGTAGAAAAAGAAAAAAGAAGCAGACATTGAATATCCATTTGAGCTTGGTGAAGTTATTACTCTTTGGATGGTGTATCAAAACAGCCAGTCACTACAAAGATGCAGGCACCCTTCCTAACTCAGTTGCTGGAGAGGAAGGAAACCATTTAGGGATTTTAACCCAAGGCGAATTGTGACAAACAGGTACATAGTTTAATGGCTTTGTCAGGAGAAAACATCAACACTGTAGTTACTCCACAATACTAATCTAAATGACAGAGTTAAAAGGAGGAAGCCTGTACAGAATAAAAATATTCCAAAACATGCATCTTTTTTGCAATAAGGAAACACAGTAAAACTGCAAAGAAATTAACTTTATGTCCTGAATACAACGTGTTATGTTTGGGGAAAATCCCACACATCACTTTGTACCACGTCATATTTTCAAGCATGGTGGTGGCTGCATCATGTTATGGGTATGCTGATCATTGGCAAGGAATAGGGAGTTTTTTTAGGATAAAAATACATGGAATAGAGTTACTGTAAGAACATGCATAACCCTTGAGGAAAACCTTGTTCAGTCGGCTTTCCAACAGACACTGAGTGACAAATTCACCTTTCAGCACAACAATAATCTAAAATAAAAGGCTAAATATATACTGGAGTTGCTTACAATGAATGTTACAGAGTAGCCCAGTTACAGTTTTGACTGTAATATATGGCAAGACTTGGAAATGGCTGTCTAGCAATGTTCAACAACCAACTTGACAGAGCTTGAAGAATTTTAAAAAGAATGTGCAAATATTGTACAATCCAGGTGTGCAAAGCTCTTAGAGACTTACCCAGAAAGACTCACTGCTGTAATCGCTGCCAAAGGGGATTCTAACATGTATTGATTGACTCAGGGGTGTGAATACTTATGTAAATTAGGTAAGTCTGTATGAAATCTTCAATAAAGGTCCAAAATGAATGTCACTTTTTGTCATTGTTAAGAATCCCTTTGGCCGGGGGGTAACGAGACCTGTAACATAACTCATGCAAAGTATAATAGTGACAAAGTAACAGTGAGAACAAACCCCCAGGCAACTAAATTACCTTCAAACACTCAGGGTTTATTTGCAAACACACGGTAAAGGGTGTTTGCACCCAGTGCTCACAGGTGGGGACAAAGTGACATGTATTTACAAAAATAAAAACTGAGAACTACCGAGAGATTGACAGAGAGATGGAGTAAACAACTGACCGGGTTTTTAAACCAAGGGAAAGGGGATGTGATTGGGTAATGGAAACAGGAGGAGGTGTGTCTTCTGATTAGCGACTGATTGATGACTGATTGGGGAATGATGATTGCCACCTGTGAGGAGGGGAGAAGGAGAGAAAAGAAACACACACACACACACACACACACACACACAGGATATGGGGTATTGTGTGTAGATGGTGAGAGATAAAACATTGATTTAATAAATGTTTTATTCAGGCTGTAACAGAACAACATGTGGAATAAGTCAAGAGGTATACATAGTATTTGAAGGCACTGTTTGATACCACAAAGTTTCTTAACTTTGTGTTGTATCAGCTCTATGAAATGTGTTGTATCAGCTCTATGAAATGTGTTGTATCAGCTCTATGAGATGTGTTGTATCATCTCTATGAGATGCATTGTATCAGCTCTATGAAATGTGTTGTATCAGCTCTATGAGATGCATTGTATCAGCTCTATGAAATGCATCAGCTCTATGAAATGCATCAGCTCTATGAAATGTATTGTATCAGCTCTATGAAATGTGTTGTATCGGCTCTATGAAATGTATTGCATCAGCTCTATGAGATGTATTGTATCAGCTCTATGAAATGTATTGTATCAGCTCTATGAAATGTATTGTATCAGATCTATGAAATGTATTGTATCGGCTCTATGAAATGTGTTGTATCAGCTCTATGAGATGTGTTGTATCAGCTCTATGAAATGTATTGTATCAGCTCTATGAAATGTGTTGTATCAGCTCTATGAGATGCATTGTATCAGCTCTATGAAATGCATCAGCTCTAAGAGATGTATTGTATCAGCTCTATGAAATGCATCAGCTCTATGAAATGTATTGTATCAGCTCTATGAAATGTATTGTATCAGCTCTATGAAATGCATTGTATCAGCTCTATGAAATGCATTGTATCAGCTCTATGAAATGCATCGTATCAGCTCTATGAAATGCATTGTATCAGCTCTATGAAATGCATCAGCTCTATGAAATGTATTGTATCAATAGTATTTGAAGGCACTGTTTGATACCACAAAGTTTCTAAACTTTGTGTTGTATCAGCTCTATGAGATGTGTTGTATCAGCTCTATGAAATGCATTGTATCAGCTCTATGAAATGCATCAGCTCTATGAAATGTATTGTATCAGCTCTATGAAATGTGTTGTATCAGCTCTATGAGATGTGTTGTATCAGCTCTATGAGATGTGTTGTATCAGCTCTATGAGATGCATTGTATCAGCTCTATGAGATGTATTGTATCAGCTCTATGAAATGCATCAGCTCTATGAAATGTATTGTATCAGCTCTATGAGATGCATTGTATTAGCTCTATGAAATGCATCAGCTCTATGAGATGTATTGTATCAGCTCTATGAAATGCACCAGCTCTATGAAATGTATTGTATCATCTCTATGAGATGTATTGCATCAGCTCTATGAAATGTATTGTATCAGCTCTATGAAATGCATCAGCTCTATGAAATGTATTGTATCATCTCTATGAGATGTATTGCATCAGCTCTATGAAATGTATTGTATCAGCTCTATGAGATGTATTGTATCAGCTCTATGAAATGCATCAGCTCTATGAAATGTATTGAATCAGCTCTATGAAATGTATTGTATCAGCTCTATGAAATGTATTGTATCAGCTCTATGAAATGCATCAGCTCTATGAAATGTGTTGTATCAGCTCTATGAAATGCATTGTATCAGCTCTATGAAATGCATCAGCTCTATGAAATGTATTGTATCAGCTCTATGAAATGCATCAGCTCTATGAAATGTATTGAATCAGCTCTATGAAATGTATTGTATCAGCTCTATGAAATGTATTGTATCAGCTCTATGAAATGCATCAGCTCTATGAAATGTGTTGTATCAGCTCTATGAAATGCATTGTATCAGCTCTATGAAATGCATCAGCTCTATGAAATGTATTGTATCAGCTCTATGAAATGCATCAGCTCTATGAAATGTATTGTATCAGCTCTATGAAATGCATTGTATCAGCTCTATGAAATGCATCAGCTCTATGAAATGTGTCGTATCAGCTCTATGAGATGCATTGTATCAGCTCTATGAAATGCATCAGCTCTATGAAATGTATTGTATCAGCTCTATGAAATGTGTTGTATCAGCTCTATGAGATGTGTTGTATCAGCTCTATGAGATGTGTTGTATCAGCTCTATGAGATGTGTTGTATCAGCTCTATGAGATGCATTGTATCAGCTCTATGAAATGCATCAGCTCTATGAAATGCATTGTATCAGCTCTATGAGATGCATTGTATCAGCTCTATGAAATGCATCAGCTCTATGAGATGTATTGTATCAGCTCTATGAAATTCATCAGCTCTATGAAATGTATTGTATCAGCTCTATGAAATGTATTGTATCAGCTCTATGAAATATATTGTATCAGCTCTATGAAATGCATCAGCTCTATGAAATGTATTGTATCAGCTCTATGAGATGCATTGTATCAGCTCTATGAGATGCATTGTATCAGCTCTATGAAATGTATTGTATCAGCTCTATGAGATGCATTGTATCAGCTCTATGAGATGCATTGTATCAGCTCTATGAGATGCATTGTATCAGCTCTATGAAATGTATTGTATCAGCTCTATGTGATGCATTGTATCAGCTCTATGAGATGCATTGTATCAGCTCTATGACATGCATCAGCTCTATGAAATGTATTGTATCAGATCTATGAAATACATCAGCTCTATGAAATGTATTGTATCAGCTCTATGAGATGTATTGTACCAGCTCTATGAAATGTATTGTATCAGCTCTATGAGATGTATTGTATCAGCTCTATGAGATGCATCAGCTCTATGAAATGTATTGTATCAGCTCTATGAGATGTATTGTATCAGCTCTATGAGAAGTGTTGTATCAGCTATATGAAATGTATTGTATCATCTCTATGAGATGTATTGTATCAGCTGTATGAAATGTATTGTATCAGCTCTATGAAATGCATCAGCTCTATGAAATGTATTGTATCAGCTCTATGAGATGTATTGTATCAGCTCTATGAGATGTATTGTATCAGCTCTATGAGAAGTGTTGTATCAGCTATATGAAATGTATTGTATCAGCTCTATGAGATGTATTGTATCATCTCTATGAGATGTATTGTATCAGCTCTATGAAATGTATTGTATCAGCTCTATGAAATGTGTCGTATCAGCTCTATGAGATGCATTGTATCAGCTCTATGAGATGCATCAGCTCTATGAAATGTGTTGTATCAGCTCTATGAGATGTGTTGTATCAGCTCTATGAAATGTGTTGTATCAGCTCTATAAAATGTGTTGTATCAGCTCTATGAGATGTGTTGTATCAGCTCTATGAAATGTATTGTATCATCTCTATGAGATGTATTGTATCAGCTCTATGAAATGTATTGTATCAGCTCTATGAAATGTATTGTTTCAGCTCTATGAGATGTATTGTATCAGCTCTATGAGAAGTGATGTATCAGCTCTATGAAATGTATTGTATCATCTCTATGAGATGTATTGTATCAGCTCTATGAAATGTATTGTATCAGTTCTATGAAATGTATTGTATCAGCTCTATGAAATGTATTGTATCAGTTCTATGAAATGTATTGTATCAGCTCTATGAAATGTGTTGTATCAGCTCTATGAAATGTATTGTATCAGCTCTATGAGATGCATCAGCTCTATGAAATGTGTTGTATCAGCTCTATGAGATGTATTGTATCAGCTCTATGAAATGTGTTGTATCAGCTCTATGAGATGTGTTGTATCAGCTCTATGAGATGTGTTGTATCAGCTCTATGAGATGTGTTGTATCAGCTCTATGAGATGTGTTGTATCAGCTCTATGAGATGTGTTGTATCAGCTCTATGAGATGTGTTGTATCAGCTCTATGAGATGTGTTGTATCAGCTCTATGAGATGTGTTGTATCAGCTCTATGAGATGTGTTGTATCAGCTCTATGAGATGTGTTGTATCAGCTCTATGAGATGTGTTGTATCAGCTCTATGAGATGTATTGTATCAGCGCTTACATTTCCCCTGCAGCGTTGAGAGAAACATGTACTGGGAGTTAAACAGCGTGGAACGTAATGTATTCATTAGTGCACGGTAGCAAAACATTTCGCAACGTAAACATTTTCGCAATGAAAACAAGAGTTTTTATTGGACCCTTTAGTATCTCACCATTTCGTTCTGTTTGCTTCCATTTGGTTCTTAGTGAATACATCCCAGAGCTCATTCATTACATCGTCTTTCTGTACTCCAATCCCTCTAACTCCCCTCTCAGACAGAGCTGCCTCGCAAAGTTGTTTTTATTCATTTGGAGATATTAAACCAAATAGAACACCTTCTTTCTTTGTCTTATTTTAACTTCTACCAATCAAATTCCCCCTTTTTGTTTAGTTCAATGCAGGGCGTTCAGTACAGTCCCACATGTTGTTACAGACGCAATCCACAAGGTGACAGTATGACCTCAGTATACTCTGAGCAAGGAGAAGGAAATGTATCAATCACAGACACTCTCAGTCACATTAAAATGAGAGACGTATTGAATGGAGGGGACGACGACAGTTTTATCTTGAAAAAATTGTATTTATCCCATTATTTTCCGTCAAAGATCATACTGAGTTTGTAAAATCCACAATTGCAGCACTCCTACACCCAACCTCCTTCCCAACCTCTCATCACTTAGCAACAGCTGTGTTCACCTTGCTTCCTTGTACAGCTTTCTCATAACTCCCCGTCTTTAAGTAGGGAGGAATTCAGACCCAAGTTACATATATTGAACTTATTTTTTTATGAACCTTTCTCTCCACGTATATTCTGACCATGAAATGAAGCAGGAAGGGAAAGATTCCTAAGGGAAACGTGTGAGCAAGGTATTCGTGTGGGGTGGAGAGATTCCTAAGGGAAACGTGTGAGCAAGGTATTCGTTTGGGGTGGAGATGCAGAAGTTGAGGTGCGTCAGAAGTGTGTCTACAGATATGCTGTATTCTGACCTTGATTTCAGCAAACTGTCAACATGACAGGTATTTCAGCCTCTTTTCCATAGTGAAATATAAATAGCTGTGTCGTTATTCCACATTTTTATTCTAGGTATATGGCTTCTTAATTTACTGGTGTGAAATTTGGAGACCCAAGCTGAGGCTGTAGCCCAGCGGTATCACACTCATTCCATGGAGGGCCTAGTGTCTGTGAGGTGTTGGAGACCCAAGCTAAGGCTGTAGCCCAGCGGTATCACACTCATTCCATGGAGGGCCTAGTGTCTGTGAGGTGTTGGAGACCCCGAAGCCCAGAGGCTGTGTCTGTGAGCCCAGCGGGCTATCACACTCATTCCATGGAGGGCCTAGTGTCTGTGAGGTGTTGGAGACCCAAGCCGAGGCTGGTATCACACTAGGAGGGCCCTGTGAGGTGTTGGAGACGGTGTAGCCCAGCGGTCACACTCATTCCATGGAGGGCCTAGTGTCTGTGAGGTGTTGGAGACCCAAGCCGTGGCTGTAGCCCAGCGGTACACTCATTCCATGGATTGTCTGTGAGGTGTTGGAGACCCAAGCCAAGGGCTGTCCATGGAGGGCCTAGTGTCTGTGAGGTGTTGGAGACCCAAGCCGTGGCTGTAGCCCAGCGGTATCACACTCATTCCATGGAGGGCCTAGTGTCTGTGAGGTGTTGGAGACCCAAGCCGAGGCTGTAGCCCAGCGGTATCACACTTCCATGGAGGGCCTCGTGTCTGTGAGGTGTTGGAGACCCAAGCCGTGGCTGTAGCCCAGCGGTCCATGGAGGGCCTAGTGTCTGTGAGGTGTTGGAGACCCAAGCCGGGGCTGTAGCCCAGCGGTATCACACTCATTCCATGGAGGGCCTAGTGTCTGTGAGGTGTTGGAGACCCAAGCTGAGGCTGTAGCCCAGCGGTATCACACTCATTCCATGGAGGGCCTAGTGTCTGTGAGGTGTTGTTTCTTTCTTTCAGTGAAGACCAGGCACAGTGAGTTCTTTACTAACTCATCAGTCAAGTAAAAGAGAGAAGCTAAAAAACACTCGTCCCTTCGTGGAATGAGTTTGACACGCGCTGTAGCCTACGGAAACCTGTGTGCACAGACAGTAGCGCCAAACATACTGAGTTAATTTAGTTGATTAATGCGCTATAGATTGTTTTAATTATATGCACAGACTTTTACGTTTTTTTTACCATTTCTAGCATATTCAATACTATCCGCTATATCAATATTAGGCTTAATCTACCAACATCGGTCCCTGACCTCACTAATGCTCTTGTGGCTGAATGGAAGCAAGTCCTCTCAGCAATGTTCCAACATCTAGTGGAAAGCCTTCCTAGAATACTGGAGGCTGTTTTAGCAGCAATGTTCCAACATCTAGCCGAAAGCCTTCCCAGAAGAGTGGAGGCTGTTTTAGCAGCAATGTTCCAACATCTAGCCCAAAAGCCTTCCCAGAAGAGTGGAGGCTGTTTTAGCAGCAATGTTCCAACATCTAGCCGAAAGCCTTCCCAGAAGAGTGGAGGCTGTTTTAGCAGCAAAGTTCCAACATCTAGTGGAAAGCCTTCCCAGAAGAGTGGAGGCTGTTTTAGCAGCAATGTTCCAACATCTAGCCCGAAAGCCTTCCCAGAAGAGTGGAGGCTGTTTTAGCAGCAATGTTCCAACATCTAGCCCAAAAGCCTCCCCAGAAGAGTGGAGGCTGTTACAGCAGCAAAGGGGGGTGGACCAACTCCATATTAACGCCCATTAATTTGAAATGTCCACATACTTTTGATCATGTACTGTATATTGAGCGTGTGTGCATGTGTGATGAGAAGACATTTATCAGAAAACAGAAAGCAAAGTGCTTATTTGTGATTTGAGGCATTATGCCATTTTAGGGCTTATAAGATCCTCCTAATGTACCACCAGTCTGTAGATTATGTCATTGTACATAAGTGGCATTTTTTCTTCAATGTAAGTATTGTGGTGAGTTTGTATTACCTTGTAAATTAAATTAAAATATAATGGCTGTTTAGGGTCAACTTGGGGAGAGTGGTCCACCGAGAGACTGAAGTGAGATGAGTGGATGCCACATGTACACCTCAGAGAAGTGTCTGATGTCCTCCCATGAGTGGAGGCCACATGCACACCTCAGAGAAGTGTCTGATGCCCTCCCATGAGTGGAGGCCACATGCACACCTCAGAGAAGTGTCTGATGCCCTCCCATGAGTGGAGGCCCCATGTACACCTCAGAGAAGTGTCTGGCCTTCCTAAGAGTCCTTACTGCTGGACAGAGGAGAGGTTAACTACTGGCCTTCCTAAGAGTCCTTACTGCTGGACAGAGGAGAGGTTAACCACTGGCCTTCCTAAGAGTCCTTACTACTGGACAGAGGAGAGGTTAACTACTGGCCTTCCTAAGAGTCCTTACTGCTGGACAGAGGAGAGGATAACTACTGGCCTTCCTAAGAGTTACACCAGCAGAGTCCTTACTGCTGGACAGAGGGGAGGTTAACTACTGGCCTTCCTAAGAGTCCTTACTACTGGACAGAGGAGAGGTTAACTACTGACCTTCCTAAGAGTCCTTACTGCTGGACAGAGGAGAGGATAACTACTGGCCTTCCTAAGAGTTACACCAGCAGAGTCCTTACTGCTGGACAGAGGGGAGGTTAACTACTGGCCTTCCTAAGAGTCCTTACTACTGGACAGAGGAGAGGTTAACTACTGACCTTCCTAAGAGTCCTTACTGCTGGACAGAGGAGAGGTTAACCACTGGCCTTCCTAAGAGTCCTTACTACTGGACAGAGGAGAGGTTAACTACTGGCCTTCCTAAGAGTCCTTACTGCTGGACAGAGGAGAGGTGAACTACTGCCCTTCCTAAGAGTCCTTACTGCTGGACAGAGGAGAGGTTAACTACTGGCCTTCCTAAGAGTTACACCAGCAGAGTCCTTACTGCTGGACAGAGGAGAGGTTAACTACTAGCCTTCCTAAGAGTCCTTACTGCTGGACAGAGGAGAGGTTAACTACTAGCCTTCCTAAGAGTCCTTACTGCTGGACAGAGGGGAGGTTAACTACTGGCCTTCCTAAGAGTCCTTACTGCTGGACAGAGGAGAGGATAACTACTGGCCTTCCTAAGAGTTACACCAGCAGAGTCCTTACTGCTGGACAGAGGGGAGGTTAACTACTGGCCTTCCTAAGAGTTACACCAGCAGAGTCCTTACTGCTGGACAGAGAGGAGGATAACTATTGGCCTTCCTAAGGGTTACACAAGCAGAGTCCTTACTGCTGGACAGAGGGGAGGTTAACTACTGGCCTTCCTAAGAGTCCTTACTGCTGGACAGAGGGGAGGATAACTACTGACCTTCCTAAGAGTCCTTACTGCTGGACAGAGGGGAGGATAACCACTGGCCTTCCTAAGAGTCCTTACTACTGGACAGAGGGGAGGTTAACTACTGGCCTTCCTAAGAGTCCTTACTGTTGGACAGAGGGGAGGTTAACTACTGGCCTTCCTAAGAGTCCTTACTGCTGGACAGAGGGGAGGATAACTACTGGCCTTCCTAAGAGTCCTTACTGCTGGACAGAGGGGAGGATAACTACTGCCCTTCCTAAGGGTCCTTACTGCTGGACAGAGGGGAGGTTAACTACTGGCCTTCCTAAGAGTCCTTACTGCTGGACAGAGGGGAGGATAACTACTGCCCTTCCTAAGAGTCCTTACTACTGGACAGAGGGGAGGATAACTACTGGCCTTCCTAAGAGTTACACCAGCAGAGTCCTTACTGCTGGACAGAGGGGAGGTTAACTACTGGCCTTCCTAAGAGTTACACCAGCAGAGTCCTTACTGCTGGACAGAGGGGAGGATAACTACTGGCCTTCCTAAGGGTTACACAAGCAGAGTCCTTACTGCTGGACAGAGGGGAGGTTAACTACTGGCCTTCCTACGAGTCCTTACTGCTGGACAGAGGGGAGGATAACCACTGGCCTTCCTAAGAGTCCCAACTACTGGACAGAGGAGAGGTTAACTACTGGCCGTCCTAAGAGTCCTTACTGTTGGACAGAGGGGAGGTTAACCACTTAAAGGTTACATAATCAGGGTGCTGCTTTTACTGTGGTGTGTGTGTTTGTGTGTGTTCTGTGTTTCCCTTTATAATTACTGCTCATTAAAGTTAATGAGGGCTTCATGAAGTTTGCTCAATGCCCAGGAGTAAGGGGCTCTTTGTGTGTGTGTCTTCTTTTATAATTGCCAGAGAGCATAGGGTGTTCATTGTAGCCAGATTAATTAACACTAAAGAGATTGTTTGTTTACAGGCAAGGTCATTACCCAGCATTCCCCTGGGATGACATAACAAAACAAAAAAACTCAGAACACTACACAGGAATTCCCAAAAGCAGAGATTAGAGAAATCCTGTCTTGTCAGGGGTCATAAGGGATTGTCCCATTTCTCTGTTTGTGTGTGTGTGTGTGAGATAGGGAGAGAGCATGCATGCATGTGTGTTTGTTGTTTACGAAAAGCAGGGGTGAAGATATGTTTTGGGGTCAGGGGCATGCTTCTCTGTTTGTATTTATACATTAGCTTCAGTCATTTTGCGTCACTATGACTAAACACAACATAACTTCTTTGGGAACGGGGGCAGTATTGAGTAGCTTGGATGAATAAGGTGCCCAGAGTAAACTGCCTGCTACTCAGGCCCAGAAGCTAGAATATGCAGATTCGGATAGGAAACACTCCAAAGTTTCCAAAACTGTTAAAATAATGTCTGTGAGTATAACTTAACTCATATGGCAGGCAAAAACCTGACAAAAATCCAACCAGGAATTGGGAAATCTGAGGTTTGTAGTTGCCTATCCAATATGCTGTGTCTATGGGGTCATATTGCACAACAGTCTTTTGAACGTTGTTTCAGGCTTCTACTATGAAGAGGGAGCGAATAAGAGCTGTTTGAACCAGTGGTCTGGCTGAAAGCCTTTAGTTTAGTCACGCACGCAGCCGTGAGCGCGAGCTCCGTTCCCTTTCATTTCTAAAGACAAAGGAATTGTCTGGTTGAAATTTTAAGATTTATGAAAAAAACACCCTAAAGCTTGATTATATACATCGTTTGACATGTTTCGATCAACTGTAATGGAACTGACTTTTCCTCTGGAATTTGTGCTCGTGCCTTGTACATTTGCATTGGTGAACGAAACGTGCGAACAAAAAGGAGGTATTTGGACATAAAGATTAACTTTATCGAACAAAACACACATTTATTGTTAACATGGAGTCCTGGGAGTGCCATCCGGTGAAGATCATCAAAGGTTAGTGATTAATTTCAATGCTATTTCTGTCTTTTGTGACACCCCTCCTTGGTTGGACAATGGCTGTATGGTTTTCTGTGGCTCGGTGCTGACCTAACATAATCGCAAAGTGTGCTTTCGCCGTAAAGCCTTTTTGAAATCAGAAACTGTGGCTGGCTTAACAAGAAGGGCTGCGATCCCCGTACAGGGACCAACATCAGGGGACATTTCAGAGTGACAACTAAAAATACAACTTCGTAACATTAAACATTCTTGAAAATGCAAGTGTCTTACACCCTTCAAAAGATTAGAATCTTGGTAATCAAACTACGTTTTCCAATTTAAATAGTTATTACAGAGAACAAATCCCATGCTTTTGTTTGAGAAGAGCAATCAACAACAGAAACATTTTCCACCATGACAGTTTTTACACATTCACATCTGAAGGTAAAATTATTACTTACATTCTGATATCTTGCTCTTATTTCTCTTCCTGAGGGTCCCAGTGATCAAATGAAGTGCCGTTTTCTTTGATGAAATCCATTTTTATAGCCTAAATCGAAAAATGTTGTAAACCGTTGGTGCCGTGAATTCCATCTCTATCAATTTTTTTCCAGAGCATTCGACGTGCTTCCCCCCTGTAAACCATTGTTTATCTAGTCATGGTGGGTTCCAGTGCATTCCTCTGGATGTTTGCAACACAGCCAAATGTCATTGTTTTTTTTTGCAGGGAGTATTGACCGAAGTGAGCTGATTTGAAGACAACGATAAATGACTACCTTTACGCACCAATAATTTTAGCGAACCTTCATTGATTGACTGTATTTCTGCCCAATGACCACTGATCTTCTTGAAATCTAGCTGGGTAGATAGCCTATGAGCTGAGGTAAACGTGGAAAGTTGTAGTTCCAACGATTTCATTGAAGATATCATGGTGAATAAATCAGGTAAAGTGAAGTCAAACTCTAAAGTGAAAGTGAGATTTTTTGTTTGAGGAATCCTGGAGTGTTTCCTGAATCCTGGATTCAAACGAACTGAGGAGATGTTTCTGCAAGGACAGGACGTAGTTCTGGACTAATGCCGTTTTATCAAAATGCAGCGTGGTTAATATTCATACATCTTTAATGAATTGACGAACACGAACAATACAAAAACAATAATGCGTAACGTAAAAACCGATACAGCCTATTTTTTATATAAAAATAATTTATTACCTTCAATACCATTCATTCTTTACAACTCATAATTTTCATACATACTCACAACAATGGTATTTTAATTTAACCCATTTAACCAAACAAAAACCCCAAACAAAACCTCAGGGAGCATCTTCCCTCCCCGTCACCCTACAAGCTACCTTTCCCTATCTCCCCGTCCCTAATCTATCCCCTTACAAATCTAAATGACACCCAGCCCTAAGCCCCCTTCCACCTCTCCCGAGCAGCATGCATGCCCTCACTTCCTCTCCTCCCTCTTCATCCTCCCCTCAAATCTCCTTCCACCCTCCTCACTATCCCTTCCCACCCCCAATCTCTCCCTGTCTTCACCATGTTCTGCCTGGCTTCCCACAGCCCCACGTTTAAAGAGACTCATGAGAAGCCAGAGCAGAAACCTGTCCCTATCCGTCCCTCTGCGCTCTCCCTACACCCTCTCTCTAACCTGGCCCACGTCAATACAAAATCCCCCCTTACCAAACCTAACAACACCCGTGCCCTAGCCCATACTACTCCGGCAAAGGCACAGTCCCAAAGACATGGCGCACAGTCTCCTCCTGCCACAAGAGGATCTTGGACAGGTGGGGGATTGCATCAAACTATACCGGTACATGATGGAACGTACCGGCAAGCACTATGGAGGCTCAACCAATTCAGGTCCTTGAGCCTGTTGTCCAGACCCCGCGCCTGCACTCCCTCCCAGACCACTTCGAGATGCCCACTACAGGCGCCGGACTCCTGCCTTTCTGACCTCCTCGTACAGGTGCCTGTGATCTAAACCTACTCGGGCAACTTCAACCTCAGGGTGCGCCACGCAGCCGCATGCCGCATGACCAAAGTGCCACGGCAGCTGTTCCGCCCGAGGACCCGTGTTAGACCACACCATTAAACTTCTCGCCTGATGAGAAGAACACCGCAGGAGGTAACCGGACGGGTGTATCACTGGATAGAGCAAGCTCCGTTAACAAGGAAGAAACAAGAATTGTGTCCAGCTTGAGGGGAAATGTGGTACCCCCTACTCCCTCCCGATGG
The DNA here is from genome assembly GCF_023373465.1 of Oncorhynchus keta. NCBI lineage: Eukaryota > Metazoa > Chordata > Actinopteri > Salmoniformes > Salmonidae > Oncorhynchus > Oncorhynchus keta. Next base: position 8,774,493 of record NC_068426.1, read on the forward strand.
GACAGATCGTAATGGAGTGCCCTGGCGACCCACTAGCACCTGCCACTCCTAAACTGAAACACAAACCTCACTAGAAGCCTCCTCAGACAAGCCGGCAATGGGTAGATATACGCCAAATACAAAAGAGACGGCACACATCCCACGCTTTAGGACCAGGACTTTGCCCGCACAAGACAAACACCTAGCCTTCCACATTGCTAGCTTCCTCTGTACCACTGCGATCGTATGTTCCAGTTTAGCGTCAGCTGAGCGGAGGTCTCAAATGGACCCGAGAATCCTCAGGGCCCCCTCACAGAGAGATGACCCCCAGGCACATCCGTTCTACCGCGCCATCTACCGAAAAACTTGACGGAAGACTTTGCATGGTTCAGAACCGCTCCCGGCGCTCGGGTGAAATCCCCAAAGATGGCAAGGGACCTTGTCAGGCACGAGTCCTTGCACAGCAGCAAGGAAGTGTCGTCGGCGTACTCGCGTCATCTTAACACGCAGCCCACCACTTCCAGGGATCAACAAGCCTTCCACCCCTGTGTCTGCCCTAATGGCAGCCCCCAGAGGCTCCATGTACAGAGCGAAGAGGAGAGGCCGAGATGGGCACCCCTGCCTGACCCCAGACGAGAGGTCAAAACGTCACCCAAGTGACTATTTACACTAACTCCGGCACCCCGCTCCGACATATAATGTACGAATCCATCCTATGAACTTCTCCCCAAATCCTAATCGACCTAACACTCTGAATAAAAGGATCTATTCACGCGATCAAGGCTTTCGCCTGATCTAGCGCTGCTACCATTAAAGGCAGTCCTCTATCTTCAACCCAAGCGATGGAGTCCCTGATTAACTGTAGGTTCCATCTAATAGAGCTGGCCCTCTACCCCGCACGTCTGAGTCCTCATGGACGACGTAGGGAAGGGCTGTCTTGCAACCGGTCTGCTAAAACCTTTGCAAGTAGCTTGTAATCTACACACTAGCATGGTCAACGGCCGCCAGTTGCCAAGGTCTGTTACTTCCCCCTTCTTATATAAAAGTGACAGCACACCAACAGCCATTGATCCCCGGGACCCCGTCTCAAGGATGGCCTTCAAGACTTCGCGGGGACCACTGGTCCAAGTATACCCCAAAACTTGAGATAAAACTCAGCCGGCAGCCCATCCATCCCAGGCACCTTCCCTTTTCCCATCCTCCTAAGATGCGCTCTCAACCTCTTCTAGTGAGATCTGGGCCTCCATCACTTCTCTAATGTCCTCCGGCAACCGCCTGGATCAAGTGTTCTAAAAACACATTTCCTGCTCTACATCTATTTCCCTTTCCTTAAATAAACCTTGGAAATGATCAGTTGTCACCCTGACCATATCCTCTGGTTCTCTAACTATACTACCATTTTCTTCCCTAACGCCATGCATTACCTTCCTACTCTGTCTGGCCCTAACCGACTTAAAGAACATAGCAGAACAAGTCTCATTGTGTTCTAGAAAGCCACTATGCGCACGCTCCAGGAAAGCTCGAGCCTTCCAGCTCCTGCAACTCCCTGAGCTGCGCCTTTAGGAGCTACGGATCTCTCCCAGTCAAGCGACCCGCCGAGGTTGCCTGCCTCGTACTCGAGTTCAATTAACTTTTGGATACTGATCCACCTCCCTCCTCTCCTCCCTTTTTTTCCTCTTGCAATACCCTATTATAAAAGCCTAATCCTCACCTTAACTAATTCCCACCACTCTAACACCCCTGCACATGGACCGGAGGCCTTCAAGCCTCAAAAGAAACTCATAAAACTCCGTCAACAAAAAGCCTGCTCCTCCAGCACATCCCGATCTAACTTCCAGTACCCCTACCAAGAGGCAGACTGGCGACCCCACCACCAGGAGCACCCCGTCGTGATCCGAAGAAAACAGGCAACAGCCGCCCGGACGCTTACCCAAAGACCTGGGTACAAAAATATGGTCGAGGCCTCCCGCACCAACCCCTGGGTTGCGCCATGTAGGACCCGGCCATTTTCGAAAAAGGACACCATCAACCCAGACCATGGCAAGCCATTAGCCTGGTAATGGCGCCTGCACTGCTATCCCCCTATTCCTAAATCTGTATTAAAATCCCCTCTATCACTAATTTCTATTTAGACACACACAGGGCTGCCAGACAGTCCACCACCTCCCTCCTGTCTGCCACCACCAGGCCCATACACCACCACTAATCTAAATTTTTAATCCCTTATTGTGACATCCACCCCTATAACCCTCCCTGCATTACCACAAAAGAATCCTCCACTTTTACCTCCCTGTGCCCAATAAAATCCCTACCTCCCGATGAGTGCACCCCCAATACCCCAAACCGACTCCCCCTTGTCCCACTCCCTCTTAAACCTACTAACATCCCTCCATCCCTCAGGTGAACCTCCTGTAAAAAACAAAAATCAAACCCCACACCCTCCAAATAACTAAAAACCGCCCTCCTCTTAACAAAATCCCTTAAACCCTTACATTTAAACTAACAAAAGTAAAATTAGATCCCATGAAAAATAAAATAAAACATGTAATACACTCAAATTCTAAACCCAGACAGAAAAAACAAAAACAGGAGACTCACCCGATGCTCCCCTGCTCCATATCTACCGGTGAGAACACCATCTGTACTCCCGACATCCCCCCTCTTCCTCCTATCTCATCAACCCAGGATTGCAGGAATAGTGTTTGGCTCCGGGTGCCCTGCACCTGGGTCTATCCCCACACTCCTCCCCTCCCCAGTGCTGCAGCTGGTTTGGGAAAAAATCGGGAGGCTGAGTCCCCAAACAAAAACTCCCACCTCCTCCTGTACCCAGTCTTGATTTAAGGTTGTGTGTCCCCTGCTTAACAGTTGAGAGCCTGGAATCTGGCAACAGAGGTTTCTCCACCCCCATCACTCCTTGGCCATCCCCTCCCTCTCACTGTCGGCCAATCGCACCCTCCTCTTCATTCTCTTCTTTGGTGATGGCGGCAGTGGAGATCTCACCCTCCCCGTAGTCCTCCACCATGCCCTCATCCTCTTCCGCAGGTTGCTTTCCCCCAGTCCACTTGCTCTTCCACAGTCTCCTTCTCCAACACTCCTCCCTCGCTTTCTTCTCTCTCATGCTCCTCCCACTCGGTTGCCTTCTTCCGTCGCTTTTCCTGGTTCTCCTACTCCCGTGCCTTCCGTTTCCTTCTCTCTTCCATCCGCCTTCTTGCTCCTCCTCCTTCCTTGCGGCCTTCCCCTCTGGACCTGTACTCTGGTCATGAGGCGTGCTTCCCTTCCCTCCTCTTCTTCCCCCATCCCCGCTCCTGCTCCCCCCAGCCGCAGGACGCATATGACCTCTGACGAGCCGGGCACCCACGCCACAGGTGTGCAGACGAGCCACACCCGTGGCACGCCTTAGGCTTGTCACAATCCCTCGCCTCGTGTTCCTCAGATCCACAAAATCGGCATTTCTTGTGCTGCACAGAGGCGAATATGTGGCCAAGTAGGCCATACAGCGCCTGCAAGAATGGGGGCTGACGTGCATAAAACAACGTCCCCCTGTCAGCCCCTAGGGAGAACATAGCAGGAGGATGGAGGTAGCCACCATGTCCCTTTGGGTCCTCCCTGAGGAGGGCCTGGAAGCTCTCCTCCCATTCCAAAACCCAAGGGAGTCTTTGAGGTGCCTTGCTGAGGAGACGTTATCCATGTATCTCCCCAGAAAGGCCCTCACCTCTTCGTCCTTAATGTATGGGTTGTAAATGTTGACAGTTACAACCCTAAAGTTGATTCTTCGCCAGGCTTGTTATTTCATAAGTGGCTCATCGGCCTCTCACCTCCCACTGCTCTTGCCCTTCTCAGGATATCATCGTGTTTCTCCTCTGTATATAGTGCCACGTCGTATGCTCCCTCCAACGAGTTGCCTTGGAAACAAAACACGTCCTTCACCGTCAGCTTTAGAATCCCCATCAATATTATCCTTCCAAAAGTTTCCCGTCCTAAAGGCTCCAACTCCTTTTCCTTCCAAGCAAACCGAATCGTGTTGGCCAGCCCAATCCCCAGGGACCGACCCGTGTTGATGGATTTAGCACCATCTCCGCAAGGAGAATGGCGCTCGTTCTCTTCTCTTCCAAAACAATGAAAAAGAAAAACCAAAGTGACTGAGCCTATCTGGTGACAACAAACACAGAGACAGGAACAATCACCCACGAAACACTCAAGAATATGGCTGCCTAAATATGGTTCCCAATCAGAGACAACGAGAATCACCTGCCTCTGATTGAGAACCGCCTCAAGCAACCATAGACTTTGCTAGAACACCCACTAAGCCACAATCC
>NC_068426.1:8786387-8788274 GCF_023373465.1 Oncorhynchus keta
CACACACAGCTCAGAGCTACTATACAGGGGACTGAGTAACTTTAGCCTGAATGAGAGTTTGATGGCACACAGTATATTTTTATGTAGAGAGTCAGGAATAGAGAGACATAAGAGCTTGTTAGACATGGGTAAAAGCATAGTGAGGGTCAGAGGCAGATCTTATATACACTGCCTCAAAAAAAATAAAGGGAACACTTAAAACAACACAATTTAACTCCAAGTCAATCACACTTCTGTGAAATCAAACTGTCCACTTAGGAAGCAACACTGATTGACAATACATTTCAAATTTCACAAATATCACATCCACTGGCGCCCTGTGCTCTTCACAGATGAAAGCAGGTTCACACTGAGCACATGTGACAGACGTGACATAGAGTCTGGAGACGCCGTGGAGAAGGTTCTGCTGCCTGCAACATCCTCCAGCATGACCGGTTTGGCGGTGGGTCAGTCATGGTGTGGGGTGGCATTTCTTTGGGGGCCGCACAGCCCCTCCATGTGTTCGCCAGAGGTAGCCTGACTGCCATTAGGTACCGAGATGAGATCCTCAGACCCCTTGTGAGACCATATGCTGGTGAGGTTGGCCCTGGGTTCCTCCTAATGCAAGACAATGCTAGACCTCATGTGGCTGGAGTGTGTCAGCAGTTCCTGCAAGATACATTACCTCTTCGTCTGAAGAGGAGTAAGGATCGGACCAAGATGCGGCGTGGTAAGTGTTCATGACGATTTTAATAAGAAAAGCACTGAACACTATGAAATACATAGTATGTGGGATTTAATAATAGGGTATGTGGGACGCTAGCGTCTTATCCGGCCAACATCCAGTGAGATTGCAGAGCGCCAAATTCAAATACAGAAATGCTCATTATAAAAATTCAGAAAATAAAATATATTTTACATAGGTTTAAAGATTAACTTTTGTTAATCCAACCACGGTGTCAGATTTATAAAATGCTTTTCGGCGAAAGCATACCTAGCCCAGAACATAGCGCAGTTGACAAATTATTATAAACAGTAACTAGCCAAGCAGAAGCGTTGCAAAACTCAGAAATAGAGATAAAATTAATCCCTTACCTTTGATGATCTTCATATGGTGGCACTAGAAGACATTCATTTACTCAATAAATGTTCCTTTTGTTCGATAAAGTCTTTATATCCAAAAACTTCAGTTTTTTTCAGTAATCCAGGCTCAAACACAGTCAAAACAGGCAGACAAAATCCAAATTGTATCTGTAAAGTTCTTAGGAGCAGGTCAAACGATGTTTATATTCAATCCTCAGGTTGTTTTTAGTCTAAATTATCTATAATATTTCAACTGGACAATAACGTCGTCAATATAAAAGGTAAAACAAGAAATGCACTCTCTCGGGATTGCGCATGAAAAAGCTTTGTGACATGTAAGGGTCCACTCATTCAGACTGGTCTTACTCCTCATTTATAAAAATACAAGCCTGAAACAAGCCTGAAACAACAATTTCTAAAGACTGTGTAATATCTAATGCATAGGAACTGCAAATTGAGTTCTAAGTCAATGGATACTGTAATGGCATTGAATAGAAAACTACAAAACCAACAAACAAACAAAAACTTCCTGAATGGATCTTTCTCAGGTTTCCGCCTGTCAAATCATTTCTGTTATACTCACACACTTTTTAACAGTTTCGGAAACTTTAGGTGTTTTCTATCCAAATCGACCAGTTATATGCACATCATATCTTCCGGGCCCGGTAGCAGGTGGTTTAATTTGGGCATGCTTTTCATCCAAAATTCTGAATGCTCTACTTAATTAAAGCACCTTTGGCAGCAATTACAGCCTTGAGTCTTCTTGGAGTAAAATTGACACACCTGTATTTGGGGAGTTTTTCTCTGCAGATCCTCTCAAGCTCT
>NC_068426.1:8788374-8798884 GCF_023373465.1 Oncorhynchus keta
TCTCTCTCTCTCTCTCTCTCTCTCTCTCTCTCTCTCTCTCTCTCTCTCTCTCTCTCTCTCTCTCTCTACCTCTTCTTTCCTGCCTCTCTGTACCTCTTTCCTCTTTCTCTGCCTCCTCTTTCCTCTCTCTCTCTCTCTCTCTCTCTCTCTCTCTCTCTCTCTCTCTCTCTCTCTCTCTCTCTCCTCTCTCTCTCTCTCCCTCTCTCTCTCTTATCTTTCCTCTCTCTCTCTCTCTCTCTCTCTCTCTCTCTCTCGCTCGCTCTCTCTCTCTCTCTCTCCTATCTGTCTCTCTCTATCTGTCTCTCTCTCTCTCTCTCTCTTCTCTCTCTCTCTCTCTCTCTCTCTCTCTCTCTCTCTCTCTCTCTCTCTCTCTCTCTATCTGTCTCTCTATCTGTCTCTCTCTCTCTCTCTCTCTCTCTCTCTCTCTCTCTCTCTCTCTCAGGTTGCTTTCACTTTCACACTGCCTTTCTCCAATTGAATGGACCTTTCTGTAACACACACACAAACAGAACGTATCAGAATTCCTCTCTATCATTTTTTCACTCACTCAGTTTCTCTCTATCTCTCGCTCCCTCTACTGCCTGGTGTCCTTCTTGCTGATCTGAGTTTATCTCTGACCTTGACTTCCTGCCTGTGACCTCTCCAGCCCTCTGATTGGCAGCTAACTATCATCTTCTAGTCTCTGATTGGCAGGTGCCCCAGGAAACCATGCCTCTCCCTCTCCCATGATTGGCAGGTTGTCTTTTTCTCGCCTCAATGAATCAGCAGCATTACTCACTCTTCCTCTGACAGTTTTGATCATAGACTGAAACACTGACGTCAGCAGAATCCTATACCTCATATTTTAATGAGAGAAATAAATGAAGTTAAAAATAGAAAGGTTATGTGTCATAAACCAAAGGAAGATCTTCTTGACATCATAAAAAGTTACACAACTAGATAGAGGATGATATTTGGACATTAAATAACATTACAAACACAATTATTACAGGTATTTACACTGTAATAAATACATTGTAATAGAGGGATTGTGAGGAATTGTATGGATGGATGCTCCATCTAAATGCAGCTGTAGGATCTTCATTTGATCAATCTTTTGAAAATCATCTTCATAAACATGTGTACACTGTTTGATTGATTGACAGGGGTCTGATGCTACTTCTAATACAAAACATATAGTTAGTACAAAGAATCAAACATTAAAAATGTGTGTTTATAATATAAGAACATAAATTGAGAATCAGATTACAGAACAACAACAACAACAACAACAACACAGTATCAATAAAACCCATTTTCTTTTCAGTTTCAATCCATTTTTGACATTTGTTTCTATTCGGAGCTTCTGTACCAGGCTCTGGTATGAATATGAGGCTGTGAACGACAGCTGCTTATCCATTCCTTAGTCAGAACATTATATGAGTCAGATGGCGCAGATAGATATGAGAGAGACCAAAGAGGAGGCAGAGATATATATATATATATATATATATTGTGGCAAAGAAGGGGGCGAGTGATAAGTGGCAGATATGTGAGAGCAGAGCTAATAAAGGGGCTCTGCCCGATCACTAAAATGGCCACCCCTGTCAGAACTACAGATCACAAAAATGGCCGACCGCCAAAACTACAAGTCCCAGAAGCAAGGGGAACCCTCAGAAGGTGGAGCCGACTCACAGATAAAGGGTCAAGAAAAACCAGGAAGAGGAAGAGAGAGTGCTGGAAGGAGCTATGAACAATAGAGAAAGAGACTATAGAGATTGGCTGGATTTACCGTGTATGAGCTGGATTGTTTGGACTTACCTGTTGGCGTTTGGACCTGGACCTACCGAGAACCCGATTCGTGTACCGAACCCTGCTATCCTTGACCTCGCCTACGGCCTGGGTGGACCAGGACGGAGAAACAAACACAGGTACTGTCCTGTTCGAAAGAACTCTCATTCTTGGGTGATTTGGTGACAATTTACCACTTAGTTTGTGACAAACGCTCCTAACCTTGAAGAGGTTTGCCACACGTGGTGGAGGATGCAGGCATGGACTAACATACCACTGGTTAGGTAGAAGGAAAAATTAAATAAATGTTCAGTTAGCACTCCAAAGGGGAGTCAGATTTTTTTTTTGTTTTGGCTTTGTTTGGTTAGGACAGTTTTTCACGAAAATGAGTATGGAGGGAGCCATACAGGCCTGTTACAAGCGGCGGCCGCCCAACAAGAGGCAACTAGAGCTCAACAAATAGTTCATCAGGATGCAATGCGAATGTATCAGGACACGTTACAGATCCAGCACCGCACCAACCAGCTGCTCAGAGAAGAGCAAGAGAGAAACACCCAGGAGTTAAGAGAAGGCCTAAAAGGGCTAGCGGACCAAATTGGGGCTCAATTACCAGCTGCAAATACCCAGAGGAGGGCCAATCATTTTCTTCAAAAATGACAGCGCAGGATGATGTGGAAGCATATCTTACCACCTTCGAAAGGACGGCAGAGAGGAGAAGTGGCCGAAAGAAGAATGGGCAGGGCTTCTGGCACCATACCTGGCAGGGGACGCTCAAAAAGCGTATTTCGACCTGGAGTTGAAAGAAGCACAGGATTACGATAAACTAAAGGGGGAGATCCTGACTAGACTGGGAGTGACCGATACCGTGAGGGCACACCGCTTCCACCAGTGGTCCTACCGACCGGGACAACCCCCACGAACACAGATGTTCGACTTGATTCACCTGGCACGGAAATGGTTGCGACCAGAGACCCGGTCATCCGCCGAGATTGTCGAGACCATCGTACTCAACCAGTTTCAGCGAGGTCTACCCCAAGAAGTGAGACGATGGGTTGGCCAGAACGAGGTATTTTCCGCCGACCATCTCGTGGGCCTGGTTGAACGGTATTGTACGGCAAGAACAGCTGAGCAGGCACAGGAGGAAAGATTCCCGTTCCCCAGGCATGGGCGAACCAGCGGACAGGGTAAGACTGTCCCAACATATAGAGGGGGAAGAGAGCAGCGTGGGGCCATGAGGAAAGAATCAGAATCAGGCCAAGACACTAAGGGAAAAAACGGAAACCGGGACTGGGTGTCGAGGGGGTCTCCCCCCCGAACCCCTATTATCTGTTACAATTGTAATCAACCAGGACATATTGCAGCCTATTGCCCTATTAAAGAAGAGCCAATGCAATGTAACCTCGGTGAAAATGAAGATGATATCCGGTATGCATGTCCTGTTGTAACCACTGTACTTGAAAGATCAAGAAACAAACATATGTGCAGGGTGAAGGTTGAAGGGAAAGAGGTTGAAGCACTGCTGGATTCCGGCAGTATGCTAACCCTGGTCGTTGCAGGCCTAGTGCCGAATCATAAACTGGATACAAGACAGGATATCAGTGTTACATGCATTCATGGGGATACCCGTCTGTACCCCACGGCCTTAGTGAGCATACAAACAGAGGACGGTCTGCTGGATTATGAGGTCGGCGTGGTCCCAAAGATGCCATATGATGTAATATTGGGTAGAGACTTTCCTAACTTTGCGAAGTTAGGCCACAAGAATGGCATATTTGAGAATCCAACAACCCTGACCAAGCAGGAAGAAGCATGGGGCCTTCAACCAAAGCCAAGAAAAGAGGTCTCCCAGGGGACAACATCACAGGTGCTAGTAGGGGAGGAGGAGGATGAAGTGGCAAACCTCGCTGATGATGAACAGCCCGGTACTAGTGGGGCTGGGGTCGATCTGAATCCAGAGGACGACGATATAGAACCAGCAGACCTGGCAGAGTCCTTGACTAATTTTGGGACGGCCCAAAACCAGGATCCAACCCTGCAACAAGCCAGAGCAGATGTGCAGGTCGTAGATGGTACTCCCATAAATGGTGGGATGATGCCTAATAGTTTTCCCCACTTCATCATGAAAAAGGGTTTGGTGTACAGAATCTCGAAAATAGGGGTTGATGTGGTGGAACAGTTGTTGGTTCCCACTGGTACCGGAGGACAGTACTGGATCTAGCTCATGGGCACATTCTGGGTGGACACCTTGGTATCGATAAAACCAGAGACCGGATTGTAAGGAGGTTTTACTGGCCAGGAATTCAAGCTGAAGTGGCTCGGCATTGTGGAGAGTGCCCGGAGTGCCAGTTAACAGCTCCCCGACCAGCTTTTTAGAAGCCCATTAGTGCCACTCCCCATAATCGAAACGCCATTTGAGAGGATAGCGATGGATTTAGTGGGCCCACTACCCAAATCCGCCAGAGGGCACCAATACATTCTGGTCATTCTAGATTATGCCACTCGCTACCCAGAAGCCATTCCCCTTCTCGACGATGACTTCCAAAATATCGCAAAGGAATTAGTGCTCTTGTTCACCAGGGTAGGGGTTCCAAAGGAGATCTTACCGACCAGGGGACCCAACATGTCCCGCCTTATGGCGGACCTTTGTAAACTGTGGCAGGTGAAACAGTTGAGGACATCGGTTTACCATCCTCAGACGGACGGGCTGGTTGAGAGATTCAACCGAACCCTGAAGTCAATGCTCAGGAAAGTAATCGATAAGGATGGGAAAAACTGGGATTGCATGTTGCCGTATCTGATGTTTGCCATTAGAGAGGTTCCTCAAGCCTCGCTGGGGTTTTTCTCCCTTTGAGCTGGTATATGGGAGGCATCCCGGGGAATCTTAGACATCGCCCGGGAAACCTGGGAGCTGGTATACTAGTGTCATAGAGCACGTCACGGCAATGCAAGACAGGATAGCCACAGTCATGCCCATCGTCAGAGAGCACATGAGACAAACACAAGAACACCAGCGGCACACTTATAACCGGCAGGCTACCCTGAGGAATTTCAACCGGGAGATAAGGTGTTAGTGCTGATCCCCACAGTAGAATGTAAACTACTAGCCACATGGAAAGGGCCATATGAAGTACTGGAGAGAATAGGAGAAGTCAATTATCGGATCCGACAGCCAGGTCGATTTGGCCCCAGGAACAGATTTATCACATAAACCTGTTAAAAGCATGGAGAGAGAGAGAAACTCTAATGGTCACATACCCCACACATTCAGGAGACAGCCAAAGTAAATATTTCACCCACTCTGTCCCCAGCGCAAGTACAGGAAGTAAAGGCCCTGATCCAGAAAAACAGAGATGTGTTTTCAGAGGTACCTGGCCGAACTGAGGTTACGGCTCATGATATCGTTTCCCTACCAGGGAGAAAAGTGAGTATGAGGCCATATCGGGTACCCGAGGCTCGACGGGCCGCGATTAGAGCAGAGACTGAGAAAATGTTGACAGCTGGAGTGGTTGAAGAGTCACATAGTGAGTGGTCTAGCCCAATTGTGATGGTCTCCAAGCCCGATGGGTCGTTGCGGTTCTGTAACGACTTTCGGAAGGTAAATGAAATCTCGAAGTTTGATGCCTACCCCATGCCCAGTAGATGAACTACTGGAGAAAATTGGTCATGCTCGGTACATTACGACCCTTGATCTGACAAAAGGGTACTGGCAAATTCCTCTGACCCCCAGGGCCAAAGAAAAGACAGCCTTTGCAACACCTGACGGTTTGTTTCAATACACCGTCATGCCATTCGGCTTACACGGGGCCCCAGCAACCTTTCAACGGCTCATGGACAAAGTCCTAAACCGCACAAGGCATACGACGCAGCTTATTTAGATGACGTGGGGGATCTACAGCCCAGATTGGGAATCCCACTTACCCGGGTACAGGCAGTGTTAGATGCCCTTAGAAAAGGCAGGGCTCACGGCAAACCCTGCCAAGTGTTATGTGGGGTTAGAGGAAACAGAGTATCTGGGATACACTGTGGGAAGAGGGTTAATCAAACCCCAACATAAGAAGGTGAAGGCAATTAGAGAATGGCCGAAACCAGTAAATAAGAAGCAGGTCCGAGCCTTCCTAGGGCTGACCGGTTACTACCGGAAGTTCATCCCAAGTTATGCCACAGTGGCCGCCCCACTTACCGACATGACTAGAGCCAGAGGGCCAAACATGGTCAAATGGGATGAAAGGGCCACCAAAGCATTTAGGACATTACAGGAGGCTCTCTGTTGTAACCCAGTGCTGGTGGTACCAGACTTTGAGAGAGTTTGTGGTTCAGACGGATGCCTCAGAGGTCGGCTTGGGAGCAGTGCTATCCCAAGAGGTAGAAGGGTGGAACACCCCATCCTGTTTTTAAGCAGGAAGCTGGAACCACGGAAACCAACTACTCAGTCGTTGAGAAAGAGGCGCTGGCAGTAAAGTGGGCTCTAGAAAGCCTGAAGTACTACCTGCTGGGGCGCCACTTCACCCTCATCAGTGACCATGCCCCACTCACCTGGATGCATAGGGCTAAAGAGAAGAACGCTCGGGTGATGCGGTGGTTTTTGAGTCTCCAACCGTTTCATTTTGACTTGAAACACAGAGCAGGGAAGGAAATGGGAAACGCGGATGGGTTATCCCGCATGCATGCATATTTTGCTGCGGTAGCCCGACCTAGGAGGTCGGATCTAGGAAGAGAGATATGTGGCAAAGAAGGGGTCGAGTGATAAGTGGCAGATATGTGAGAGCAGAGCTAATAAAGGGGCTCTGCCCGATCACTAAAATGGCCACCCCTGTCAGAACTACAGATCACAAAATGGCCGACCGCCAAAACTACAAGTCCCAGAAGCAAGGGGAACCCTCAGAAGGTGGAGCCGACTCACAGATAAAGGGTCAAGAAAAACCAGGAAGAGGAAGAGAGAGGGCTGGAAGGAGCTATGAACAATAGAGAAAGAGACTATAGAGATTGGCTGGATTTACCGTGTATGAGCTGGATTGTTTGGACTTACCTGTTGGTGTTTGGACCTGGACCTACCGAGAACCCGATTCGTGTACCGAACCCTGCTATCCTTGACCTCGCCTACGGCCTGGGTGGACCAGGACGGAGAAACAAACACACAGGTACTGTCCTGTTCGAAAGAACTCTCATTCTTGGGTGATTTGGTGACAGTTTACCCCTTAGTTTGTGACAAACGCTCCTAACCTTGAAGAGTTTTGCCACAATATATATATATATATATATAGAGAGAGAGAGAGAGAGAGGAAAGAGGAGGCAGAGAGAGGAAAGAGGAGGTACAGAGAGAGGAAAGAGGAGGCAGAGAGAGAGAGGAAAGAGGAGGCAGAGAGAGAGGGAAAGAGGAGGTACAGAGAGAGGAAAGAGGAGGCAGAGAGAGAGAGAGAGGGAAAGAGGAGGAAGAGAGAGAGAGAGAGAGGAAAGAGGAGGCAGAGAGAGAGAGAGAGAGGATCGAAGGAGGAGCGAGGAGAGTATGCAAGATGGGAGGGATTCAGTGTGTGTGTGCAGGGCCTAGGCATAAGAGTCATAAGCAACTGCTTATGGCCCCACGGATGCTAGGGGGCCCCTGACCCCCCCAAAAAATAATTACATTCAGGGACAACTTACTGTTGAGAGTAGCAACAGTAGAATTGCAATTTTGAAATGTGTTACTGACTACCACTAGTACTACTACTGCTGACTACTATGGGCCCTGGACAACAGTAATATGGTTTCATTTGGGACTAACACACATATGTCGATACCGTCAGGGGCGGCAGGTAACCTCGAGGTTACAGCGTTAGACCAGTAACTGAAAGGTTGCTCCACAGGCCATGAGGAAGGCACTTAAACCTAGTTGCTCCAGAGTTGATGTACAATGATGACCGCCCGGCTGTGATCCAACTCCTGCCAGTATCTTGGGTGGAGTAGGGGATATTCAAAAAATATATATATATGTTCTATTACACATTTTTGTGTAACAGGACAAATGTAAGCACCCACGCAATTATTATTGAAAATAATCCTGTCCTGTCTTATTCAAAAGGTTGTGATGGTACAGGGCATTCCCACTGGGCACATACTGGTTGAATCAATGTTGTTTTCATGTCATTTCAGTGACATTACACTGAACCAACGTGGAATAGACGTTGAATTGACATCTGTGCCCAGTGGGTAATGTGTGGTCTTTGTGGGTTATAAGACTAATGTCACTCACCCAATGGGGCAAAGCTGTACTTGGGTCTTTTAGTCACTATGTAATGACTATAGTCATTGGGGGTGAGGACTATATGATCACTTAGGTTGGGTGTTGTGGTGGGGGGTCTGTGTGTTGTGGTGGGGGTCAGGGTGTGGGTCTGGGTGTTGTAGTGGGGGTCTGGGTGTGGGGGTCTAGGTGTTGTGTGTGGAGGTCTGTGTGTTGTGATGGTGGTCTGGGTGTTGTGGTGAGGGTCTGGGTGTGGGGGTCTGGGCAATGTGGTGGTGGCCTGGGTGTTGGGGTCTGGGTGTTGGGGTCTGGGTGTGGGGTCTGGGTGTAGTGGTGGGGGTGACAGGGGGATACTGGGGTGATCTATGAGGGGGGCGGGGATGTGCCTCGTTCTCCTGTCTTACCCTCTAAATGCTGGCTTAGTTTCCATCCCTGAGGGAGGTTTTGTTTTTGAAGCACTTGGTAATCACACACCCCACAGATAATTGTAAAGCCCTCTGACCTTAACATCAAACTCCCTCTGACACACACACACACACGCACACCACACACGCACACCTGCGTTGCTCTTCTACAGCCACACACACACACACACACACGCACACCTGTGTTGCTCTTCTACAGCCACACACACACACACACACACACACACCTGCGTTGCTCTTCTACAGACACACACACACACACACCTGCGTTGCTCTTCTACAGCCACACACACACAAACACACGCATGGAGCGCTATATTGAAGCCACTATGCTGCCATCTTGTACGCCTCAATTGTAAAAATATATTCTGGAAGCTATAGAGATCCATTTATTAATGTCTACATTTGTTTTTGACAAGTTTATTATATTACAGAAACCATAATGCATACTGTTAAATTAGCCTATATTATGTGAGCTAAACATAAAATGAAAAAATATCTAAAAACATTTTCATTAAACTATTTTTTTTAGTGAGTACTACTGTTACTGTCCCCACTACACAAAAATAACAATTTAAAACTTAAATACATTCATTCCTATGGAGGACTGCCCCTTCTGGGGAGTGACAATATGGCCAACTTGTGGTTTCAAAGCCTCTCAATGGCTAATACATAGAATCAGCAATCTAGGGTTTATATACATCATTGGTTCAGACCCCCAGTCCGACCTACAGACAGGTTATGGAACATTTACTCTTTTAGTATTTCTTAATAAAAAGCACTACAGTAAATGCTACAGTATAGTACAGTCCACAACAACACTCCAGTAAATACTACAGTATACTACAATCTGCAAAAACACTCCAGTAAATACAACAGTATACTACAATCTGCAAAAACACTACAGTGAATACTACAGTATACTACAATCTGCAAAAACACTCCAGTAAATACAACAGTATACTACAATCTGCAAAAACACTACAGTAAATACTACAGTATACTACAATCTGCAAAAACACTCCAGTAAATACAACAGTATACTACAATCTGCAAAAACACTACAGTAAATACTACAGTATACTACAATCTGCAAAAACACTCCAGTAAATACAAAAAGTATACTACAATCTGCAAAAACACTACAGTGAATACTACAGTATTCTGTAGTACTGCCCTGGGACATTAGGATATTTTCTTATACCAGAGGAAAGGGTGCCTTCTACTGGCCCTCCAACACCACCTCCAGCAGCATCGGGTCTCCCATCCATGGACCAACCCTGATTGGATGATGTGTCGGGGTGAAGAGAAAGACACAGAAGAGGAGAGGTTTGAGCAGAGGGCAGCAATACTGAGGTGCCCACAGAGTTGGCAAGTGTTTTCATTAGGGGATATAATGAGAGAGAGAGAGAGAGAGAGAGAGAGAGAGAGAGAGAGAGAGAGAGAGAGAGAGAGAGAGAGAGAGAGAGAGAGAGAGAGAGAGAGAGAGAGAGAGAGAGAGAGAGAGAGAGAGAGAGAGAGAGAGAGAGAGAGAGAGAGAGAGAGAGAGAGAGAGAGAGAGAGAGAGAGAGAGAGAGAGAGAGAGAGAGAGAGAGAGAGAGAGAGAGAGAGAGAGAGAGAGAGAGAGAGAGAGAGAGAGAGAGAGAGAGAGAGAGAGAGAGAGAGAGAGAGAGAGAGAGAGAGAGAGAGAGAGAGAGAGAGAGAGAGGATAAATGTGGCCCTTGGGTGTATGTGTGTGAGACTGACAGTGCGCTGCAGTACAGTAGTGGAGCAAGCTGAGGGTCAGTGAAACAGGCAGACCCACCGGCTATTAATCACCTAAAAACACTTCTCACCTTGCTAAACCACAGACACTTGTACACACAAACACACACAGCTCAGAGCTAACAGTACAGTGACTGTGCAACTTTAGCCTTGAATGAGAGTTTGATATAATACAGTATATTTTTATGTAGAGAGTCAGGAATAGAGAGACATAAGAGAGCTTGTTAGACATGGGTAAAAGCATAGTGAGGGTCAGAGGCAGATCTTATATACACTGCTCAAAAAAATAAAGGGAACACTTGACACACCTGTATTTGGGGAGTTTCTTCTCTGCAGA
>NC_068426.1:8798984-8861484 GCF_023373465.1 Oncorhynchus keta
ACAGCTGACCCTGGTGCTAGAGGGGAACAGCTGACCCTGGTGCTAGAGGGGAACAGCTGACCCTGGTGCTAGAGGGGAACAGCTGACCCTGGTGCTAGAGGGGCAACAGCTGACCCTGGTGCTAGAGGGGCAACAGCTGACCCTGGTGCTAGAGGGCAACAGCTGACCCTGGTGCTAGAGGGGCAACAGCTGACCCTGGTGCTAGAGGGGCAACAGCTGACCCTGGTGCTAGAGGGGCAACAGCTGACCCTGGTGCTAGAGGGCAACAGCTGACCCTGGTGCTAGAGGGGCAACAGCTGACCCTGGTGCTAGAGGGGCAACAGCTGACCCTGGTGCTAGAGGGCAACAGCTGACCCTGGTGCTAGAGGGGCAGCAGCTGACCCTGGTGCTAGAGGGGCAACAGCTGACCCTGGTGCTAGAGGGGGCAACAGCTGACCCTGGTGCTAGAGGGGAACAGCTGACCCTGGTGCTAGAGGGGAACAGCTGACCCTGGTGCTAGAGAGGCATGGCTGACCTGGTGGGGGGAACAGCTGACCTGGTGCTAGGGGAACAGCTGACCTGGTGCTGGAGGGGAACAGCTGACCCTGGTGCGGGAGAGACAGCGGCCCTGGTGCGGGGGGGAACAGCTGACCCCTGGTGCGGGAGAACAACTGACCTGGTGCGGGAGGGGAACAGCTGACCCTGGTGCGGGGAGGGGAACAGCTGACCCTGGTGCTGGAGAACAGCTGACCCTGTGCTGGAGGGGGAACAGTTGACCTGGTGCTGGAGGGGAACAGATGACCCTGGTGCTGGAGTGACAGATGACCCTGGTGCTGGAGAGGAACAGCTGACCCTGGTGCTGGAGGGGGAACAGCTGACCCTGGTGCTGGAGGGGAACAGCTGACCCCCTGGTGCTGGAGGGGAACAGCTGACCCTGGTGCTGGAGAACAGCTGACCCTGGTGCTGGAGGAACAGCTGACCCTGGTGCTGGAGGGGGGAACAGCTGACCCTGGTGCTGGAGGGGGGGGAACAGCTGACCCTGGTGCTGGAGGGGGAACAGCTGACCCTGGTGCTGGAGGGGGAACAGCTGACCCAGGTGCTGGAGGGGAACAGCTGACCCTGGTGCTGGAGGGAACAGCTGACCCTGGTGCTGGAGGGGGAACGCAGCTGACCCTGGTGCTGGGGGAACGCAGCTGACCCTGGTGCTGGAGGGGAACGCAGCTGACCCTGGTGCTGACAGCTGACCCTGGTGCTGGGAGGGGAGGGAACAGCTGACCCTGGTGCTGGAGGGGAACGCAGCTGACCCTGGTGCTGGAGGGGGGCAGCTGACCCTGGTGCTGGAGAACGCAGCTGACCTGGTGCTGGGGAGAACGCAGCTGACCCTGGTGCTGGAACGCAGCTGACCCTGGTGCTGGAGGGGAACGCAGCTGGAGGTTCAATGTCTGAATGGGATACAGGACTATACGTTTGGGAACCACTGCGCTAGTTGATTTAGCTGAGTCTGTTTGGACTCTGCTAAATCAATATTTACTTTCTACAATCAAAGTAAACAAACACAAGGTGAAGGGACGGAGTAGTGGTGTTTGGATAGACAGTCTATCATGGCAGTTCTGGAGCTCTGGTCTGAGACAGTCTTTATCATGGCAGTTCTGGAGCTCTGGTCTGAGACAGTCTTTATCATGGCAGTTCTGGAGCTCTGGTCTGAGACGGTCTTTATCATGGCAGTTCTGGAGCTCTGGTCTGAGACAGTCTTTATCATGGCAGTTCTGGAGCTCTGGTCTGAGACAGTCTTTATCATGGCAGTTCTGGAGCTCTGGTCTGAGACAGTCTTTATAATGGCAGTTCTGGAGCTCTGGTCTGAAACAGTCTTTATCATGGCAGTTCTGGAGCTCTGGTCTGAGACAGTCTTTATAATGGCAGTTCTGGAGCTCTGGTCTGAAACAGTCTTTATCATGGCAGCTCTGGAGCTCTGGTCTGAGACAGTCTTTTTAATGTCCTCCTCACTGTTCTGGAGCTCTTTGCATAACTCTCCTATAATGGCAGCTCTGGAGCTCTGGTCTGAGACAGTCTTTATAATGGCAGCTCTGAACGTGAACTCAGAGGGATGTCCAGGACAGTCTTTATAATGGCAGTTCTGGAGCTCTGGTCTGAGACGGTTTTATCATGGCAGTTCTAGGAGCTCTGGTCTGAGACAGTCTTTATAATGGCAGCTCTTAAAGCTCTGGTAGAGACAGTCTTTATCATGGCAGCTCTGGAGCTCTGGTCTGAGACAGTCTTTATAATGGCAGCTCTGGATCACACACACCTTTAATGTCCCTCACTGTTTGTTTTTGTAATGTTTCATAACTGTCCTCATAACGTTCAGACTTCTCCTCTGATATTACACTTCAACTAAACTTCAGATGAATAGGAGATATGATGAGATATGCACTGTAACTCAGAGGATGTTTCAACACTGTGGATGAGAACCGTTTTGTACACACAGGAGGTCTGTTCCTCTGATACTGCACTCTCTACTGGAGACAGGCATTCACACACACGCACTGTACGCACACACACACACACACACACACACACACACGCACACGCACACGCACACGCACACACCACACACACACACGCACAGACACACACACCTACACACACACACACAGGCACACACCTACACACACACACACACACACACACACACACACACACACACAGAGAGACACAGCGACACACACACACACACAGACACAGAGACACAGCCACGGGACCAGTTAAGTGTACTGAGCCAATCAGAGCTGGCAGCCCAAAGACAGCTGGTCACAGAAGAGCAAGGGTGTGTGTGTGTGTGTGTGTGTGTGGAGTCAGTTCCTGGCGTATACAGTTGTTCAGCGAGCCAGAACCCTGCAGTACTTTCCCCCTTCTCCTCTCCAACTCTGTGACGATGAGGAAAGTAGTAGTTTATATTCCTCGGTACGTGTGGTTTGTCCCCCTCCTGTGTGTAGAACACTGACTGTGAGTGTGTGGTTCGTACCTCTCCTGTGTGTAGAGCACTGACAGTGAGTGTGTGGGCTTCTGTACGTGTGGTTTGTACCCCTGGCGCTGTGTAGAACACTGACAGTGGTAGTGTGGTTTGTACCCACTCCTGTGTGTAGAACACTGACAGTAAGTGTGCTTTTGTACCTCTCTGTGTAAGCACTGCATAGTGTGTGGTTTGTACCCCTCTATTGTGTGTAGAGCACTGACAGTGAGTGTGTGGTTGTACCCCTCCTGTGTGTAGAACACTGACAGTGAGTGTGTGGGCTTCAGTGTGTGGTTTGTACCTGGTTTGTCTCCTGTGTGTAGAGCACTGACAGTGAGTGTGTGGTTTGTACCTCTCCTGTGTGTAGAACACTGACAGTGAGTGTGTGGTTTGTACCTCTCCTGTGTGTAGAACACTGACAGTGAGTGTGTGGTTTGTACCCTCCTGTGTGTAGAACACTGACAGTGAGTGTGTGGTTTGTACCCCTCCTGTGTGTAGAACACTGACAGTGAGTGTGTGGCCTTCAGTACGTGTGGTCTGTACCTCACCTGTGTGTAGAACACTGACAGTGAGTGTGGCCTTCAGTACGTGTGGTTTGTACCCCTCCTGTGTGTAGAACACTGACAGTGAGTGTGTGGCCTTCCTGTGTGTGGCACTGACCCCTCCTGTGTGTTGAACACTGACAGTGAGTGTGTGGCCTTCAGTATGTGTGGTTTGTACCCCACCTGTGTGTAGAACACTGACAGTGAGTGTGTGGTGGCTCAGTTGGTAGAGCCTGTGTGTAGAACACTGACAGTGAGTGTGTGGCCTTTGGATAAGGCTGTCCTGTGTGTAGAACACTGACAGTGAGTGTGTGGGCTTCACTACGTGTGGTCTGTACCCCACCTGTGTGTAGAACACTGACAGTGAGTGTACGTGTGGTCTGTACCCCTCCTGTGTGTAGAACACTGACAGTGAGTGTGTGGCCTTCACTATGTGTGGTTTGTACCCCACCTGTGTGTAGAACACTGACAGTGAGTGTGTGGTCTGTACCCCTCCTGTGTGTAGAACACTGACAGTGAGTGTGTGGCCTTCACTACGTGTGGTCTGTACCCCACCTGTGTGTAGAACACTGACAGTGAGTGTGTGGTCTGTACCCCTCCTGTGTGTAGAACACTGACAGTGAGTGTGTGGTCTGTACCCCACCTTAGAACACTGACAGTGAGTGTGTGGTCTGTACCCCTCCTGTGTGTAGAACACTGACAGTGAGTGTGTGGGTCTGTACCCCACCTGTGTGTAGAACACTGACAGTGAGTGTGTGGTCTGTACCCCACCTGTGTGTAGAACACTGACAGTGAGTGTGTGGTCTGTACCCCTCCTGTGTGTAGAACACTGACAGTGAGTGTGTGGTCTGTACCCCTCCTGTGTAGAACACTGACAGTGAGTGTGTGGTCTTCAACCACAGCTACGTGTGCTCTGTACCCCACCTGTGAGGAGAACACTGACAGTGAGTGTGTGGTCTGTACCCCACCTGTGTGTAGAACACTGACAGTGAGTGTGGCTCTGGTCTGTACCCCTCCTGTATTTTTAGAACACTGACAGTGAGTGTGTGGTCTGTACCCCACCTGTGTGTAGAACACTGACTGAGTGTGTGGCCTTCACCCACCTGTGTGCACTGACAGTAGTGTGTGGTCTGTGAACACTGACAGTGAGTGTGTGGTCTGTACCCCTGGGCCCTGTGTGTAGAACACTGACAGTGAGTGTGTGGTCTGTACCCCTCCTGTGTGTAGAACACTGACAGTGAGTGTGTGGTCTGTACCCCTTCCTGTGTGTAGTCCCCTTCTAACTGACTGAGAACACTGAAGTGAGTGTGTGGTCTGTACCCCCCTCTATAGAACACTGAAGTGAGTGTGTGGAATAGGGCTGACAGTGAGTGTGTGGTCTGTACCCCTCCTGTGTGTAGAACACTGACAGTGAGTGTGTGGTCTGTACCCCCCTCCTGAAGTGTGTAGAACACTGACAGTGAGTGTGTGGTCTGTACCCCTCCTGTGGGCTAGAACTGTCAGTGAGTGTGTGGTCAGTCCCCTCCTGTGTGTAGAACACTGACAGAGTGTGTGGTCAGTCCCCTTCTATAGGACCAAGCTGAACAGAGTGTGTGGTCTGTACCCCTTCCTAGGGCTGAAGTCAGAGTGAGTGTGGGTCAGTCCTTCTATAGAACACTGAAGTGAGTGTGTGGTTTGTACCCCTCCTGTGTGTAGAACACTGAGTCAGTGAGTGTGTGGTCTGTCCCCTTCCTAGGGCTGAAGTCAGAGAGAGTGTGTGGTCAGTACCCCTCTGTGGGTGAAGTCAGTGAGTGTGGTCACCCCTCCTATGGGCTGAAGTCACTGAGTGATGTGGGTCAGTCCCCTTCATAGGGCTGAAGTCACAGCTATGTTGGTCAGTCCCCTTCTATAGGAAGGCTGAAGTCCTGAGATGTTGGTCAGTCCCCTTCTATAGAACAGGCTGAAGTCAGAGATGTGGGCCAGTCCCCTTCTATAGGGCTGAAGTCAGAGAGATGTGGGCCAGTCCCCTCTGTAGGGCTGAAGTCAGTGAGATGTGGGTCTTCAGTCCCCTTCTAGGGCTGAAGTCAGAAGGCTCCAGTCCCCTTCTATAGGGCTGAAGTCAGGACTCAGTCCACCTCTATAGGGCTGATTGTGTTCCAAAGTCCCCTTCTATAGGGCTGAAGTCACTACTTTTGACCCTTTAAAAATATTTTTAAACAGGATGTGATGTCACAGTAATGGAAATGTCTGCAATGTTATCTGGGCTTGCTGAACACACACACAAACATACACTCAGCTGCCATTACTGCTGCTATTAACTGGGCTGAAGTCAGGCAGGATGTGGGACATCACCATGGTTTGCCCTAGTGAAAACACTGGGACAGTCCTGTTACAGAACCCCATAGGGCTGAAGTCAAAGAGATGTGGGTCAGTCCCCTTCTATAGGGCTGAAGTCAGAGAGATGTGGGTCAGTCCCCTTCTATAGGGCTGAAGTCAGAGAGATGTGGGTCAGTCCCCTTCTATAGGGCTGAAGTCAGAGATGTGGGTCAGTCCCCTTCTATAGGGCTGGTCAGAGATGTGGTCAGTCCCCTTCTATAGGGCTGAAGTCAGAGAGATGTGGGTCAGTCCCCTTCTATAGGGCTGAAGTCAGAGAGATGTGGGTCAGTCCCCTTCTATAGGGCTGAAGTCAGAGAGATGTGGGTCAGTCCCCTTCTATAGGGCTGAAGTCAGAGAGGTGTGGGTCAGTCCCCTTCTATAGGGCTGAAGTCAGAGAGGTGTGGGTCAGTCCCCTTCTATATGACCAAGGCTGAAGTCAGAGAGGTGTGGGCCAGTCCCCTTCTATATGACCAAGGCTGAAGTCAGAGAGATGTGGGCCAGTCCCCTTCTATAGGGCTGAAGTCAGAGAGATGTGGGTCAGTCCCCTTCTATAGGGCTGAAGTCAGAGAGATGTGGGTCAGTCCCCTTCTATAGGGCTGAAGTCCCCTTCTATAGGGCTGAAGTCAGAGATGTGGGTCAGTCCCCTTCTATAGGGCTGAAGTCAGAGATGTGGGTCAGTCCCCTTCTATAGGGCTGAAGTCAGAGATGTGGGTCAGTCCCCTTCTATAGGGCTGAAGTCAGAGATGTGGGCCAGTCCCCTTCTATAGGGCTGAAGTCAGAGATGTGGGTCAGTCCTTCTATAGGGCTGAAGTCAGAGAGATGTGGGTCAGTCCCCTTCTATAGGGCTGAAGTCAGAGAGATGTGGGTCAGTCCCCTTCTATAGGGCTGAAGTCAGAGAGATGTGGGCCAGTCCCCTTCTATAGGGCTGAAGTCAGAGAGATGTTGGTCAGTCCCCTTCTATATGACCAAGGCTGAAGTCAGAGAGATGTGGGTCAGTCCCCTTCTATAGGGCTGAAGTCAGAGATGTGGGCCAGTCCCCTTCTATAGGGCTGAAGTCAGAGAGATGTGGGTCAGTCCCCTTCTATAGGGCTGAAGTCAGAGAGATGTGGGTCAGTCCCCTTCTATAGGGCTGAAGTCAGAGAGATGTGGGTCAGTCCCCTTCTATAGGGCTGAAGTCAGAGAGATGTGGGTCAGTCCCCTTCTATAGGGCTGAAGTCAGAGAGGTGTGGGTCAGTCCCCTTCTATAGGGCTGAAGTCAGAGAGATGTGGGCCAGTCCCATTCTATAGGGCTGAAGTCAGAGAGTGTGGGCCAGTCCCCTTCTATAGGGCTGAAGTCAGAGAGATGTGGGTCAGTCCCCTTCTATAGGGCTGAAGTCAGAGAGATGTGGGTCAGTCCCCTTCTATAGGGCTGAAGTCAGAGAGATGTGGGTCAGTCCCCTTCTATAGGGCTGAAGTCAGAGAGATGTGGGTCAGTCCCCTTCTATAGGGCTGAAGTCAGAGATGTGGGTCAGTCCCCTTCTATAGGGCTGAAGTCAGAGATGTGGGTCAGTCCCCTTCTATAGGGCTGAAGTCAGAGATGTGGGTCAGTCCCCTTCTATAGGGCTGAAGTCAGATGTGGGTCAGTCCCCTTCTATAGGGCTGAAGTCAGAGATGTGGGTCAGTCCCCTTCTATAGGGCTGAAGTCAGAGATGTGGGTCAGTCCCCTTCTATAGGGCTGAAGTCAGAGATGTGGGTCAGTCCCCTTCTATAGGGCTGAAATCAGAGAGGTGTGGGTCAGTCCCTTCTATAGGGCTGAAGTCAGAGAGATGTTGGTCAGTCCCCTTCTATAGGGCTGAAGTCAGAGAGATGTGGGTCAGTCCCCTTCTATAGGGCTGAAGTCAGAGAGATGTTGGTCAGTCCCATTCTATAGGGCTGAAGTCAGAGAGGTGTGGGTCAGTCCCCTTCTATAGGGCTGAAGTCAGAGAGGTGTGGGTCAGTCCCCTTCTATAGGGCTGAAGTCAGAGAGATGTGGGCCAGTCCCCTTCTATAGGGCTGAAGTCAGAGAGATGTTGGTCAGTCCCCTTCTATAGGGCTGAAGTCAGAGAGATGTTGGTCAGTCCCCTTCTATAGGGCTGAAGTCAGAGAGATGTGGGTCAGTCCCCTTCTATAGGGCTGAAGTCAGAGAGATGTGGGTCAGTCCCCTTCTATAGGGCTGAAGTCAGAGAGATGTTGGTCAGTCCCCTTCTATAGGACCAAGGCTGAAGTCAGAGAGATGTTGGTCAGTCCCCTTCTATAGGACCAAGGCTGAAGTCAGAGAGATGTTGGTCAGTCCCCTTCTATATGACCAAGGCTGAAGTCAGAGAGATGTGGGTCAGTCCCCTTCTATAGGGCTGAAGTCAGAGAGATGTGGGCCAGTCCCCTTCTATAGGGCTGAAGTCAGAGAGGTGTTGGTCAGTCCCCTTCTATAGGGCTGAAGTCAGAGAGATGTGGGCCATCCCCTTCTATAGGGCTGAAGTCAGAGAGATGTGGGTCAGTCCCCTTCTATAGCGCTGAAGTCAGAGAGGTGTTGTTCAGTCCCCTTCTATAGGGCTGAAATCAGAGAGGTGTGGGTCAGTCCCTTCTATATGACCAAGGCTGAAGTCAGAGAGATGTGGGCCAGTCCCCTTCTATATGACCAAGGCTGAAGTCAGAGAGATGTGGGCCAGTCCCCTTCTATAGGGCTGAAGTCAGAGATGTGGGTCAGTCCCCTTCTATAGGGCTGAAGTCAGAGAGATGTGGGTCAGTCCCCTTCTATAGGGCTGAAGTCAGTCCCCTTCTATAGGGCTGAAGTCAGAGAGATGTGGGTCAGTCCCCTTCTATAGGGCTGAAGTCAGAGAGGTGTTGGTCAGTCCCCTTCTATAGGGCTGAAATCAGAGATGTGGGTCAGTCCCCTTCTATAGGGCTGAAGTCAGAGATGTGGGTCATCCCCTTCTATAGGGCTGAAGTCAGAGAGATGTGGGTCAGTCCCCTTCTATAGGGCTGAAGTCAGAGATGTTGGTCAGTCCCCTTCTATAGGGCTGAAATCAGAGAGGTGTGGGTCAGTCCCCTTCTATATGACCAAGGCTGAAGTCAGAGAGATGTGGGCCAGTCCCCTTCTATAGGGCTGAAGTCAGAGATGTGGGCCAGTCCCCTTCTATAGGGCTGAAGTCAGAGATGTGGGTCAGTCCCCTTCTATAGGGCTGAAGTCAGAGAGATGTGGGTCAGTCCCCTTCTATAGGGCTGAAGTCTGATGTGGGTCAGTCCCCTTCTATAGGGCTGAAGTCAGAGAGATGTGGGTCAGTCCCCTTCTATAGGGCTGAAGTCAGAGAGGTGTTGGTCAGTCCCTTCTTAGGGCTGAAGTCAGAGAGGTGTTGGTCAGTCCCCTTCTATAGGGCTGAAGTCAGAGAGGTGTGGGTCAGTCCCCTTCTATAGGGCTGAAGTCAGAGAGATGTGGGTCAGTCCCCTTCTATAGGGCTGAAGTCAGAGAGGTGTGGGTCAGTCCCCTTCTATAGGGCTGAAGTCAGAGAGATGTGGGCCAGTCCCCTTCTATAGGGCTGAAGTCAGAGATGTGGGTCAGTCCCCTTCTATAGGGCTGAAGTCAGATGTGGGTCAGTCCCCTTCTATATGGGCTGAAGTCAGAGAGATGTGGGCCAGTCCCCTTCTATAGGGCTGAAGTCAGAGATGTGGGTCAGTCCCCTTCTATAGGGCTGAAGTCAGAGAGGTGTGGGTCAGTCCCCTTCTATAGGGCTGAAGTCAGAGAGATGTTGGTCAGTCCCCTTCTATAGGGCTGAAGTCAGAGAGATGTGGGTCAGTCCCTTCTATAGGGCTGAAGTCAGAGAGATGTGGGCCAGTCCCCTTCTATAGGGCTGAAGTCAGAGAGATGTGGGTCAGTCCCCTTCTATAGGGCTGAAGTCAGAGAGATGTGGGTCAGTCCCCTTCTATAGACCAAGGCTGAAGTCAGAGAGATGTTGGTCAGTCCCCTTCTATAGGGCTGAAGTCAGAGAGATGTGGGTCAGTCCCCTTCTATAGGGCTGAAGTCAGAGATGTGGGTCAGTCCCCTTCTATAGGGCTGAAGTCAGAGAGATGTTGGTCAGTCCCCTTCTATATGACCAAGGCTGAAGTCAGAGAGATGTGGGTCAGTCCCCTTCTATAGGGCTGAAGTCAGAGAGATGTGGGCCAGTCCCCTTCTATAGGGCTGAAGTCAGAGAGATGTGGGTCAGTCCCCTTCTATAGGGCTGAAGTCAGAGAGGTGTTGGTCAGTCCCCTTCTATAGGGCTGAAGTCAGAGATGTGGGTCAGTCCCCTTCTATAGGGCTGAAGTCAGAGAGGTGTGGGTCAGTCCCCTTCTATAGGGCTGAAGTCAGAGAGATGTGGGCCAGTCCCCTTCTATAGGGCTGAAGTCAGAGAGATGTGGGTCAGTCCCCTTCTATAGGGCTGAAATCAGAGATGTGGGTCAGTCCCCTTCTATAGGGCTGAAGTCAGAGGTGTGGGTCAGTCCCCTTCTATAGGGCTGAAGTCAGAGAGGTGTGGGCCAGTCCCCTTCTATAGGGCTGAAGTCAGAGAGATGTGGGTCAGTCCCCTTCTATAGGGCTGAAGTCAGAAATGTGGGGTTGTGGGCTGTCAGAGGATGTGGGTGGCTTTTAGGGCTGAAGTCAGACCATTGGGTCAGTCTTTAAGGGCTGAAGTTTGAGAGATATGCCTGTCCCAGTTATCAGATAATCAGATTGCCTGTACAGTTATCAGATAATCCCAGGGTTGTGGGCTGTGGGAAGTTGGCTTCAGATAACCATTCCGGAAGTTTTCAGAGTGTATTTGAGAGATATGCCTGTACAGTTATCAGATAATCCTTTTGCCTGTACAGTTATCAGATAATCCTATTGCCTGTACAGTTATCAGATAATCCTATTGCCTGTACAGTTATCAGATAATCCTTTGCCTGTACAGTTATCAGATAATCCTTTGCCTGTACAGTTATCAGATAATCCTAATGCCTGTACAGTTATCAGATAATCCTATTGCCTGTACAGTTATCAGATAATCCTATTGCCTGTACAGTTATCAGATAATCCTAATCCTGTACAGTTATCAGATAATCCTATTGCCTGTACAGTTATCAGATAATCCCATTGCCTGTACAGTTATCAGATAATCCCATTGCCTGTACAGTTATCAGATAATCCTATTGCCTGTACAGTTATCAGATAATCCTATTGCCTGTACAGTTATCAGATAATCCTATTGCCTGTACAGTTATCAGATAATCCTATTGCCTGTACAGTTATCAGATAATCCTAATCCTGTACAGTTATCAGATAATCCCATTGCCTGGACACTTTTCCTTTTTGCTACATATGTACTGATTATAAAAAGCATGCTATTTAAATAGAACTAAAGGTCTATCTTTCAATAAGCCTGTGACCATTTAACAAGAGGAAGTGCATTGCTATGGAACAGAAGCTCTGATTCCTCTAAATTCAGCACATATAACCAAAGACAAGAATCTGCAGCCCATTGATGGTCGGTGGTCTAACTGGAAGAGTTATAAAGAGGGTCGTTGGCTGGGGTCAAGGGTTAATGCTGGCCTATACGAAATGACTCTTCTTGATCCCTCACTTCCGCCCCTACCAGTCTCTCTGTCGCCCCTCAAAGGACTGCATGGTCTGTGTCTGCAGGACAAGGAACGCATTCTGAACTCCCCTTTTCAGAACCCTGTCTTTCAAAGATAATTCGTAAAAATCAAAATATCTTCAGATCTTCATTGTAAAGAGTTTAAACACTGTTTCCCATGCTTGTTCAATGAATCATAAACAATTGAATGAACATGCACCTGTGGAACGGTCGTTAAAACACTAACAGTTTACAGACGGTAGGCAATTAAGCTCACAGTTATGAAAACTTAGGACACTAAAGAGGCCTTTCTAAAACACCAAAAGAAAGATGCTCAGGGTCCCTGATCATCTGCGTCTACTCGCTTTAGGCATGCTGCAAGGAGGCATGAGGACTGCAGATGTGGCCAGGGGAAAGAAATTGCAATGTCCGTGCTGTGAGACGCCTAAGACAGCGCTACAGGGAGACAGGATGGACAGCTGATCGTCCTCGCAGTGGCAGACCACGTGTAACACCTGCACAGGATCGGTACATCCGAACATCACACCTGCGGGACAGGTACAGGATGGCAACAACAACTGCCCGAGTTACATCAGGAATGTACAATCCCTCCATCAGTGCTCAGACTGTCCGTAATAGGCTGAGAGAGGATGGACTGAGGACTTGTAGGCCTGTTGTATAAGGCAGGTCCTCACCAGACATCACCGGCAACATTTACATTCACATTACATTTACCAGTCATTTAGCAAACGCTCTTATCCAGAGCGACTTACAAATTGAAGTGCATTCACCTTATGACATCCAGTGGAACAGCCAGTCATTACAATAGTGCATCTAAATCTTTAAGTCAACATAGTCACGTCTATGATCACAAACCCAGTCGTTGCTGGACCAGACAGGAGAGAGAGAGACAAAAAGTTATTACTATAGTACACAGTCTAGACATAGAGAGAGACAATATGAAGTCATTACTATAGTACACAGTCTAGAGAGAGAGAGACTATATGAAGTCATTACTATAGTACACAGTCTAGAGAGAGAGAGACAATATGTAGTCATTACTATAGTACACAGTCTAGACATAGAGAGAGACAATATGAAGTCATTACTATAGTACACAGTCTAGAGAGACAATATGAAGTCATTACTATAGTACACAGTCTAGACATAGAGAGAGACAATATGTAGTCATTACTATAGTACACAGTCTAGACATAGACAATATGAAGTCATTACTATAGTACACAGTCTCAGAGAGAGAGACAATATGTAGTCATTACTATAGTACACAGTCTAGACATAGAGAGAGACAATATGAAGTCATTACTATAGTACACAGTCTAGAGAGAGAGAGAGACAATATGTAGTCATTACTATAGTACACAGTCTAGAGAGAGAGAGACAATATGTAGTCATTACTATAGTACACAGTCTAGAGAGACAATATGAAGTCATTACTATAGTACACAGTCTAGAGAGAGAGAGAGACAATATGAAGTCATTACTATAGTACACAGTCTAGACATAGAGAGAGACAATATGAAGTCATTACTATAGTACACAGTCTAGAGAGAGAGAGAGACTAATAGTGAAGTCTTGCTGCAGACCAGGAGAAACTTCATAGGGAAGGAAGGAACCACGTGGCTGCAGACCAGGACCAGGTTGTCCTGCAGGAAGAATCAAAAGGCTGCAGGCTACAGTTGTTCTTCTCTTCATGGACTGAACTGGGGTCAGAACTAAACAGAAGTTAAAGAGAGAGGAGAGACAGAGCAGAGAGAAGGGAATGGAAAAGAATGGAAAGGCTGCAGAATGGAAAAATGGGGAATGGAAAGGAATGGGGAATGGAACGAATGGGGAATGGAAAGGAATGGGGAAGGAAAGGAATGGGGAATGGAAAGGAATGGGGAATGGGGGGAAAGGAATGGGGAAGGGAAAGGAATGGGGAATGGAAAGGAATGGGGAAGGGAAAGGAATGGGGAAGGGAAAGGAATGGGGAAGGGAAAGGAATGGAAAGGAATGGAAAGGAATGGGGAATGGAAAGGAATGGGGAAGA
The DNA here is from genome assembly GCF_023373465.1 of Oncorhynchus keta. NCBI lineage: Eukaryota > Metazoa > Chordata > Actinopteri > Salmoniformes > Salmonidae > Oncorhynchus > Oncorhynchus keta. The sequence continues at coordinate 8,812,527 of NC_068426.1, forward strand.
GAAAGGAATGGGGAATGGAAAGGAATGGGGAATGGAAAGGAATGGGGAATGGAAAGGATTGGGGAAGGGAAAGGAATGGGGAATGGAATGGGGAATGGAAAGGAATGGAAAGGAATGGGGAAGGGAAAGGAATGGGGAAAGGAAGGGAATGGGGAAGGAAAGGAATGGGGAATGGGGAATGGAAAGGAATGGGGAAGGAAAGGAATGGGGAAGGGAAGGAATGGGGAATGGAAAGGAATGGGGAAGGAAAGGAATGGAAAGGAATGATGAAGGAAAGGAATGGGAAAGGGAAAGGAATGGGGAATGGAAAGGAATGGGGAAGGGAAAGGAATGGGGAATGGAAAGGAATGGGGAAGGGAAAGGAATGGGGAAGGGAAAGGAATGGGGAATGGAAAGGAATGGGGAATGGAAAGGAATGGGGAAGGGAAAGGAATGGGGAATGGAAAGGAATGGGGAAGGGAAAGGAATGGGGAAGGGAAAGGAATGGGGAATGGAAAGGAATGGGGAAGGGAAAGGAATGGGGAATGGAAAGGAATGGGGAAGGGAAAGGAATGGAAAGGAATGGGGAAGGGAAAGGAATGGGGAATGGGGAATGGAAAGGAATGGGGAATGGAAAGGAATGGGGAAGGGAAAGGAATGGGGAATGGAAAGGAATGGGGAAGGGAAAGGAATGGGGAAGGGAAAGGAATGGGGAAAGGAATGGGGAATGGGGAATGGAAAGGAATGGGGAAGGGAAAGGAATGGAAAGGAATGAATGAAGGGAAAGGAATGGGAAAGGAAAGGAATGGGGAATAGAAAGGAATGGGGAATGGGGAATGGAAAGGAATGGGGAAGGGAAAGGAATGGGGAAGGAAAGGAATGGAGAATGGAAAGGAATGGGGAATAGAAAGGAATGGGGAAGGAAAGGAATGGGGAATGGAAAGGAATGGGGAAGGGAAAGGAATGGGGAAGGGAAGGGAAAGGAATGGGGAATGGAAAGGAATGGGGAAGGAAAGGAATGGGGAATGGAAAGGAATGGGGAAGGGAAAGGAATGGAAAGGAATGGGGAAGGGAAAGGAATGGGGAATGGGGAATGGAAAGGAATGGGGAAGGGAAAGGAATGGGGAAGGGAAAGGAATGGGGAAGGGAAAGGAATGGGGAATGGAAATGAATGGGGAAGGGAAAGGAATGGGGAAGGGAAAGGAATGGGGAATGGGGAATGGAAAGGAATGGGGAAGGGAAAGGAATGGGGAATAGGGAATGGAAATGAATGGGGAATGGAAATGAATGGGGAAGGGAAAGGAATGGGGAAGGGAAAGGAATGGGGAATGGAAAGGAATGGGGAATGGGGAATGGAAAGGAATGGGGATGGGAAAGGAATGGGGAAGGGAAAGGAATGGGGAAGGGAAAGGAATAGGGAAGGAAAGGAATAGGAAGGGAAAGGAATGGGGAATGGAAAGGAATGGGGAATGGAAAGGAATGGGGAATGGAATGGAAAGGAATGGGGAATGGGGAAGGGAAAGGAATGGGAAATGGAAAGGAATGGGGAAGGGAAAGGAATGGGGAATGGAAAGGAATGGGTAAGGGAAAGGAATGGAAAGGAATGAGGAAGGGAAAGGAATGGAAAGGAATGAGGAAGGGAAAGGAATGGGGAATAGAAAGGAATGGGGAATGGGGAATGGAAAGGAATGGGGAAGGGAAAGGAATGGGGAATGGAAAGGAATGGGGAATGGAAAGGAATGGGGAAGGGAAAGGAATGGGGAATGGGGAAGGGAAAGGAAAGGAATGGGGAAGGGAAAGGAATGGGGAATGGAAAGGAATGGGGAATGGAAAGGAATGGGGAATGGAATGGAAAGGAATGGGGAATGGGGAAGGGAAAGGAATGGGGAAGGGAAGGGAAAGGAATGGGAAATGGAAAGGAATGGGGAATGGAAAGGAATGGGGAAGGGAAAGGAATGGGGAATGGAAAGGAATGGGTAAGGGAAAGGAATGGAAAGGAATGAGGAAGGGAAAGGAATGGAAAGGAATGAGGAAGGGAAAGGAATGGGGAATAGAAAGGAATGGGGAATGGAAAGGAATGGGGAAGGGAAAGGAATGGGGAAGGGAAAGGAATGGGGAATGGGGAAAGGAATGGGGAATGGAAAGGAATGGGGAAGGGAAAGGAATGGGGAATGGGGAATGGAAAGGAATGGGGAATGGAAAGGAATGGGGAAGGGAAAGGAATGGGGAAGGGAAAGGAATGGGGAATGGAAAGGAATGGGGAATGGAAAGGAATGGGGAAGGGAAAGGAATGGGGAAGGGAAAGGAATGGGGAAGGGAAAGGAATGGGGAATGGAAAGGAATGGGGAAGGGAAAGGAATGGGGAATGGAAAGGAATGGGGAAGGGAAAGGAATGGAAAGGAATGGGGAAGGGAAAGGAATGGGGAAGGGAAAGGAATGGGGAATGGGGAATGGAAAGGAATGGGGAAGGGAAAGGAATGGGGAAGGGAAAGGAATGGGGAATGGAAATGAATGGGGAATGGGGAATGGAAAGGAATGGAAAGGAATGGGGAATGGGGAATGGAAAGGAATGGGGAAGGGAAAGGAATGGGGAATAGGGAATGGAAATGAATGGGGAATGGAAATGAATGGGGAAGGGAAAGGAATGGGGAATGGAAAGGAATGGGGAATGGAAAGGAATGGGGAATGGGGAATGGAAAGGAATGGGGAAGGGAAAGGAATGGGGAAGGGAAAGGAATGGGGAAGGGAAAGGAATGGGGAAGGGAAAGGAATGGGGAAGGGAAAGGAATGGGGAATGGAAAGGAATGGGGAATGGAAAGGAATGGGGAAGGGAAAGGAATGGGGAATGGAAAGGAATGGGGAATGGAATGGAAAGGAATGGGGAATGGGGAAGGGAAAGGAATGGGAAATGGAAAGGAATGGGGAATGGAAAGGAATGGGGAAGGGAAAGGAATGGGGAATGGAAAGGAATGGGTAAGGGAAAGGAATGGAAAGGAATGAGGAAGGAAAGGAATGGAAAGGAATGAGGAAGGGAAAGGAATGGGGAATAGAAAGGAATGGGGAATGGGGAATGGAAAGGAATGGGGAAGGGAAAGGAATGGGGAATGGAAAGGAATGGGGAAGGAAAGGAATGGGGAATGGAAAGGAAAGGAATGGGGAAGGGAAAGGAATGGGGAATGGAAAGGAATGGGGAATGGAAAGGAATGGGGAATGGAAAGGAATGGGGAATGGAATGGAAAGGAATGGGGAATGGGGAAGGAAAGGAATGGGGAAGGAAGGGAAAGGAATGGGAAATGGAAAGGAATGGGGAATGGAAAGGAATGGGGAAGGGAAAGGAATGGGGAATGGAAAGGAATGGGTAAGGGAAAGGAATGGAAAGGAATGAGGAAGGAAAGGAATGGAAAGGAATGAGGAAGGGAAAGGAATGGGGAATAGAAAGGAATGGGGAATGGAAAGGAATGGGGAAGGAAAGGAATGGGGAATGGAAAGGAATGGGGAATGGAAAGGAATGGGGAATGGAAATGAATGGGGAAGGAAAGGAATGGGGAATGGGGAATGGAAAGGAATGGGGAAGGAAAGGAATGGGGAATGGAAAGGAATGGGGAATGGAAAGGAATGGGGAAGGAAAGGAATGGGGAAGGGAAAGGAATGGGGAAGGAAATGAATGGGGAATGGAAAGGAATGGGGAAGGGAAAGGAATGGGGAATGGAAAGGAATGGGGAAGGGAAAGGAATGGAAAGGAATGGGGAAGGGAAAGGAATGGGGAAGGGAAAGGAATGGGGAATGAGGAATGGAAAGGAATGGGGAAGGGAAAGGAATGGGGAAAGGAATGGGGAATGGAAAGGAATGGGGAATGGGGAATGGAAAGGAATGGAAAGGAATGGGGAATGGGGAATGGAAAGGAATGGGGAAGGGAAAGGAATGGGGAAGGGAAAGGAATGGGGAAGGGAAAGGAATGGGGAATGGGAAGGGAAAGGAATGGGGAAGGGAAAGGAATGGGGAAGGGAAAGGAATGGGGAAGGGAAAGGAATGGGGAAGGGAAAGGAATAGGGAAAGGAATGGGGAAGGGAAAGGAATGGGGAATGGAAAGGAATGGGGAAGGGAAAGGAATGGGGAATGGAAAGGAATGGGGAATGGGGAAGGGAAAGGAAGGGGAAGGGAAAGGAATGGGAAATGGAAAGGAATGGGGAAGGAAAGGAATGGGGAAGGGAAAGGAATTGGGGAATGGAATGGAAAGGAATGGGGAATGGAAAGGAATGGGGAATGGAAAGGAATGGGGAAGGGAAAGGAATGGAAAGGAATGGGGAATGGAAAGGAATTGGGAATGGAAAGGAATGGGGAAGGAAATGAATGGGGAATGGAAAGGAATGGGGAAGGGAAAGCAATGGGGAAGGGAAATGAATGGGGAATGGAAAGGAATGGGGAAGGGAAAGGAATGGGGAAGGGAAAGGAATGGGGAATGGAAAGGAATGGTGAATGGAAAGGAATGGGGAATGGAAAGGAACAGGAATAGGGAATGGAAAGGAATGGGGAATGGAAAGCAATGGGGAATGGAAAGAAAAGGAATAGGGAAAGGAATAGGGAATGGAAAGGAACAGGAAAGGGAATAGGGAATGGAAAGGAACAGTAAAAGGAATAGGGAATGGAACAGGAACAGGAAAAGGAATAGGGAATGGAAGATGTGACGGAAAGAAATCAACCATCACTGTGCTTTGGTTTTCAGTCAGATGATGAGAAGTCGACATTCAGTTTTGGTATTAAATGTGTAGGAAACAGTAAAGCATGGAGAGGAAAGGAACTGACAGTGCCAGTCAGATCAGACCATATGTTAAACTATGACATCATGGTGTTAGAATGAGCACGTGTTTACATATATGTTACACATTTCATTCATACTAAACGTCTGTAATAATCTATTGCATTGAGTCCTCCTGCATGGAGAGTTGAAGTCTGAGTGAGTCTGTCCACTGCCAGATGAGAGATGGAAAAGCTGGGGTTTAACATAGTAGATTTGAGCCCAAAAGAGTTACGACAGAATCTCCAGATTCAATAATGGAAACAACTGTCTATTGCACAAGCCAGTCTGAGCTGACTAGAGGAGCGAGAGAGAGAGGTAGGAGGGAGGTGGAGAGAGAGAGGGGGAGAGAGAGTGGGAGAGGGAGGGGGAGAGAGAGTGGGAGAGGGAGGGGGAGAGAGAGAGGGAGGAGAGAGGGGGAGAGAGAGATAAATATAGAGAGGAGAGAGGTAGGAGGGAGGGGAGAGAGAGGTAGGAGGGAGGGGAGAGAGGGAGGAGGAGGAGAGAGGGAGGGGGAGAGAGAGCGGGAGAGGGAGGGGGAGAGAGAGAGGGAGGAGAGAGGGGAGAGGGGAGAGTGAGAGAGAAATATAGAGAGGAGAGAGATAGGAGGGAGAGGAGAGAGAGGTAGGAGGGAGGGGAGAGAGAGAGAAAACCAGAGCCTCAAAACCAGATGTTTTCCTGGCCCACCATTCCAACCTGGACTTGAGCAGTCTTTATGATCAGGTCCACCTATACAAGGCAGCAGTGCCCACCTTCGCCAGGACTCTAAAGGACATCACCCTCAACTGCAGCCCCAACACCTCACACAGGAGTATCAGATCAACAGACACCCCACCCAGACCAGTGAGACACTCTCCCAGACCTGTGTGACCCCCCCCCCCCCCAGACCTACACGTAGAGGACCCACGCTGGGAGGACCTACATCCAGACCACAGCACCACCAGCCACATCCACACAAAGTCTTCACTATTTCATCCTGGACTATCCAGGGCCTGAGGTCATCTGCCTTTGGCCTAAAGAGCAGGAACCTGGAAATCGGAAATACAGAAAAAGTCATCCTACAAGAAACCTGGTATAGAAGCAACCCACTGGTTGCCCTCTAGGTTACAGACAGCTGGTAGTCAAATCAAATCAAATCAAATTTATTTATATAGCCCTTCGTACATCAGCTGATATCTCAAAGTGCTGTACAGAAACCCAGCCTAAAACCCCAAACAGCAAACAATGCAGGTGTAAAAGCACGGTGGCTAGGAAAAACTCCCTAGAAAGGCCAAAACCTAGGAAGAAACCTAGAGAGGAACCGGGCTATGTGGGGTGGCCAGTCCTCTTCTGGCTGTGCCGGGTAGAGATTATAACAGAACATGACCAAGATGTTCAAATGTTCATAAATGACCAGCATGGTCGAATAATAATAAGGCAGAACAGTTGAAACTGGAGCAGCAGCAGTCAGGTGGAATGGGGACAGCAAGGAGCCATCATGTCAGGTAGTCCTGGGGCACTGTCCTAGGGCTCAGGTCCTCCGAGAGAGAGAGAAAGAAAGAGAGAATTAGAGAGAGCATATGTGGGGTGGCCAGTCCTCTTTTGGCTGTGCCGGGTGGAGATTATAACAGAACGTGGCCAAGATGTTCAAATGTTCATAAATGACCCAGCATGGTTGAATAATAGTAAGGCAGAACAGTTGAAACTGGAGCAGGAGCATGGCCAGGTGGACTGGGGACAGCAAGGAGTCCTCATGTCAGGTAGTCCTGGGACATGGTCCTAGGGCCCAGGCCAGTTGAAACTGGAGCAGCAGCATGGCCAGGTGGACTGGGGACAGCAAGGAGTCATCATGTCAGGTAGTCCTGGGGCATGGTCCTAGGGCTCAGGTCCTCCGAGAGAGAGAAAGAAAGAGAGAAGGAGAGAATTAGAGAACGCACACTTAGATTCACACAGGACACCGAATAGGACAGGAGAAGTACTCCAGATATAACAAACTGACCCTAGCCCCCGACACATAAACTACTGCAGCATAAATACTGGAGGCTGAGACAGGAGGGGTCAGGAGACACTGTGGCCCCATCCGAGGACACCCCCGGACAGGGCCAAACAGGAAGGATATAACCCCACCCACTTTGCCAAAGCACAGCCCCCACACCACTAGAGGGATATCTTCAACCACCAACTCACCATCCTGAGACAAGGCCGAGTATAGCCCACAAAGATCTCCGCCACGGTACAACCCAAGGGGGGCAACCCAGACAGGCCGACCACAACAGTGAATCAACCCACCCAGGTGACGCACCCCCAGGGACGGCACGAGAGAGCCCCAGCAAGCCAGTGACTCAGCCCCGTAACAGGGTTAGAGGCAGAGAATCCCAGTGGAAAGAGGGGAACCGGCCAGGCAGAGACAGCAAGGGCGGTTCGTTGCTCCAGAGCCTTTCCGTTCACCTTCCCACTCCTGGGCCAGACTACACTCAATCATATGACCCACTGAAGAGATGAGTCTTCAGTAAAGACTTAAAGGTTGAGACCGAGTTTGCGTCTCTGACATGGGTAGGCAGACCGTTCCATAAAAATGGAGCTCTATAGGAGAAAGCCCTGCCTCCAGCTGTTTGCTTAGAAATTCTAGGGACAATTAGGAGGCCTGCGTCTTGTGACCGTAGCGTACGTGTAGGTATGTACGGCAGGACCAAATCAGAGAGGTAGGTAGGAGCAAGCCCATGTAATGCTTTGTAGGTTAGCAGTAAAACCTTGAAATCAGCCCTTGCTTTGACAGGAAGCCAGTGTAGAGAGGCTAGCACTGGAGTAATATGATCAAATTTTTTGGTTCTAGTCAGGATTCTAGCAGCCGTATTTAGCACTAACTGAAGTTTATTTAGTGCTTTATCCGGGTAGCCGGAAAATAGAGCATTGCAGTAGTCTAACCTAGAAGTGACAAAAGCATGGATTAATTTTTCTGCATCATTTTTGGACAGAAAGTTTCTGATTTTTGCAATGTTACGTAGATGGAAAAAAGCTGTCCTCGAAATGGTCTTGATATGTTCTTCAAAAGAGAGATCAGGGTCCAGAGTAACGCCGAGGTCCTTCACAGTTTTATTTGAGACGACTGTACAACCATTAAGATTAATTGTCAGATTCAACAGAAGATCTCTTTGTTTCTTGGGACCTAGAACAAGCATCTCTGTTTTGTCCGAGTTTAATAGTAGAAAGTTTGCAGCCATCCACTTCCTTATGTCTGAAACACATGCTTCTAGCGAGGGCAATTTTGGGGCTTCACCATGTTTCATTGAAATGTACAGCTGTGTGTCATCCGCATAGCAGTGAAAGTTTACATTATGTTTTCGAATAACATCCCCAAGAGGTAAAATATATAGTGAAAACAATAGTGGTCCTAAAACAGAACCTTGAGGAACACCGAAATGTACAGTTGATTTGTCAGAGGACAAACCATTCACAGAGACAAACTGATATCTTTCCGACAGATAAGACCTAAACCAGGCCAGAACATGTCCGTGTAGACCAATTTGGGTTTCCAATCTCTCCAAAAGAATGTGGTGATCGATGGTATCAAAAGCAGCACTAAGGTCTAGGAGCACGAGGACAGATGCAGAGCTCGGTCCGATGCCATTAAAATGTCATTTACCACCTTCACAAGTGCCGTCTCAGTGCTATGATGGGGTCTAAAACCAGACTGAAGCATTTCGTATACATTGTTTGTCTTCAGGAAGGCAGTGAGTTGCTGCGCAACAGCCTTCTCTAAAATCTTTGAGAGGAATGGAAGATTCGATATAGGCCGATAGTTTTTTATATTTTCTGGGTCAAGGTTTGGCTTTTTCAAGAGAGGCTTTATTACTGCCACTTTTAGTGAGTTTGGTACACATCCAGTGGATAGAGAGCCGTTTATTATGTTCAACATAGGAGGGCCAAGCACAGGAAGCAGCTCTTTCAGTAGTTTAGTTGGAATAGGGTCCAGTATACAGCTTGAAGGTTTAGAGGCCATGATTATTTTCATCATTGTGTCAAGAGATATAGTACTAAAACACTTGAGCGTCTCTCTTGATCCTAGGTCCTGGCAGAGTTGTGCAGACTCAGGACAACTGAGGTTTGGAGGAATACGCAGGTTTAAAGAGGAGTCCGTAATTTGCTTTCTAATAATCATAATCTTTTCCTCAAAGAAGTTCATGAATTTATCACTGCTAAAGTGAAAGTCATCCTCTCTTGGGGAATGCTGCTTTTTAGTTAGCTTTGCCACAGTATCAAAAAGGAATTTCGGATTGTTCTTATTTTCCTCAATTAAGTTAGAAAAATAGGACGATCGAGCAGCAGTAAGGGCTCTTCGGTACTGCAGGGTACCGTCCTTCCAAGCTAGTCGGAAGACTTCCAGTTTGGTGTGGCGCCATTTCCGTTCCAATTTTCTGGAAGCTTGCTTCAGAGCTCGGGTATTTTCTGTGTACCAGGGAGCTAGTTTCTTATGAGACATTTTTTAGTTTTTAGGGGTGCAACTGCATCTAGGGTATTGCGCAAGGTTAAATTGAGATCCTCAGTTAGGTGGTTAACGGATTTTTGTCCTCTGGCGTCCTTGGGTAGGCAGAGGGAGTCTGGAAGGGCATCAAGGAATCTTTGTGTTGTCTGTGAATTTATAGCACGACTTTTGATGTTCCTTGGTTGGGGTCTGAGCAGATTATTTGTTGCAATTGCAAACGTAATAAAATGGTGGTCCGATAGTCCAGGATTATGAGGAAAAACATTAAGATCCACAACATTTATTCCATGGGACAAAACTAGGTCCAGCGTATGACTGTGACAGTGAGTGGGTCCAGAGACATGTTGGACAAAACCCACTGAGTCGATGATGGCTCCAAAAGCCTTTTGGAGTGGGTCTGTGGACTTTTCCATGTGAATATTAAAGTCACCAAAGATTAGAATATTATCTGCAATGACTACAAGGTCTGATAGGAATTCAGGGAACTCAGTGAGAAACGCTGTATATGGCCCAGGAGGCCTGTAAACAGTAGCTATAAAAAGTGATTGAGTAGGCTGCATAGATTTCATGACTAGAAGCTCAAAAGACGAAAACGTCATTTTTTTTTTTTTGTAAATTGAAATTTGCTATCGTAAATGTTAGCAACACCTCCGCCTTTGCGGGATGCACGGGGATATGGTCACTAGTGTAGCCAGGAGGTGAGGCCTCATTTAACACAGTAAATTCATCAGGCTTAAGCCATGTTTCAGTCAGGCCAATCACATCAAGATTATGATCAGTGATTAGTTCATTGACTATAATTGCCTTTGAAGTAAGGGATCTAACATTAAGTAGCCCTATTTTGAGATGTGAGGTATCATGATCTCTTTCAGTAATGACAGGAATGGAGGTGGTCTTTATCCTAGTGAGATTGCTAAGGCGAACACCGCCATGTTTAGTTTTGCCCAACCTAGGTCGAGGCACAGACACGGTCTCAATGGTGATAGCTGAGCTGACTACACTGACTATGCTAGTGGCAGACTCCACTATGCTGGCAGGCTGGCTAATAGCCTGCTGCCTGGCCTGCACCCTATTTCATTGTGGAGCTAGAGGAGTTAGAGCCCTGTCTATGTTGGCAGATAAGATGAGAGCACCCCTCCAGCTAGGATGGAGTCCGTCACTCCTCAGCAGGTCAGGCTTGGTCCTGTTTGTGGGTGAGTCCCAGAAAGAGGGCCAATTATCTACAAATTCTATCTTTTGGGAGGGGCAGAAAACAGTTTTCAACCAGCGATTGAGTTGTGAGACTCTGCTGTAGAGCTCATCACTCCCCTAACTGGGAGGGGGCCAGAGACAATTACTCGATGCCGACACATCTTTCTAGCTGATATGCACGCAGAAGCTATGTTGCGCTTGGTGATCTCTGACTGTTTCATCCTAACATCGTTGGTGCCGACGTGGATAACAATATCTCTATACTCTCTACACTCGCCAGTTTTAGCTTTAGCCAGCACCATCTTCAGATTAGCCTTAACGTCGGTAGCCCTGCCCCGGGTAAACAGTGTATGATCGCTGGATGATTCGCTTTAAGTCTAATACTGCGGGTAATGGAGTCGCCAATGACTAGAGTTTTCAATTTGTCAGAGCTAATGGTGGGAAGCTTCGGCGTCTCAGACCCCGTAACGGGAGGAGTAGAGACCAGAGAAGACTCGGCCTCTGACACCGACCCGCTGCTTAATGGGGAGAACCGGTTGAAAGTTTCTGTCTGCTGAATGAGCGACACCGGTTGAGCGTTCCTACAGCATTTCCTTCCAGAAACCGTGAGAAAGTTGTCCGGCTGCGGGGACTGTGCCAGGGGATTTATACTACTATCTGTACTTACTGGTGGCACAGACGCTGTTTCATCCTTTCCTACACTGAAATTACCCTTGCCTAACGATTGCGTCTGAAGCTGGGCTTGCAGTACAGCTATCCTCGCCGTAAGGCGAGCACAGCGGCTGCAATTAGAAGGCATCATGTTAATGTTACTACTTAGCTTCGGCTGTTGGAGGTCCTGACGAATCGTGTCCAGATAAAGCGTCCGGAGTGAAAAAGTTGAGGAAAAAATAAATAAATATATGAACGGTAATTAAAAAGTGAAACCCGTAAAGTTGTCAGGTAGCAAAATAGGTTGGCAACAAAACGCACAGCAATTCGAAAACAAGCCTGCCTGGAACGACGTTCAGCTGGAATGTATATATATATATATATATATATTATTTTTTTTTGCAATGAAATGTGTGGTTTGTTTGTGTGTGTGTGTGTGTGTGTGTGTGTGTGTGTTGGTTTGTTTGGGTGTGTGTATATATATATACAACAATGGCCGGAGTTGAATGGAACAGCACTTCACCTTAGTGACTGTTCCCTCTGCTCTATACAATACACATCTGTTTATTTTATGTGATGATAAAAGGCTCATACAATACAAAACTTTCACAGTGATAGCGACTCTGACTGGGATCCCCCGGTGCCAAGCTGCCCCCTCTACCTGTTCCCCCAGTGGTGTTCATATGCCACAGTTCCTTCCTGCAGGCATGACTGTGCCTCAGGGCCAAAAGGGCACAGCATGGAGGCGTCGTTGTGTTCTGTGTCGCATGACCTGCACCACTTGTTCAGTTTGCCTCTGCTTTACATCATAAAGAGACTGCTATGGGACATGGCACAGGCAGCAAAATATTGTGTGGAGGACTTCCAAGGGGTGTACTGTTTTTTTTATTTTATATTTATTTTCTAATATTTTTTAAAACATTTTTTTTGTGTGTGTGTTAGAATTGCTTTTTGATATGTTGTATATAGGTATTTGCACTGCTGTATATAGTTATAGGTCATTTCAACAATTCGGCCACTTGGGTACATTTGGGCAACTTGTGTGGGACACCTGGGTGACTTCATGCTAAATGTCATGTAGCTCACCCATTCCTGAAGTTATCAGTCTGAAACTTTGCACACCTACAGTTTCCCTCTTGTGTCATCCATCACAATTATCTCCAGCATCCTATCCTATCCTATCTGACTGTGTGGCTATTCTAATACATGTGAAAGATGATACTACAAAAATAAAAAACAGAAAACGTATGCTCTTTCTTTCTCTTTTCTTCCACCAGATCTACTGTGTTATATTCTCCTACATTCAATTAACATTTCCACAAACTTCAGAATGTGTCCATTCAAATGATACCAAGGATTGTTTCATCAGGTAGTTTTTAGGGAGTGACATTGATTCTTGTAGAATACCATTCATTTTCTTCCATATTGTTATTAACTATGAAGTTATTAACTATGTTGTGTTATTAACTATTATCTTTACATTCATGCTTTGAAAATAGAGACGTAAAAAAGATTCTGTGGATGAGAATGCGCATCTTCAATATGTACTCATTGTTCCTCTTTAGTACATTTAGCATTATGTTGTAAGTAAAAGCCTTGGATAGCGTGTTGATACAATTCCAAGTCTGGAAGGTTAAAATCACCCTCAGTTCAAATTTTCCATAAAGTGTTTTATACAACGTTCTACTAAACCTGGGAGGGGAATTAGTGTCAAAGAACTGATCGGTGTGTGTGTGTGTGTATTCATACAGTACCCTAGCTTCACCTGCTTCTTCACCCGAAGTGAAGTAATCAATACGTTTCCACCTAATAAATATTCTCATGTTGGGCGGCATGACCCTGGGTGGTTTAACCACTGGGAACCAGACTAGAGTTAAAACCAGTGCTATGGTTCGGTCAAAGGGCTCGACAGGGGTGGTCATAAGACCTGACTGTGCTTTGAACCCTGGGAACCTGGCTGACCTAATCTACATAAGTACTGTTAGTAACACTGTCATATTACGTATGTCACGCCCTGGTCGAAGTATTTTGTGTTTATCTTCATTTATTTGGTCAGGCCAGGGTGTGACATGGGTTTTTGTATGTGGTGTGTATGTATTGGGATTGTAGCTTAGTGGGGTGTTCTAGTTAAGTCTATGGCTGTCTGAAGTGGTTCTCAATCAGAGGCAGGTGTTTGTCTCTGATTGGGAACCATATTTAGGCAGCCATATTCTTTGAGTTTGTCGTGGGTGATTGTCCTTCGTGTCTTTGTTCCTTGTTCTGTGTGTATGTGCACCAGTATTAGGCTGTTTCGGTTTTCATTACGTTTATTGTTTTGTAGGTTTTGTATTTAGATTCGTGTTATGTTTGTTCATTAAACATGGATCGCAATCTACACGCTGCATTTTGGTCCGACTCTCCTTCACACCTAGAAAACCGTTACAACGTACCACCTCTCCAAATAGTGTAACTCATTCGAGTCTTTCAGGTTGCTATCATATCAATCCCATCAGGACCATTACCTCTCTAATAGTCCAGGAAAGAGAGGTGATGCAGAGTGACTCAGCTAAGACCAGATCCCTCTCTCTCTCTCTATCTCTCTCTCTACCCCTCTCTATACGTCTATCCCTCTCTCTCACTAACTCTATCTGTCTCAACCGCTGTAAGGCCTGACCTTCCTTTGATTCTCTCCTCAGTGAGGACAAAAAGGACAGTGTGGTCGAACAACTCCTGACCTGGCAGGAAGCAACCATGGACCGATCTCCAAGAGCTAATCACCAGGATCCTACTCTGAGAAGCTTTGTTAATCCTACCCCCTACTTTTTCGAACATTCTGTTAAAAATTGCGCAACATTTCAGCGCCCTGCTACTCATGCCAAGAATATAGTATATGCATATGATTAGTATGTGTGGATACAAAACACTCAGACGTTTATAAAACTGGTTAAATCATGGCTGTGACTATAACAGAACGTGCGTTTCATCGAAAAGTGCAGGAAAATCTGATCACTGAAAATGGGAAAATATATCCATGCGCCACTTCAACCAATTGTTAAACGTGAACCACATTAAATGGGGCCGAGGTTGCAATACCTACAGCTTCCACACGATGTCAACAGTCTTGTCATTTGCCTACGATTTGTTTCTTGGTCAAACAGACACAAGGCAGCTCAGTTCTTCCGGACGTACAGCTATAGAATATACATCGCCTTGTGATCAATTTGATCGCTTATTAACGTCTACTAATACCTAAAGTTGCATTACAAAAGTATTTCGAAGTGTTTTGTGAAAGTTTATCGTCTACTTTTTTAATTAAAAAAAATGACGTTACGTTGTAAAACGCTATTTTTTTCGTTGATCACACAGTCTTCATAGATCGATATCTAGGCTATATATGGACCGATTTAATCGAAAAAAAAGGCGCAATAGTGATGGTTATGGGACATCTAGGAGTGCCAACAAAGAAGATGGTCAAAGGTAATGAATGTTTTATATTTTATTTGTGCGTTTTGTGTAGCGCCGACTATGCTAATTATTTTGTTTACGTCCCCTGCGGGTCTTTTGGGGTGTTACATGCTATCAGATAATAGCTTCTCATGCTTTCGCCGAAAAGCATTTTAAAAATCTGACTTGTTTCCTGGATTCACAACGAGTGTATTTTTAATTCAATACCCTGCATGTGTATTTTAATGAACGTTTGAGTTTTAACGAGTGCTATTAGCATTTAACGTAGCGCATTTGCATTTCCAGATGTCTAGATGGGACGCCTGCGTGTCAGGTAGGAGCAAGAGGTTAATGCAGGCAGTTATCTACACACTGATTAAAGGGGCAATCTGTAGTTCAACTAATAACAAAACCACAACCCTGCCACTGTTTTTGGATTACAGCTAAGGGATGGGGCTCGAGAAATGTATCCACTCTGACATTATAGTTATTCAAATTTTGTTTTGAGTCTGTAATGTGTTTGTTTACAATTACAAAAAATGTAGTAAAATAAGTTTATATTTTGGGTTCTGATGGCGTACCACAGTTGAACTAAGGTCATGAGGCATTGAAATTCATATTCCTCAATATATTATTATATTCGGGGTTCTTAGTTGTCCTCTTACACACAAGTGTGTAATGGAAATGTGTGGTTTGTTTGGGGGTACTAACGACAGATTTTTTTCAGCCCCGGTATTCGAACCAGTAACCGAACCAGTTACTGGCCCAACACTCTAACCTCAAGACTATCTGGGTATATACATCATTCAGCCCCGGTATTTAACCAGTAACCGAACCAGTTACTGGCCCAACACTCTAACCTTGAGACTATCTGGGTATATACATCATTCATTTATTTGTCTAAAACTTGATGTTGCAACTGCAGATTTCCCCTTTAAATACACCTGAGTTATCAGTCAATATGTGTTTGTGTACTTGTATGTGTTTATGATCAGAGCAGATTCACTGAAATCTTAGAACCACACAAGTTGCTGCTGACTGGCTTGCAGTGTTCTGACATTCTACTGAAGGACACGATCAGTCAATAGCTGGTGTTCTACAAGATAGATAAAGTAATGAAGATCATGGTGGAATTTATGTAGTGCTTTTTAGGCTAGCTGGGTGTCAACGTGTTATAATTTAGGAAAGGAATTTGACTTCATCTATCACCATGGTGACCAGATGAATTATGGTCTCTGTCTCTCTCTCTTTTTCTCTTTTTCTAAGAATCTGTTGTAATTTAGAAAAAAAAATGAAAATAATCAATCAATCAAAATCAATCAGGGTTTCATCTTTCCATCGATCAATTTAGCAATCTTTCTCTGTATTTATGTAATGATACAGTGCCATCTGTAATTATTGGCAGTGAAGCATTTTTTCTTCATTTGGCTCTATTCTTCAAGACTTTGGATTTGAAATCAAACAATGACTATTAGGATAAAGTGCAGTCTGTCAGTTTCAATTTAATCCATATTGGGTGATCCGTTCAGGAATTACATCACGTTTTGTGCCTAGCCCATTTTAGGGGAGCAAAAGTATTGGGACAAATTCACTTATATGTGTATTGAAGTAGCTGTGTACAAAACGGGCTGTAATTTCTAAACGGATTAAATTAAAGCTGAAAGTCTGCACTTTATCCTCATAGTCATTGTTTGATTTCAAATCCAAAGTCTTGAAGTATAGAGCCAAAATAATAACGAGGGCACTGTATGTGTCAGTCTCATAAACTGAGCTGGTTTCTGACACGCAGGGCCGCGGTGCTCTGTAGGCCTATTTGTGCTGTTGGTTTAAACACTTAGAAATCTAGTTTGATAAGATTTGTTTAACCTTTCTATGGCTACTTGGCCTACAATGATTGGGAAAGACAACCAAGCTAATCAACAGGAGAACAGCTGAAAAACAACTAGTTAAATCCCTTACCACAAGATGCTCTATGTTGGGCTTCACTCGCAATATCTAACGACCAAAAACTGATAATTAGGCCTTGATATTTAGCTTAATTAAGTGGGGTTGTCATACGTGGGTTGTTTTTAAAGACATACATGTAGCTAATAACTCCATTATGTTGAATTCTCCAAGGATCAGTTAAAGTAAACTCTCACATAAGATAATAACTTCCAATACTTGGAGAGTTGATTAGCCATTTTAATGACATCTCTTGGGGACAGTTGGGGGCTTATATACGTATAGTGGACAGAGCAGCAGAGATACAGCTGTTGGTGTTACTGCAGGATTCAGAGACAGAGAGTCAGGGAGATAGAGGGATAATCTCTCACACCACCTGAACCTGTGGTGGAACACAGCCAACAGACCGACCCGGACCATCAAACTCTACTACCTGAACCTGTAGTGGAACACAGCCAACAGACCGACCCAGACCATCAACTCTACTACCTGAACCTGCTGTTGTAGAACACAGCCAACAGACCGACCCGGACCATCAACTCTACTACCTGAACCTGTGGTGGAACACAGCCAACAGACCGACCCAGACCATCAACTCTACTACCTGAACCTGTGGTGGAACACAGCCAACAGACCGACCCGGACCATCAACTCTACTACCTGAACCTGCTGTTGTAGAACACAGCCAACAGAACGACCCATGGTCCATATCACTGTGCCCAGTAAGTAGTTATGGTCTATAGAGTAGAATAGGACTATTCCACAGTACATAGGCCAAGGCTTTAGAGTAGAATAGGACTATTCCACAGTACATAGGCATAGGCTTTAGAGTAGAATAAGGAGATTTCATTCGTATTTGTAAAGTGTTGGTACTGAATTAAGAATGAAAGCTATAGGCCATATCTGGATGTTGGTTGTTGGGGCGGCAGGTAGCCTAGTGTTTAAAGTGATGGATTAGTAACCGAAAGGTTGCAAGATCAACTCCTGACAAGGTAAAGATCTGTCGTTCTGCCCCTGAACAAGGCAGTTAACCCACTGTTCCTAGGCAGTCATTGAAAATAAGAATTTGTTCTGACTTGCCTAGTTAAATAAAGGTTTAAAAAAAATAGGGTGCAATTTCAGCAAAACATGGGTGAGCTTAGATGAAATAGAGTGTAGATTAATCAAGCAATTTATTTGGTGATCAAATCACCATTTTAAGAGAAGACATTATCATACTGGTTGTTGCTAAGCTGACTGATGAAGTCCTTATGATCCACACATTGCTAACTCTTGTCTCTCTCCTTTCAGGTTTTACGCATCAACGGAGCAAGCGTTTGTGTTTGTCTGTGCATGCATAGACCTGGAGCGCAGGTGTGCGGAAACAGCTCAGCCATGAGATTCCTCGGCAGGTTGCAATGGAACGACTCCTCCGTTCTAATCCATCCCCCCGGGTTCTACATCATCGGCTTCACCTCCCTGCCCTTTGCCAACCTCTACTTCATCTTCCTCGCTTTCGTTTACGTGGTGTCAGTCGTGTTCAACACATTTGTGATCTATATAATCATGGTGGACCATCGCCTCCACAATCCCAAGTATATCGCGGTTGGTAACCTCGCGGTGGTTGATCTGGTGCTGAATACTTGCATTATTCCCGGTATGCTAAAGGCGTTTCTTGCTAAGAACAATTTTGTGCCGTTTAATCTGTGTATGGTACAGATGTATGTGTATTATTCCTTCATATCTATGGAATCGTTCTCCATCGCTGTGCTCGCCTATGACCGTATGATCGCCATATGTTTCCCTCTGAGGCACGGCTCCATCAACACCATGACCAGTATGTCGTGTATTCTCGGTGTCATCTGGTGCTTCTGTCTTGGTATACAGATATTCAGTGCTGCAATTATGACCAGGCTGTCCTACTGCGATTCCGTTAACGTCTACAGCTATTTCTGTGATTACGCACCAGTGTTTCGGCTGGCATGTAACGACAACTCCCTGCAATGGGCTGTGGCTTCAGTTCTGAGCCTGGTTATCCTCCTCGGCCCACTGTCCTTCATCATTCTGTCATACATGAGTATTCTAATCGCTGTGTTCAGGATGAAAAGCGTTGAGAGTCGCGTGAAAGCACTGGCCACCTGCACTGAGCACCTCATTCTAGTGGCAGTATTCTTCTTTCCGGTTCTGACTATTTTCATGGTTGGGTTATTAGCGCGCATCAAACCAGACCCTGACCTGCGTGTACTGAGCCTGTCGCTGGCCTCGTGCATCCCGCCCTGTCTCAACCCCATCGTCTACTCTCTGAAAACTAAAGAGATCAAGAGTAAAGTGCTCACCATGTTCAGGAGAATTAAAGTTCAAGTAGTTAACGATTGATCTTTACGCATAGGTTGCTACATAGGTTGCTACGTGCGCAGTGGTGGTTCTAACATTTAAAACTATATAAATATATAAATATATACAAAAATAAGACTCAAAAATATACAAAATAATTAACAAAGACAAATAGAAACAAATGTGTTGATTTGGCACTCAAGCATCAATACATTACCCATCCCTCAACACCGTCAACCAAGAGTCAAGACTACATTACCCATCCCCCAACACCATCAACCAAGAGTCAAGACTACATTACCTATCCCCCAACACCATCAACCAAGAGTCAAGACTACATTACCCATCCCCCAACACCATCAACCAAGAGTCAAGACTACATTACCCATCCCCCAACACCATCAACCAAGAGTCAAGACTACATTACCTATCCCCCAACACCATCAACCAAGAGTCAAGACTACATTACCTATCCCCCAACACCATCAACCAAGAGTCAAGACTACATTACCCATCCCCCAACACCGTCAACACTACATGACCCATCCCCCAACAACATCAACCAAGAGTCAAGACTACATTACCCATCCCCCAACACCGTCAACACTACATTACCCATCCCTCAACACCGTCAAGACTACATTACCCATCCCTCAACACCGTCAACCAAGAGTCAAGACTAAACCAATTCACCTTGGTGGTGTGCAGACTGGTTTTATATTGTTCTTAACGATTTCACACAAACCAGAAAAAAATGCAACAATATGTCTGTGAAATTATATATTCACAGTATTATGAATAAATTGTTGTTTATTTGGTAGCATTTCACAGTGTGACTGATTTTACTAATTGCATTAGTACTGTACAAAGTTAGAGGTGTGCTAATTGATATATTTCCCGTTCCCGAAGGTGACATGATTGTCATTGATGTAACGTGCAAATGAGCAATAGAAAACCAATCGCGCAAATGTCACATTACGATTGTTTTTGTGAGGACGCCCCAGTACCGCCCCCGACAAGATGTTGCCCCGAGCGGCTGCCCATACCTCGCCTATACCTAAATCCACCACCGTACGTGCGTAAAGTCAAGGGTGTTGAAATAGGGAGACATGCATGTAACTCATACATTACTTATCTTGTCCGTTGAATATTAAATATAAAGCACTTGGCATTTCCATCGTTTAAATAGGAGTTTATAACGAGTGAATGACGTGTTTTGTTTTCAATATTTTCATTGATGATTGTGTCCATCTATTTTTGAACACAGAGGTATCACATACATTATTATCAATGACTTACATTTCCTTTTCAGCTTTCCTACAAGACAGAGGTGGCTAGAGGATTACGCTATAGGAGGATGGGCTCATTGTAATGGCTGAAATGAAGAAAAATAGAATGGTATCAATCACATCAAACTTTTGTTTGAGTCTATCCTATTAATTCCATCCCAATCAGCCCGTCCTCCTATAGCTTCTCCCGCCAGCCTCGACTACATGTTCTGCAATAACTCCATATTTGCACTTCCTCATCCTGTGTCATCAACCAACCAAACAATATTCCCAACATCCATTTTCTAGTAAAAAACAGAAAATCAAACACATACTGTATCTCTGTAATGTTTTATATTGTAAAGAAAAAGTGTATTATTATTTGTATTATTATTATTATCATCATCCTAATCCTATGTCATCAACCAAATGTAATCCCTTAAAATGGGCATGGTAGGCTCTATAACCGACTGAATATTCCCAACATCTTCTAGTAATAAAGCAGAAAATCCAACACATAATGTATCTCTGTAATGTTTTATTTTCTGAGTACTTCAACAGATTTAAAAAGGCTACCTGGTTGATCCTGTTCTTTTATCAATATGTTCTCAATATTTGTCACTGTGTTTTTATCTGTTTAAATCCTGATCTGTGAAGCTCACTGGACTGCAATATATTATAAGAAAGATGGTAAAGAAATAAAGTCTATTATCATCACCATCATCATGCTTTGTGAAATACAAGCCTTGGCACAAACTGCAGGGTTAGAAACAAG
Organism: Oncorhynchus keta; assembly: GCF_023373465.1. Lineage (NCBI taxonomy): Eukaryota > Metazoa > Chordata > Actinopteri > Salmoniformes > Salmonidae > Oncorhynchus > Oncorhynchus keta. The sequence continues at coordinate 8,833,328 of NC_068426.1, forward strand.
CTCATTTTATATAGTCAAATATCAGTATAGTCAAATATCAGTTTGAAAAACAATGTTAACTTCTTTTAATGTTAATAAACCCTCCATAAAAACATGGTATTTTTTTTTTGCTTTCTTGAGTAACGCAGCTCATAAATGCAGGTGTTTCAGCCTAGTGCAGGTGTTTCAGCCTAGCGCAGTACTTGCTGTGGTGGTGGGGCAGCCAGTGGAAAAATACTGAGCCTAGTTGTTGGTAATGTTCTGCAACGGTCTTCTAGGTGTGAAGGAGTCGGACCAAAATGCAGCGTGTAGATTTGCGATCCATGTTTAATGAACAAACATAACACGAATCTAAATACAAAAACCTACAAAACAATAAACGTAACGAAAACCGAAACAGCCAAATACTGGTGCACATACCCACAGAACAAGGAACAAAGACACTAAGGACAATCACCCACGACAAACTCAAAGAATATGGCTGCCTAAATATGGTTCCCAATCAGAGACAAACACCTGCCTCTGATTGAGAACCACTTCAGACAGCCATAGACTTAACTAGAACACCCCACTAAGCTACAATCCCAATACATACACACCACATACACAAACCCATGCCACACCCTGGCCTGACCAAATAAATAAAGATAAACACAAAATACTTCGACCAGGGCGTGACATGTTCTCTAGTTGGGCCGTGATTGGCTCAGTGTTCTGTCACTCATGGGGACATTGTGTCACTGCCAAATGTAATGGTAGAGCTTGAAAATTCAAGCTCCTTGGGGTGCTGAATTAGAGTGCTTTGTATGTGTATTCATTTTTGTAAATGTGTTTGATCAAAATATAACCTTTTTATAATCCTAATAGTTTAGGCCAGTATTCATGGGCCTGCCTATTACCGTGGTAGCTGACAGACCCATAGCTGTTGTTCAGGTAGTGTCTGGGGCGCAATATGAGCTGTTTCTCTTATGGACACACGAGTGACACACACACATGAGAGACACACCTCAGCCGCATTTGAATTTAAACAGTGATAGAATGTTTAGGTTCTATCAATTATAGAAATAGTTGAATAACATTCACATTTGTTGTATCGTTATATGAGAACATAACCCACAAAAGCCCCCGAGCTATAACATTGTGCATTCCAGTGTTCCAGTGTTTAAACGTGACGTAATCTTGGCCTCAATTCACCATTTCAAACCTACCTTTGTCTAATCAGTTCCGTGTATGCAAAAATAAGAAGTTCAGATTTATACACCAACAATGTCATTACATTAAAAGCCAGACTAACATGGAAGGAACATGACAACATCAAATCTAATTTTATGTGTCATATGCGCCAAATACAAGAGTTGTAGACCTTACAGTGAAATGCTTACTTACAAGCATCACAACAATGCAGTTCAATAAATAGGGTTAAGAAATGATTTAGTAAATAAACTACAGTAAAAGAAATATATCAAAAGTAACACAATAAAATAACAATAACGAGGCTATATACAGGGGGTACTGGTACCGAGTCAATGTGCGCGGGCACAGGTTGGTCAAGGTCATTTGTACATGTAGGTAAAGAGACTAGAAAATACACTGCGAGGAGCAGAAGTGTAAACAGGAAGTAGCAGCAGTGTAAAAACAGAGGCGGGTGGGGTTAATGTAAATATTCCGGATGGCCATTTGATTCATTGTTCACCGGTCTTATGGCTTGGGAGTAGAAGCTGTTAAGAAGCCTTTTGTACCTAAACTTGGCAATCTGGTTCCGCTTGCTGGGTAGTAGCAGAGAGAACAGTCTATATGACCTGGGTGACTGGAGTCTTTGACCATTTTTGGGGCCTTCCTCTGACACTGCCTAGTACATACAGTGCCTTGCGAAAGTATTCGGCCCCCTTGAACCTTGCGACCTTTTGCCACATTTCAGGCTTCAAACATAAAGATATAAAACTGTATTTTTTTGTGAAGAATCAACCACAAGTGGGACACAATCATGAAGTGGAACGACATTTATTGGATATTTCAAACTTTTTTAACAAATCAAAAACTGAAAAATTGGGTTAATACTTTGTAGCGCCACCTTTTGCTGCGATTACAGCTGTAAGTTGCTTGGGGTATGTCTCTATCAGTTTTGCACATCGAGAGACTGATACATCGGGGGCCGAATACTTTCGCAAGGCACTGTATATGGAATAGGGTACCATTTGGAACACAGTGATAAGTATGATAAAGAACTTATGCTGATCTAAAAGAAACTCGCCTGTGTCTCGAAGCAGGCTTACTGCCTGGGCGTGACACCGCAGTTTTAGCAAGTGTCTCAGAACTACACTTCCCAGCAGGCTTAGCTCCACCACCCAGCACCATCTCTCTTTCTCAACCTCCTCCTGGCCCTGCGATTGGTTGTTGTACTTCCTGCTCACACAGACACTCTCCCAGGACTCAGGTGGAGGTCTGGCTTGGCGGAGGCACAGGTAGAGTGGTGCTATGGGGATGGAGCACCGGTAGTGCAGGCTGGGGTCGGGGCTAATCAGGTAAAGCAGCAGGTGGTAGACGCTCAGGTAGGAGTCGCCATGGTAACACACAGAGGGGTCGACAACGTTGTCCCAAGGCTCTCGTGGTATCACTGGACCCAGAATCCTTCTCCTTTGGGCTGATATTTTCTGTGATTAGTCCCAAGAATGCCAGTTCTAAGCCATTCTTCTCTCCGATTTGTTTAGAATCACTGTCCTCATTTTCAATATCTCCTTAAGCCCTGCCTTCAACACCACCCTGAGTGCTAGCTGTCACATCACCCCCGGAGCCCTGAGCTCGGCTCTGATTGGACCCTCCCAGCGATGATGCCTCACCCACACCCCCCTCTGAGCAGTACCAGGCGTAACTGCACCCCTCATACGGCACAGTGCTCACAATCTCCCCCAAACACCGATGACAATGCCTCTCCTTTGTCCCAAACACTTCTCCTATTCTCTCAGTCACTCCTCTTCTCTCCATCCAACTCTGTCCCTTCCTCCCTTTCCCTCCCTCCGTCCATGGTATGAGCATACAGCTGTAAGCCCTGTCCTCCAATATCATCCCCCGGAGGTAGTTCCTTCTTGTGGCCACCAGGTGTCACCCTTTCCCAGGGCTGAATCAGACAGACACACCAGGGGAGAGACATGACACAGGAGCACTCCAATTCTGTTGCTGCTGGTAGTTTGGGGACTTTGTGTCCCTGGGCCTGCTACACACACCCTCTGCCCGGTCCCCTTATCCCTGTCTGGGGGGGGGGGGTGTTTAGCCCTTCTCCCTGGTTTTGTGGGTGGTTGAGGCACTTTATGCATCTGTCCTGTAGTTTGTGTTGCAGGTGCCTGGGGTAGCCATGCTTCAGGGCTGTGTCCTCAAAGCCTTCCTGTGGAGTGGAAATACAGCTCTGAAGTCATAGAATGTAAACATGTTCTTCATGTCTTTCTTTTTATTTTGGGGATTTGTGTGTATTGTTTTGTAATGTTAAAAACATGTATTGTTCTGTCCATAGACACATCCTATATGTTTTAATCAAATCAACCACAGTACCAGTTTGGACACACCTACTCATTCCAGGGTTTGATTGATTATGTCATTGAATTAAACCATGCAACAATTTATTTGTTAATAACCTGTGGCACCATGGAAGAGTATTTATAGAGATGCTGTTTTCTGAAATAAACTCTTACAACAGCAACAATTCCATGTGAATCTGATAACTGGGAATGTGTCGACATTCCAAGACACTTTATGTCATCCTATGTTCAGATTTGTCCCAGACACTAACTGATCATCATATTCTTTAATTACCAACAGTCACTTTCAACTGGTTGAGAAAGTGAAATATTGATCCATTCCCCAACCTTTTGATGTCACCATACTCTCTCTATGTTACTCTATGTTACTCTATGTTACTCTATGTTACTCTACTCTCTCTATGTTACTCTATGTTACTCTATGTTACCATACTCTCTCTATGTTACTCTATGTTACTCTATGTTACTCTACTCTCTCTATGTTACTCTATGTTACTCTATGTTACTCTACTCTCTCTATGTTACTCTATGTTACTCTATGTTACTCTACTCTCTATGTTACTCTATGTTACTCTATGTTACCATACTCTCTCTATGTTACTCTATGTTACTCTATGTTACTCTACTCTCTCTATGTTACTTTATGTTACTCTACTCTCTCTATGGGTCTGGGCTACTCTATGTTACTCTACTCTCTCTATGTTACTCTATGTTACTCTATGTTACCATACTCTCTCTATGTTACTCTATGTTACTCTATGTTACTCTACTCTCTCTATGTTACTCTATGTTACTCTACTCTCTCTATGTTACTCTATGTTACTCTATGTTACTCTACTCTCTCTATGTTACTCTATGTTACTCTACTCTCTCTATGTTACTCTACTCTCTCTATGTTAACAAAGGGCTTTCCAAGAGTCCATTCTGTAGAGTGGTGAGAAAAGGGGGAAAGGTATTTATGGGGTCATAAACCACACCCAACAGGGCAACGTCATGACAGTTCCCGTTTGTTGGGTTCAATCTAGCAATTATCCTGCAAGTTGCAAACCAACATAAAAATGATCGTGGGTTGTCCTGGTTGTGGACCATCGTTGTGGTCCCCCTCTCGTGATTGATCCGGGTTGGGTTTATGCGAATGAAGCAGGCCGCTCCAAGGCTGGGCAGCGGACAGTGGGACAGGCCATTACAAGGCTGGGCAGCGGACAGCGGGACAGGCCATTACAAGGCTGGGCAGCGGACAGCGGGACAGGCCATTACAAGGCTGGGCAGCGGACAGCGGGACAGGCCATTACAAGGCTGGGCAGCGGACAGCGGGACAGGTCATTACAAGGCTGGGCAGCGGACAGCGGGACAGACCATTACAAGGCTGGGCAGCGGACAGCGGGACAGGCCATTACAAGGCTGGGCAGCGGATGTCCGGATTGGTATCTCTGTTCCGGACACGTCGTCTGGTCGTCCAGACTGGAAGATCTGGGCAGTAGCTTAGGTAGATGTTAACAACGCACTCACACACACTCATGAAATGTATCATTACATTTCCTCCCAAATGAGCGGTGTTGTGGCACTAACTGATGGTTGTATGGGGAAGTTGTTTACGGCTCTATCACTTCCTTAAGTGTCAAAGAAAATCAATAAAAACAAAAGATACAAAATATAGTTATCACACCTTAATCATCTAATTGGACTGTATTCTATATACGTCCAAGGTCTTGGCAAAATGACCCTATCATGGCATTGTCTAATGTCATATCTAGGGCGTTCCTAATTTGCAGTGTGTTGCTAAGGGCGCTATCTTATGATGATAACTACATGGTAAGTCTACAACTGTAAGGCACTAGTTTTGGGCAGTCTGAAGGGATGACCTATAGAGTTCTGGGGATAAACTGGTGAGTACTGTAGCTGTAGGTTCAAAGGCCCCAGGGTACATTTTCAATTTACCCAGGCTGGCGTTTTGCTGGGACCCTTAAGTGATCCTAGTATAAATCCTATCTGGATGTTCCGTTGTAGGTGTGAGTTTATGCTTTCACAACCGCGCAGGTCAAGGGAAGAAAACCAAGTATCCTAGCAGACTACAACTTGTTCAGAATGAGTCTGACGTAAATCAGGTCATTTTCAGGTCAATGCCTGGTGGTCAGTCAGAATATGTGTCGAGGGAGTCTGTAGTGGTTTTACTACAAGTCACTGTCTTCCACTATTGTAGTGGTGGTAGGTATGAAGAAGTCTGTTTCATAGCTATGTTGTCCACGGAGGAGCTAACCTCACGACGGAAGTACTCTATAAGCACTGAACCAGTCGTATGCTGTGTGATCATGCTTCATGACTTCTAATAACTTTCCTCCTGAATGGAGGGTTCTATTTATTAGTGGCACGTGTGTTGACCATCAGAAGAGTGTTCTGGAGATTCCCTTCCCCGTGTTGCAATCTGAGTGACTACTAACTCCTCTGTCGCTATTATCAATAGCAATTTGACTTGTGAGCTCTCTAATCCTCTTACTGATTGTTGGTGGACTGACTGTGGCATTGGTACTGGTACTCGAGTGGGGGCCAGTTATTCTACTGATTTATTATGAAATGTTATCCTACGGGAACACATGATTAGAGCATTTGACTAGTTGTATTGTAGTTGAACCTACACATGGAAAGGCATAACTATTGTTGCCATTTGTTTGAGGTGGGAGTCCAGTGGACTTCTGTTACGACCAGTGTGGTGGTTACGACCAGTGTGGTGGTTACGACCAGTGTGGTGGTTATGACCAGTGTGGTGGTTACGACCAGTGTGGTGGTTATGACCAGTGTGGTGGTTACGACCAGTGTAGTGGTTACGACCAGTGTGGTGGTTACGACCAGTGTGGTGGTTATGACCAGTGTGGTGGTTACGACCAGTGTGGTGGTTATGACCAGTGTGGTGGTTACGACCAGTGTGGTGGTTACGACCAGTGTGGTGGTTATGACCAGTGTGGTGGTTACGACCAGTGTGGTGGTTATGACCAGTGTGGTGGTTACGACCAGTGTGGTGGTTATGACCAGTGTGGTGGTTACGACCAGTGTGGTGGTTACGACCAGTGTGGTGGTTATGACCAGTGTGGTGGTTACGACCAGTGTGGTGGTTATGACCAGTGTGGTGGTTATGACCAGTGTGGTGGTTACGACCAGTGTGGTGGTTATGACCAGTGTGGTGGTTACGACCAGTGTGGTGGTTACGACCAGTGTGGTGGTTACGACCAGTGTGGTGGTTATGACCAGTGTGGTTGTTACGACCAGTGTGGTGGTTACGACCAGTGTGGTGGTTATGACCAGTGTGGTGGTTACGACCAGTGTGGTGGTTATGACCAGTGTGGTGGTTACGACCAGTGTGGTGGTTACGACCAGTGTGGTGGTTATGACCAGTGTGGTGGTTACGACCAGTGTGGTGGTTATGACCAGTGTGGTGGTTACGACCAGTGTGGTGGTTATGACCAGTGTGGTGGTTACGACCAGTGTGGTGGTTATGACCAGTGTGGTGGTTACGACCAGTGTGGTAAACCTCAGTAATGATTTAGATGTGTTCTAAGATCATCCCCTTATGACCAGTGTGGTGGTTACGACCAGTGTGGTGGTTACGACCAGTGTGGTGGTTATGACCAGTGTGGTGGTTACGACCAGTGTGGTGGTTATGACCAGTGTGGTGGTTACGACCAGTGTGGTAAACCTCAGTAATGATTTAGATGTGTTCTAAGATCATCCCCGTCTAGGGGCCTGTCTGCTCCTCACTGTTCTCATAGGGGAGTTTACAAATAGATTTGTTTTCTGCTCTGGTGGCCTAGTACGGTGTTGTACATGGTCTCGACCACCCCACCGGCCTCGATGAGACTCATCATGGGTCTGGGCTAGTATTCCCCCTCTTTGTGTCTCGACCCCCCACCGGCCTCGATGAGACTCATCATGCGTCTGGGCTAGTATTCCCCCTCTTTGTGTCTCGACCCCCCACCGGCCTCGATGAGACTCATCATGGGTCTGGGCTAGTATTCCCCCTCTTTGTGTCTCGACCCCCCACCGGCCTCGATGAGACTCATCATGGGTCTGGGCTAGTATTCCCCCTCTTTGTGTCTCGACCCCCCACCGGCCTCGATGAGACTCATCATGGGTCTGGGCTAGTATTCCCCCTCTTTGTGTCTCGACCCCCCCCACCGGCCTCGATGAGACTCATCATGGGTCTGGGCTAGTATTCCCCCTCTTTGTGTCTCGACCCCCCCCACCGGCCTCGATGAGACTCATCATGCGTCTGGGCTAGTATTTCCCCTCTTTGTGTCTCGACCCCCCCCCACCGGCCTCGATGAGACTCATCATGGGTCTGGGCTAGTATTTCCCCTCTTTGTGTCTCGGGACCCCCCCCACCGGCCTCGATGAGACTCATCATGGGTCTGGGCTAGTGTTCCCCCTCTTTGTGTCTCGGGACCCCCACCAACGGGTGGTTTTGGTATCCGAGGCACAAACGAAAAGGTCGGACCCTATGTACGAGTTGTCAGCGGCCGCGTTGTTATGAGAATGGTTGTAACCTTTCAACCAAATCTCCTGGTGTTTGTGTTTCAAAACGCTCAGTGGCTGTCGAGGCCTGTCAATCACCACAGCGTCTGCGTGTGGCAACCTCTTCAGTACCTGCGAACTGAGACGAGGATATCTGTCTGTGATATCTCAAAGTGTTTTACCAATGGGCGTGAATGGGTCAGTTTCTGGACTGACACCATTTGTGTCTGTGATTGAAAGGGGTTACAGTCCCCCACAATTTGATGCAGGCACGCACGCACGCGCACACACACACACACACACACACACACACACACACACACACACACACACACACACACACACACACACACACACACACACACACACACACACACACACACACACACACACACACACACACACACACACACACACACAGAGTGTTGTGCAACTAACTTAATTGTTTTTGTTTACTATTCTTTTGGGGACTACTGGTTAAACACACACACACACCCCACCCCATTGCTGTCACAAATCCATAACCATGTCATAATCAGATCTGTGATTAATTTAAAGGAAGGCTCAGTAGCACTATCATTCCATCTGATAGGCTCTGACTTCTAAACTTGAAAATATGAAATATCCTTATTCATGTCACTGAGGGAAAGAGGGGAATGTAGATTGTTTACATTCTGTCAGGATATTTTAATGTTAGACATCAGGGATACTATGGGAAGGAGGAGGGCCACAGTCTGGTCCAAGTCAACATGACAGCTGTGAGTTGGGGGGAGTGAAGTGTCAGATGAAGTGTGGAAGAACAGATATCACTAAAGTTCTGTCTAGCAACAGAGGTATTCAGAGCATTCAACATGATTTAAAGTCGAATCGTTACCACCCAAAACAAACCCCTCAAAGAGTCATTCCCAATGTATTCCACTCCAAAGATGGCACAAACAGAAAATGGCATACAATGAAGTAACTCCCTCCTTGTTCTGCTCAGTATGTCTTGCAAAACCTTCAGCCAGTAATAGTGCAGGCCTGGAGACATGCCCATCAGAGAGTACAGGAACAAGACCAATAGAGAAAGTGCAGAAGCCTTTTCCTCAGAGCCAACAAAGCAGACATCTGTACCCTTCTGAGTGATAAGCAAATGTCATTTCAACGAGACCTGGTCAGAAAGAGGAGGCAGGCAGGTCATGGAACGTGTGATTGATGTAGTTAAAGTTATTGTTAAATGTGGGCTTAGCTACAGAGCACACAGACACGAAGCTGCATATAACTTGGAAAACACGGCCGACAATCATGGCTAGTTTTTTGAGCTTATATTGTTACTAGTGGTAATTACTTCCGGGTTACTCTGAAGCAGCTATTCTATGACTCTTCCTTAACAGACGGACAAGGGTGAGAGAACATTAGCTGTGAGTTAAAGCTTTTGTACAGAAGCTTGTTTTTTGGACATTCCTATTATACTTATGTAGCCAATGTTCAGTTTCATTGACTCAGTGCATAGATGTGTGTATTGTGTGCTGTTGGCTTCATGGGCACCAGTGAGGCAACATTGTCATCTACATTCTTTGTAGAGGAGTGCTTTTTCCACCTTTGTATTATTCTTACTTACATTGTTGTAGGAACAATACACAGTGTTGGATCAGGATCGCAGCAGTGATTGAATGAGGGTATGAGGCATGAGTTGAGGTGTTCAGAGACTTGACCAGTGCAGGATTTGACTGGGAAGACACAAAACAATAACACAACACACTACACAGTCAGACCAAACCGCTAAGAAAGAGTTAGTCCAAGCAAGGAGTAAAATCACTGATGTGTAATAATGTGATTATGTTTGTGATTGACTCTACATACAGGAATGAGAGAACATGTATAGGGGTCCTCACAGTGCTAGGAGGGGAAACATTGTGCCAGTTGATGAGACGTGGCTTCAATTCATGTCAGCATAAAGTTGACAAAGGTAGTGGAGTGGAGTAGTCGTCACCTCTTAATCAGCGAACAGGAGGGGACTTAGCTGTAAATACAAATAGCAGATAAATCAAATCAGATCAAATTGTATTTGTCACATACACATGGATAGCAGATGTTAACGCAAGTGTAAAACAATGCTTGTGTTTCTAGTTCCGACAGTGTAGTAATATCTAACAAGTAATCTAACAAATTCACAATGACTACCTCATACACACAATGTAAAGGGATGGAATGAGAATACGTATATATAAATATATGGATGTGCGATGGCCGAACGACATAGGCAAGATGCAATAGATTGAATAAAATACAGTATATACATATGAGATGAGTAATGTAGGATATGTAAACATTATTAAAGCGACTAACGATACCATTATTCAATCCATTTATTAAAGTGGCCAGCGATTTGAGTCTGTATGTTGGCAGCAGCCTCTCTTTGTTAGTGATGGCTGTTTAACAGTCTGATGGCCTTGAGACAGAAGCTGTTTTTCAGTCTCTCGGTCCCAGCTTTGATGCACCTGTACTGACCTCGCCTTCTGGATAATAGTGGGGTGAACAGGCAGTGGCTCGGGTGGTTGTTGTCCTTGATGATATTTTTGGCCATCCTGTGACATCCGGTGCTATAGGTGTCCTGGTAGTTTTCCACTGGTGACGCGCAGTGCAGACCTCACTAACCTCTGGAGAACCATTCAGATGAGGTCGGTTCAGTTGCCGTACCAGGCGGTGATACACTAACCTCTGGAGAGCCTTTCAGATGAGGTCGGTTCAGTTGCCGGAGGCTCTCGTTTGTACATCTGTAGTGGTTTGTGAGGGTTTTTAGGGGACAAGCCAGATTTCTTCAGCCTCCTGATGTTGAAGAGGCGCTTTTGGTCTTTGGTGCCTCCTTCACCATGCTGTCTTTGTGGACAATTTCAGCTTGTCCGTGATGTGTACGCAGAGGAACTTAAAACTTACCACCTTCTCCACTACTGTCCCGTCGATGTGGATAGGGGGGTGCTCCCTTTGCTATTTCCTGAAGTCCACGAATATCTTTTGTTGACGTTGAGTGTGAGGTTATTTTCCTGACACCACACTCCGAGGGCCCACACCTCCTCCCTGTAGGCTGTCTCGTCATTGTTGGTAATCAGGCCGACAACTGTAGTGTCGTCTGCAAACTTGATGATTGAGTTGGATGCGTGCATGGCCACACAGTCAAAGATGAACGGGGAGTGCAGGAGAAGGCTGAGAACGCACCCTTGTGGGGCTCCAGTGTTGAGGATCAGCAGGGTGGAGACTTGTTTCCTACATTCACCACCTGGGGGCGGCCCATCAGAGCCCATCAGTCCATGAATCCAACCTTAAAATATTTTTTTACGTTAATCACACACCTACAGTCAGTTACAGAGACCTTCTGAACAAAATCATAGTGTGTAATTATTTCAACCATGTTTATGAAACTGTTATCATTCGTCAATTTAGTCTATTGTATAGTTCATTTCAGTCCATGGATCGAACCTTAAATTATTTGTTTCACACTCAAGGGTTTTTCAGCATGTAGTTTCAATCTAACTGAATGCCACTAGCATCTCTGTTAAGTGTCAACCACATACCGACCCACATCTGAATGAATAAGTTGTTTCCTTTGCAGAAGTTAGCAATATGGTAATATTCCACAAGATCCACTAAGACTTTTTGAAGACTATGAAGCTTAATTCAGTTCTGTGCATTTATATTGAGAAACACTGGGCTATGTTACCATAAGATAATAAAATATACTAGTGATGGAATTGAATTGAGCCAGTGTGCAGAGTGACTACCTTCAAATCAAATCAAAATTGCATTTGTCACATGTGCCCCAATACAACAGGTGTAGTAGGCCTTACAACATTGTCACCTCTCATGTGACCTGGGACCTGACCTGGGAACTGATACAGTGTAAGGTCTACAACTCCATGCTGGCGTTACCTCAGAACCTGCAGGCTGACTGAGCCGTGACCATCATCGCCATCATCGTCTGGGTTCTGGGAGTCTCCATAGTCAGGGCCAAGTGCACCAACTACACCAATAACAAAACGTCCAAGGCCAAAGGAATGATCATCTCCAGAATGATCTTCATCCTGGCTGTAACCCTGGTGCTCGTTCCTGTCTCCTGGATGGCCAGCACCATTTGGGGGAGTTATGGGTCTCGCTCTACATCTGCTGGGAGGCAGCGGCCCTGCTCCTGGTTATGGGGGTCGTACTGTGCAGCTCCTACCCTCTAGTGAGATTGAGCCATGTTCCTGGGTGTCACCCCCTGACCTCAGTTATCTATGTTTTCTGTATTATTTTGGTCAGGTCAGGGTGTGACGAGGGTGGGTATCTGTGTTTATCACTTGTCTAGGATTTGTGTATATCTATGGGGTTTTGGTATGTCTCGGTAAATGTAGGTCTATGGTGGCCTGAATTGGTTCCCAATCAGAGGCAGCTGTTTATCGTTGTCTCTGATTGGGGATCCTATTTAGGTTGCTATTTTCCATTTTGGTTTTGTGGCTTTGTAGTTGCCTGTCAGCACTTGTGTCTTATAGCGTCACTGTTGTTTTGTTGTTCTTATCACGCTGCGCCTTGGTCTCCTCGTTATGACGAACGTGACACTGGGAGCCTTTGGGATGGATAGTCTCCCTAGTGCCCTGTGTTGTCTATATAGTAGTTTCTTATGTACCCCCCCAGTGGGGTCAAATGGGCTCCTATGACGATCACTTCCATCTCCTACATCCTGGGAACTCTAGGAGTGATGGGGTTCATCTTTGGGACCAGGTGCTGTAACTGCATCAAGAGTAACAGGACCGTGGTCAAAGTCAAGTTTATCAGTGGAACTTTCTTCATCCTGGCTGGTATCCTCCAGCTCACCACTCTCTATCTGCTGTTCTAGAACTTTACTTTACACCGTTTCAGAAAGCTGGTAAACAGACATACTGTATCTCCCAGAAGATTGGGAGCGAGTGACGGTAAATGGAAAGTGTCAGAAGGTGGCTGCTTATCAACAGTTGGGACCCAAAGTTTACACTCTAATTTTCATATTTCTGCGTTGGGAGATGGTAATATTAGCAGGCGTTTTTGCGCTTCGGACCAATCAAAATCTACGTGATACCCTCGTAATTTTCATCTACATATCTTTGGCCTTCTATTCTGCAGTCAGTCCATGTTGAGAGGGACCGTTTCTGTGGTATTTTAAAACGGAAGACTCAGATATTCACAATGAAAACTGGAACAGATTTTTTTTGTGAGGGTTGATATTGAAATGCTGTCTGTTATTTAACCTTTGTTTAACTAGGCAAGTTAAGAACAAATTCTTATTTGCAATGACAGACTACACCGGCCAAACCCGGACAACGCTGGGCCTTATTTTTATTTTGACTATTTTCTACATTGTAGAATGATGTTGACGACATCAAAAAGAAATAACATGAAATAACACATAACACAAAGATGAAATAACACATATGAAACCATGTAGTAACCAAAAAAGTGTTAAACAAATCCAAATATATTTAATATTTGAGATTCTTCAACGTAGCCACCCTTTGCACTGTCAAGGCTCAGGAGAAGACCCAAATGCAGACAGTTTCAAGGTAACACATGTTTATTACAAAAACAGGGGGTTAGGCAAACAACAGGTCAAGGGCAGGCCAGTAATCCAGGGTGGTGTGACAAAGTACAGAACAGCATGCAGGCTCAGGGCAGGCAGAATGGTCCAAACTGGGGGAACTAGAAAACAGGAACTAGAGAAAGACAGCAGCACAGGAAAACCTCTGGTAGGTTTGTTGAAACAACGAACTGGCAACAGACAAACAGAGAACACAGGTATAAATACACAGGGGATAATGGGGAAGATGGGCGACACCAGGAGGGGTGTGGAGACAAGCACAAAGACAGGTGAAACAGATCATGGTGTGACATGCACACTCTTGGCATTCTCTCTTCATGAGTTGGTCACCTGGAATGCATTTCAATTAACAGGTGTGCCTTGTTAAAAGTTCATTTGTGGAAATTCTTTCCTTCTTAATGAGTTTGAGCCAATTAGTTGTGTTGTGATAGGGTAGGGTTGGTATACAGAATATACCACTTTTTGGTCAAAGACCAAGTCCATATTATGGAGAGAACAGCTCAAATAAGCAAAGAGAAATTACAATCCAGCATTACTTTTAAGACATGAAGGTCAGTCAATACGGACAATGTCAAAAACTTTGAAAGTTTTTTTAAGTGTAGTCTCAAAATCCATCAAGCGCTATGATGAAACTGGCTCTCATGATGACCGCCACAGATAAGGAGGACCCAGATTTACCTCTGCTGCAGAGGATAAATTCATCAGAGTTAACTGCACCTCAGATTGCAGCTCAAGTAACAGACACATCTCAACATAAACTGTTCAGAGGAGACTGATTGAATCAGGCCTTCATGGTCTAATTGCTGCAAAGAATCCACTACTAAAGGACACCATTAAGAAGAAGAGACTTGTTTGGGTCCAATGTCCAACACCTTCCTTTACTGAAGCTCCTCCTACAACCTCTCTCTCACTGTGACACATGCACGCATGCACACACACACACACACACACAGCTCCATGGTGTGTCTGTGACGACTTGGGCCAGACGGAATCTAGAATCTGTGGCAGCAGAATTTCCCTGAGAACTCTTGTTCTAATGTTCTCCATGTTCCTTCTCAGCCTGGTCTCATAGACTAGACGTAACATAGTAAATGTAAATCCGGGACACTCAAATGAATATGATGTGTTACATTTGGCATGGTTACATAAGATAGAAAGTTACTTAAGTATAAAAGGAAAGCAGGGTGGTTGGTCGGTCTGAATGGCTGGCTGGGGGAACATCTAGCAACACAAAGGTTGTGTGCAACTATTTCCTACTTTTTAGCTACTTTGCAACTATTTAGAATGTTAGCTAACCTTAACCTTAAACATTTTAGCTAACCATTCCCCTAACCTTAACCTTAACAGCTGATGCTATCATGCATATTTCCGTGTTACTTGCCTCGAAGCGAGCATAGTGTGGTGTGGTGTGCAGGTGTGCTTCCCTTTGTAGTCTGTAATAGTTTGCCAGCCCTGCCATATCCGACGAGCGTCGGAGCCGGTGTAGTATGATTCGATCTCTGTCCTGTATTGATGCTTTGCCTGTTTGTCCGAGGACATAGCGGGATTTCTTAAAGGGTTCTGGGTTAGTGTCCCGCTCCTTGAATGCGGCAGCTCTACCCTTTAGCGTTGTGTTGATGTTGCCTGTAATCCATGGCTTCTGGTTGTGGTATGTACGTACGGTCACTGTTGTTAACAACGTTATCGATGCACTGATTAGCCAGTGACTGATGTGGTCCTCAATGCCATTGGAAGAATCGCGGAACATATTCCATAGTCTGTGCTAGCAAAACAGCCCCGTAGGTTAGCATCTGCTTCATCTGACCTCTTTTTTATTGACTGAGTCACTGGCACTTCCTGTTTTAGTTTAAGCTTGTAAGCAGGAATCAGGAGGATAGAATTATGGTCAGATGTGCCAAATGGAGAGCGAGGGAGAGCTTTGTACTTGTCTCTGTGTGTGGAGTAAAGGTGGTCTAGTTTTTTTTTCCCTCTCTCATTGCACAATTAACATGCTGGTAGAAATGAGGTATAAAAAATTTAAGTTTCCCTGCACTAATGTCCCCGGACACTAGGAGCGCTGTCTCTGGGTGAGCTTTTTCTTGTTTGCTTACAGCCGTATACAGCTCACTGAGTGATGACCTACAGTATATAGCTCGTTGAGTGGGGTCTTAGTGCCAGTATCGGTTTGTGGTGGTAAATAGACAGCTACGTATAATATAGATGAAAACTCTCTTGGTAAATAGTGTGGTCTACATTTTATCATGAGATGATTCACCTCAGGCGAGCTAAACCTGGAGACATCCTTAGATTTCGTGCACCAGTTGTTGTTTACATAGACCGCCACCATGTATTTTTTATTTTATTTTTTTATTTCACCTTTATTTAACCAGGTAGGCTAGTTGAGAACAAGTTCTCATTTGCAACTGCGACCTGGCCAAGATAAAGCATAGCAGTGTGAACAGACAACACAGAGTTACACATGGAGTAAACAATTAACAAGTCAATAAGACAGTAGAAAAAAAGGGGAGTCTATATACAATGTGTGCAAAAGGCATGAGGAGGTAGGCGAATAATTACAATTTTGCAGATTAACACTGGAGTGATAAATGATCAGATGATCATGTACAGGTGGAGATATTGGTGTGCAAAAGAGCAGAAAAGTAAATAAATAAAAACTGTGGGGATGAGGTAGGTGAAAATGGGTGGGCTATTTACCAATAGATTATGTACAGCTGCAGCGATCGGTTAGCTGCTCAGATAGCTGATGTTTGAAGTTGGTGAGGGAGATAAAAGTCTCCAACTTCAGCGATTTTTGCAATTCGTTCCAGTCACAGGCAGCAGAGTACTGGAACGAAAGGCGGCCGAATGAGGTGTTGGCTTTAGGGATGATCAGTGAGATACACCTGCTGGAGCGCGTGCTACGGATGGGTGTTGCCATCGTGACCAGTGAACTGAGATAAGGCGGAGCTTTACCTAGCATGGACTTGTAGATGAACTGGAGCCAGTGGGTCTGGCGACGAATATGTAGCGAGGGCCAGCCGACTAGAGCATACAAGTCGCAGTGGTGGGTAGTATAAGGTGCTTTAGTGACAAAACGGATGGCACTGTGATAAACTGCATCCAGTTTGCTGAGTAGAGTGTTGGAAGCGATTTTGTAGATGACATCGCCGAAGTCGAGGATCGATAGGATAGTCAGTTTTACTAGGGTAAGCTTGGCAGAGTGAGTGAAGGAGGCTTTGTTGCGGAATAGAAAGCCGACTCTTGATTTGATTTTCGATTGGAGATGTTTGATATGGGTCTGGAAGGAGAGTTTGCAGTCTAGCCAGACACCTAGGTACTTATAGGTGTCCACATATTCAAGGTCGGAACCATCCAGTGTGGTGATGCTAGTCGGGCATGCGGGTGCAGGCAGCGATCGGTTGAAAAGCATGCATTTGGTTTTACTAGCGTTTAAGAGCAGTTGGAGGCCACGGAAGGAGTGTTGTATGGCATTGAAGCTCGTTTGGAGGTTAGATAGCACAGTGTCCAATGACGGGCCGAAAGTATATAGAATGGTGTCGTCTGCGTAGAGGTGGATCAGGGAATCGCCCGCAGCAAGACCAACATCATTGATATATACAGAGAAAAGAGCCGAGAATTGAACCCTGTGGCACCCCCATAGAGACTGCCAGAGGACCGGAGAGCATGCCCTCCGATTTGACACACTGAACTCTGTCTGCAAAGTAATTGGTGAACCAGGCAAGGCAGTCATCTGAAAAACCGAGGCTACTGAGTCTGACGATAAGAATCTGGTGATTGACAGAGTCGAAAACCTTGGCAAGGTCGATGAAGACGGCTGCACAGTACTGTCTTTTATCGATGGCGGTTATGATGTCGTTTAGTACCTTGAGTGTGGCTGAGGTGCACCCGTGACCGGCTCGGAAACCAGATTGCATAGCGGAGAAGGTACGGTGGGATTCGAGATGGTCAGTGACCTGTTTGTTGACTTGGCTTTCGAAGACCTTAGATAGGCAGGGCAGAATGGGTATAGGTCAACGGCCAACTTGGAATTTGACTGCAGTCATGACTCAGGACTGTAATACGGTTATATACAGTGGGGCAAAAAAGTATTTAGTCAGCCACCAATTGTGCAAGTTCTCCCACTTAAAAAGATGAGAGAGGCTTGTAATTTTCATCATAGGTACACTTCAATTATGATAGACAAAATGAGAAAAAGAATTCCAGAAAATCCCATTGTAGGATTTTTTAATGAATTTGAAAGCTCTTTGATCTTGGCCATAGTGGAGTTTGGAGTGTGACTGTTTGAGGTTGTGACAGGTGTATTTTATACTGATAACAAGTTCAAACAGGTGCCATTAATACAGGTAACGAGTGGAGGACAGAGGAGCCTCTTAAAGAAGAAGTTACAGGTCTGTGAGAGCCAGAAATCTTGCTTGTTTGTAGGTGACCAAATACTTATTTTCCACCATAATTTGCAAATAAATTCATAAAAAATCCTACAATTTGATTTTCTCATTTTGTCTGTCATAGTTGAAGTGTACCTAGGATGAAAGTTACAGGCCTCTCGCATCTTTTTTAAGTGGGAGAACTTGCACAATTAGTGGCTGACTAAATACCTTTTAGCCCCACTGTATATAACCGTATTACAGTCCTGAGTCATGACTGCAGTCAAATTCCAAGTTGGCCGTTGAGTCATGGTAATCTCCTCTTGTGCACTCTGGACATGCATTGGTAGTACCCAACTCGCTAATGACCATCAGGTCGCTAATCAAATCAAATCAACTGTTATTGGTCACATACACATGGTCAGCAGATGTTATTGTGAGTGTAGTGAAATGCTTATGCTTCTAGGTCCGATAGTGCAGCAGTATCTAACAGGTAATATCTAACAATTACACTACAAAACCTAATATCTAACACATTCCACATCAAAACCTAATACACACAATCTAGTAAAGGAATGGGATGAGAATATATAAGGATAAAATACATAGATGAGCAGTGACAGAGCAGCCAAGATGCAATAGATAGTAAAGAATAGATAGTGAAGTATACAGTATACAGTATATACTGTACATATGAGATGAGTAATGTGAGATATGTAAACATTCTTAAAGTGGCATTATTAAAGTGACTAGTGTTCCAGTTATTAAAGTGGCCAATGATATCAAGTATGTAGGTATGCAGCCGCCTCTCTGTGTTAGTGGTGGCTGTTTAACAATCTGATGGCCTTGAGATAGAAGCTGTTTTTCAGTCTCTCGGTCCCAGCTTTGATGCACCTGTACTGATCTCGCCTTCTGGATGATAGTGGGGTGAACAGGCAGTGGCTCGGGTGGTTGTTGTCCTTGATGATCCTTCTGGATGATAGCAGGGTGAACAGGCAGAGGCTCGGGTGGTTATTGTACTTGATGATCTTTTTTGCCTTCCTGTGACATCGGGTGGTGTAGGTGTCCTGAAAGGCAAGTCAAGTAGTTTGCCCCTGGTGATGCGTTGTGCAGACCACACTACCCTCTGCAGAGGTCTGCTTTTGTGGGCGGAGCAGTTGCCGTACCAGGCGGTGATACAGCCAAACAGGATGCTCTCAATTGTGCATCTGTAGAAGTTAGTGACGGTTTTCAGTGAAAAGTCACATTTTGTCAGCCTCCTGAGGTTGAAGAGGCGCTGTTGCGCTTTCTTCACCACACTGTCTGTGCGTGGACCATTTCAGTTTGTCGGTGACATGTACACAGAGGAACTTCAAACGTTCCACCTTCTCCACTGCTGTCCTGTCGATGTGGATAGGGGGGTGTTCCATCGATGTGGATAGGGGGTGTCCCATCGATGTGGATAGGGGGTGTCCCATCGATGTGGATAGGGGGTGTCCCATCGATGTGGATAGGGGGTGTCCTCGATCGATGTGGATAGGGGGTGTCCTGTCGATGTGGGATAGGGGGTGTCCTAGGGGGGTGTCGATGATGGATAGGGGGTGTCCTGTCGATGTGGATAGGGGGGTGTCCTGTCGATGTGGATAGGGGGTGTCCCATCGATGTGGATAGGGGGTGTCCATCGATGTGGATAGGGGGTGTCCCATCGATGTGGATAGGGGGTGTCCCATCGATGTGGATAGGGGGTGTCCCATCGATGGGGTGTCCCATCGATGTGTGACAGGGGGGTGTCCTGTCGTCCCATGTGGATATGTGGGGGTGTCCCATCGATGTGGATAGGGGGTGTCCCATCGATGTGGATAGGGGGGTGTCCCATCGATGTGGATAGGGGGGTGTCCTGTCGATGTGGATAGGGGGGTGTCCTATCGATGTGGACAGGGGGGTGTCCTGTCGATGTGGATAGGGGGGTGTCCTGTCGATGTGGATATGTGGGGGTGTCCCTGTCGATGTGGACAGGGGTGTCCCATCGATGATGGATATGTGGGGGGTGTCTTGTCGATGTGGATAGGGGGGTGTCCCATCGATGTGGATAGGGGGGTGTCCTGTCGATGTGGATAGGGGGGTGTCCTGTCGATGTGGATAGGGGGTGGGGGTGTCCCATCGATGTGGATATGTGGGGGGTGTCCCGTCGATGTGGATAGGGGGTGTCCTGTCGATGTGGACAGGGGGGTGTCCTGTCGATGTGGATAGGGGGGTGTCCTGTCGATGTGGATAGGGGGGTGTCCTGTCGATGTGGATAGGGGGTGTCCCATCGATAGGGGGGTGTCCTGTCCATGTGGATAGGGGGTGTCCGATGTGGATGTGGATGTGGAGGGGGTGTCCTGGATCGATGTGGATAGGGGGTGTCCTCGATGTGGATAGGGGGTGTCCCATCGATGTGGATAGGGGGTGATGTGGATAGGGGGTGTCCTGTCGATGTGGATAGGGGGTGATGTGGATAGGGGGTGTCCCATCGATGTGTGGGGTGTCCCATCGATGTGGGGGTGTCCTGTCGATGTGGATAGGGGGGTGTCCTGTCGATGTGGATAGGGGGGTGTCCTGTCGATGTGGATAGGGGGGTGTCCTGTCGATGTGGATAGGGGGGTGTCCTGTCGATGTGGATAGGGGGGTGTCCTGTCGATGTGGATAGGGGGGTGTCCCATCGATGTGGACAGGGGGGTGTCCTGTCGATGTGGATAGGGGGGTGTCCTGTCGATGTGGACAGGGGGCTGCTCCCTCTGCTGTTTCCTGAAGTCCTCGATCATCTCTTTTGTTTAGCTGACGTTTATTCATGTCTACTCCTCTGCTGTTGCTACAGTAGGTGGCAGCATAGGCCTCTCAAACCCGATTTGCTCTTTAAATATTACATCTCCTTTTTAGAAATGTAACCCTTGCAGGAAAACCACATCTTTTGAAAATCTCTTTAAATGTTTTAAGAACCTTCCGCTTTTTTAGTTTGTTGCCATCATGAAGCCATTTCCATGTAATACGTTTGATTTTGTTGGTCTTTACTTGTGTAAAATAAAAGTTAACACGGTCTGTTCCGTCTATCATTGAAGAACCAGAAAACACATTTTAGCAGACATGTCATATGAAGGCTGTGGGCGAGAGAATGCCAGAGTCATTGGATGAATACACAGTCATTATATACATTACATACTGTATATAGAACGTGTGCAATGTGGTCTGAGCAGACGTTAAACAGAAAACACATAAAAAACACAAAGCAAAATACCTCTTTGTAGTTTGAGGAACTGTGCCTTTTTAGGGCTTTTAAGCTCTAATGTTCTCCATGATTCTTTTCAGCCTGGTCTCATAGACTAGACGTAACATAGTAAAAGTAAATCCGAGACACTCATTTACATTTACATTTAAGTCATTTAGCAGACGCTCTTATCCAGAGCGACTTACACTCAAAATAATATGATATGTTACGTTTGGTATGGTAACTTAAGACAGAAGGTTACTTAAGGCAAAAACATGAATCTCATCATGGCCAACTTCAGCATTTTAGCTCATTTGCAACGTTGCAACTATTTCCTACTTTTTAGCTACTTTGCAACTACTTAGAATGTTAGCTAACCATACTTAACTTTAAACATGTTAGCTAACCCTTCCCTTAACCTTAACCCTTTAACCCTTCCCCTAACCTTAACCCTTTAACCTAACTCCTAACCTTAACCCTAACCTTAGCTGTAACACCTAGTCCCGAGTCTAGCTAACCTTAGCCAGCTAGCTAACACTAGCGTTAGCAACCTAGGCATCTAGCTAACATTTGCCATGGCAAAAGTTTAGCAAATTCATAACATAGTGCATGTCTTGCAAATTCTCATCATAATGCACAAACTATAATTCATAACATATTGTACAAATTGCAATTCGTAACGTATCATTTGAAATGGATAACGGACATCCACAAATTAATACCATAAGAAACGTAACATATCATACTTAATGTAGTGTCTCAGAATTACATACATAATAATACAAAATGCTCTGAGACCAGGTTGTCCTTCTCTCTTGTTGTTCCTCAGAACATGCATCCTATCATAAGGGGATCTGGTCCACCCCGGTTCCACCTCGTGATGAGTGATGGCCTGCACACCATGTCCTGTAAGTAGTATTGTGTTATTAACGCTATTACAGGTATTGGTAATAATGTAATCACCATGATTCATTATTAACATTGCAAAACAATTCAACTTAGTAAGGCTTCATTCTTGCTCATGATGTGTGATGACCTGCACACCCGGTCCTTTGAGCCTAACCTGTCTGTGCCCACTCTGTGTGTGTGTTTGTGTGTGTGTGTGGTGTAGCCTTCTGGCTGG
Source organism: Oncorhynchus keta (assembly GCF_023373465.1). Taxonomy (NCBI): domain Eukaryota; kingdom Metazoa; phylum Chordata; class Actinopteri; order Salmoniformes; family Salmonidae; genus Oncorhynchus; species Oncorhynchus keta. The sequence goes on from NC_068426.1 coordinate 8,855,634, forward strand.
TCACCAAATTGAACTGTCTGGTTGAGAAGAACTGTCTGCTCCCCTACTGTGTATGTCTACTGAAGAGGAGAGTCACCAACATACTGAAGGATGGAAGGTACGCCTGGACTCTCTGTCTCTCTCTCTGTCTCTCTGTCTCTCTCTCTGTCTCTCTGTCTCTCACTCTGTCTCTCTGTCTCTCTCTCTCTGTCTCTCTGTCTCTCTCTCTCTGTCTCTCTCTCTGTCTCTCTGTCTCTCTCTCTCTCTGTCTCTCTGTCTCTCTGTCTGTCTCTCTGTCTCTCTCTCTCTGTCTGTCTCTCTGTCTCTCTCTCTCAATGTCTCTCTCTCTGTCTGGCTAGAGATGGTGGGGTAGATGAGGCTGGGCCTAGTCATGCCAGGGAAGGTGGTGTAGATGAGGCTGGGTCTAGTCAGGCTAGAGATGGTGGGGTAGATGAGCCTGGGTCTAGTCAGGCTAGAGATGGTGGGGTAGATGAGGCTGGGTCTAGTCAGGCTAGAGATGGTGGGGTAGATGAGCCTGGGTCTTATCAGGCTAGAGATGGTGGGATAGATAGGCCTGGGTCTAGTCAGGCTAGAGATGGTGGGGTAGCGGAGGCTGGGTCGAGTCAGGCGAGAGATGGTGGGGTAGATGAGCCTGGGTCTAGTCAGGCTAGAGATGGGGGGATAGTTCAGGCTGGGCCTAGTTATGCTATGGAGGGTGGTGTAGATGATCCTGGGTCTAGTCAGGTTATGGAGGGTGGTGTAGATGATGCTGGGTCTAGTCAGGTTATGGAGGGTGGTGTAGATGATGCTGGGTCTCATCAGGTTATGGAGGGTGGTGTAGATGAGGCTGGGTCTAGTCAGGTTATTCTGGTGGATGAGGAGAGTATAGTGGGGAAGTGTAAGAGAATAGGGGGGAGGAGGAGGGTGGTGTAGATGGTGCTGGGTCTAGTCAGGTTATGCAAGTGGATGAGGAGAGTATAGTAGGGAAGTGTAAGAGATTAGGGGGGAGGAGGAGGGTGGTGTAGATGATGCTGGGTCTAGTCAGGTTATGCAAGTGGAGAGGAGAGTATAGGGGGAAGTGTAAGAGACTAGGGGGGAGGAGGAGGGTGGTGTAGATGGTGCTGGGTCTAGTCAGGTTATGCAAGTGGATGAGGAGAGTATAGTAGGGAAGTGTAAGAGATTAGGGGGAGGAGGAGGGTGGTGTAGATGATGCTGGGTCTAGTCAGGTTATTCTAGTGGATGAGGAGAGTATAGGGGGAAGTGTAAGAGACTAGGGGGGAGGAGGAGGGTGGTGTTGATGATGCTGGGTCTAGTCAGGTTATGCAAGTGGATGAGGAGAGTATAGTGGGGAAGTTTAAGAGACTAGGGGGGAGGAGGAGGGTGGTGTAGATGGTGCTGGGTCTAGTCAGGTTATGCAAGTGGATGAGGAGAGTATAGTGGGGAAGTGTAAGAGATTAGGGGGAGGAGGAGGGTGGTGTAGATGATGCTGGGTCGAGTCAGGTTATTCTAGTGGATGAGGAGAGTATAGGGGGAAGTGTAAGAGACTAGGGGGGAGGAGGAGGGTGGTGTAGATGATGCTGGGTCTAGTCAGGTTATGCAAGTGGATGAGGAGAGTATAGTGGGGAAGTGTAAGAGACTAGGGGGGAGGAGGAGGGTGGTGTAGATGGTGCTGGGTCTAGTCAGGTTATGCAAGTGGAGAGGAGAGTATAGGGGGAAGTGTAAGAGATTAGGGGGGAGGAGGAGGGTGGTGTAGATGATGCTGGGTCTAGTCAGGTTATGCAAGTGGAGAGGAGAGTATAGGGGGAAGTGTAAGAGATTAGGGGGGATAAGGAGGGTGGTGTAGATGAGGCTGGGTCTAGTCAGGTTATGCAAGTGGAGAGGAGAGTATAGGGGGAAGTGTAAGAGATTAGGGGGGATAAGGAGGGTGGTGTAGATGATGCTGGGTCTCATCAGGTTATGGAGGGTGGTGTAGATGAGGCTGGGTCTAGTCAGGTTATTCTAGTGGATGAGGAGAGTATAGTGGGGAAGTGTAAGAGACCAGGGGGGAGGAGGAGGGTGGTGTAGATGATGCTGGGTCTAGTCAGGTTATGCAAGTGGAGAGGAGAGGATAGGGGGAAGTGTAAGAAATTAGGGGGGAGGAGGAGGGTGGTGTAGATGATGCTGGGTCTAGTCAGGTTATGCAAGTGGAGAGGAGAGTATAGGGGGAAGTGTAAGAGATTAGGGGGGATAAGGAGGGTGGTGTAGATGATGCTAGGTCTAGTCAGGTTATTCTAGTGGATGAGGAGAGTATAGGGGGAAGTGTAAGAGATTAGGGGGGAGGAGGAGGGTGGTGTAGATGGTGCTGGGTCTAGTCAGGTTATTCTAGTGGACGAGGAGAGTACAGGGGGAAGTGTAAGAGACTAGGTGGGAGGAGGAGGGTGGTGTAGATGATGCTGGGTCTAGTCATGTTATGCAAGTGGATGAGGAGAGTATAGTGGGGAAGTGTAAGAGATTAGGGGGAGGAGGAGGGTGGTGTAGATGATGCTAGGTCTAGTCAGGTTATTCTAGTGGATGAGGAGAGTATAGGGGGAAGTGTAAGAGACTAGGGGGGAGGAGGAGGGTGGTGTAGATGGTGCTGGGTCTAGTCAGGTTATTCTAGTGGATGAGGAGAGTATAGTGGGGAAGTGTAAGAGATTAGGGGGGAGGAGGAGGGTGGTGTAGATGGTGCTGGGTCTCGTCAGGTTATTCTAGTGGATGAGGAGAGTATAGTGGGGAAGTGTAAGAGATTAGGGGGGAGGAGGAGGGTGGTGTAGATGAGGCTGGGTCTAGTCAGGTTATTCTAGTGGAGGAGGAGACTATAGTGGGGAAGTGTAAGAGACTAGGGGGAGGAGGAGGGTGGTGTAGATGATGCTGGGTCTAGTCAGGTTATTCTAGTGGATGAGGAGAGTATAGGGGGAAGTGAAAGAGACTAGGGGGGAGGAGGAGGGTGGTGTAGATGATGCTGGGTCTAGTCAGGTTATTCTAGTGGATGAGGAGATTATAGTTGGGAAGTGTAAGAGATTAGTGGGGAGGAGGAGGGTGTAGATGATGCTGGGTCTAGTCAGGTTATTCTAGTGGATGAGGAGACTATAGTGGGGAAGTGTAAGAGATTAGGGGGGAGGAGGAGGGTAGTGTAGATGATGCTGGGTCTAGTCAGGTTATTCTAGTGGATGAGGAGAGTATAGTGGGGAAGTGTAAGAGACTAGGGGGAGTAGGAGGGTGGTGTAGATAATGCTGGGTCTAGTCAGGTTATTCTAGTGGACAAGGAGAGTACAGCGGGAAGTGTAAGAGACTAGGGGGGAGGAGGAGGGTGGTGTAGATGATGCTGGGTCTAGTCAGGTTATTGTAGTGGATGAGGAGAGTATAGTGGGGAAGTGTAAGAGACTAGGGGGGGAGGAGGAGGTTGGTGTAGATGATGCTGGGTCTAGTCAGGTTATTCTAGTGGATGAGGAGAGTATAGTGGGGAAGTGTAAGAGACTAGTGGGAAGGAGGAGGGTGGTGTAGATTATGCTGGGTCTAGTCAGGTTATACTAGTGGATGAGGAGAGTATAGTGGGGAAGTGTAAGAGACTAGGGGGAAGGAGGAGGGTGGTGTAGATGATGCTGGGTCTAGTCACGTTATTCTAGTGGATGAGGAGAGTATAGTGGGGAAGTGTAAGAGATTAAGGGGAGGAGGAGGGTGTAGATGGTGCTGGGTCTTGTCAGGTTATTCTAGTGGATGAGGAGAGTATAGTAGGGAAGTGTAAGAGATTAGGGGGGGAGGAGGAGGGTGGTGTAGATGGCACTACCATTCTCCCGGTGGGGTTTTCGGATCATCACATAACCATGACTCGGCTGTCTATTTCACCAGGGCCCCGGCAGACATCTTATTGGAAGTTCAATGTAAAGCTCTTACAAGATGCCACTTTTTGCTCAGGTTCCCAGACCTTTTGGGAAAGGTGGGGGCAGCGAAGAAAGAAGTATGAGTCTCTGAGTCAATGGTGGGATATGGGGGAAGTCCAAATTCGGCTTTTCTGTCAACAGTACACGGCTCTCTCATACTCAGAGGCTAGGAGAGTATTGGGGGAACTAGAGCGTTGTATTAGTGAGATAGAGGTAGAGATGGTGGGGCAAGGCAATGTAAGCCTCCAGGCTAATTTAGCTGAATTATGTAGGGACCTGGGCAGTTTTTTCCAGGTTAAAGCAAAGGGAGCACTTGTGAGAGCTAGATTCTCCATGCTCAAGGAGATGGATGCTCCCAGCTCCTTCTTCTTTGGTTTGGAAAGACAGAGCAGTGAAGCCAAGGGTATGCATTGTCTGCGGCTGTCTGATGGGCGGGTGACCTCTGTGGTGGGGGAGATGCGGCTGTCTGATGGGCAGGTGACCTCTGTGGTGGGGGAGATGCGGCTGTCTGATGGGCGGGTGACCTCTGTGGTGGGGGAGATGCGGCTGTCTGATGGGCGAAGGTGACCTCTGTGGTGGGGGAGATGCGGCTGTCTGATGGGCGGGTGACCTCTGTGGTGGGGGAGATGTGGCTGTCTGATGGGCGGGTGACCTCTGTGGTGGGGGAGATGTGGCTGTCTGATGGGCAGGTGACCTCTGTGGTGCTGGGGGAGATGCGGCTGTCTGATGGGCGGGTGACCTCTGTGGTGGGGGAGATGCGGCTGTCTGATGGGCGGGTGACCTCTGTGGTGGGGGAGATGTGGCTGTCTGATGGGCGGGTGACCTCTGTGGTGGGGGAGATGTGGCTGTCTGATGGGCAGGTGACCTCTGTGGTGGGGGAGATGCGGCTGTCTGATGGGCAGGTGACCTCTGTGGTGGGGGAGATGCGGCTGTCTGATGGGCGGGTGACCTCTGTGGTGGGGGAGATGCGGCTGTCTGATGGGCAGGTGACCTCTGTGGTGGGGGAGATGCGGCTGTCTGATGGGCGGGTGACCTCTGTGGTGGGGGAGATGCGGCTGTCTGATGGGCGGGTGACCTCTGTGGTGGGGGAGATGTGGCTGTCTGATGGGCGGGTGACCTCTGTGGTGGGGGAGATGTGGCTGTCTGATGGGCAGGTGACCTCTGTGGTGGGGGAGATGCGGCTGTCTGATGGGCGGGTGACCTCTGTGGTGGGGGAGATGCGGCTGTCTGATGGGCGGGTGACCTCTGTGGTGGGGGAGATGTGGCTGTCTGATGGGCGGGTGATCTCTGTGGTGGGAGAGATGTGGCTGTCTGATGGGCGGGTGACCTCTGTGGTGGGAGAGATGTGGCTGTCTGATGGGCGGGTGATCTCTGTGGTGGGAGAGATGTGGCTGTCTGATGGGCGGGTGACCTCTGTGGTGGGGGAGATGTGGCTGTCTGATGGGCGGGTGACCTCTGTGGTGGGAGAGATGTGGCTGTCTGATGGGCAGGTGACCTCTGTGATCGGAGAGATGTGGCTGTCTGATGGGCGGGTGACCTCTGTGGTGGGAGAGATGTGGCAGCGGACTGTGGAGTTGTATACTGAGTTGTATAGGACAGATGTGTGTGATCCTATGTGTGCTCAGGTCTTGTTCGCAGGACTAAGCTCTCTCTGGGTACAGAGGGATGAAATGGACATTCCTCTGTTGTACCATGAACTGGCAGAGGCCGTAACCCAGATGTCCCCCGGTCATGTACCGGGGGTCGATGGACTCCCAGTGGAGTTTTATAAAAAATTCTGGGGAATAATTGGACAGGACTTATTTTGCGTGTTGCGTGAATGCGTCGGGGTAGGAGAGTTGCCGATGAGCTGCAATCGGGCGGCTCTGACTCCCCTGCCCAAAAAAGGGGACTTGTGTGAACTTAAGAACTGGAGGCCTGTGGCATTACTCTGTGCGGACTACAAGATATTTGCCAAAGTCCTCTCTAACAGA
>NC_068426.1:8866484-8878984 GCF_023373465.1 Oncorhynchus keta
GTCTCCCAGTCCCTGCCGTTTTTGAAAAACATTCCCACAGCATGATGATGCCTCCATATTTCACTGTAGGGATGGTGCCAGATTTCCTCCAGATGTGACACTTGAAGTTCAATCTTGGTTTCATCAGACCAGAGAATCTTGTTTCTCATGTTCTGAGTGTCCTTTTGGTACCTTTTGACAAATTCTAAGTGGGTCTTTTACTGAAGTGACTTCTGTTGGCCACTACCATACCATTTGTCGTTTTGGGGCATTGTGTGTAGAGTGTGTGATGAGGACATTTTATTACTAAATCCATTTTAGAATAAGGATATGTAATAAAATGTGGAAAATGGGAAGGGTCTGAATACTTTTCGTAGGCACTGTATAAATATATTACAGGCCTGCTAAAGTGAATCTAGGTGACCATCTATGCTATAGGCAACCTAAATGACAGAGACAAAATATATGCCAGAGTTGACCCTTATCAATAAGTGGTTGCACAGATTTAGACAAAGCACTCTAATTCTAGGAAGCAACACATCCGCCAATGCTGATCTTCAACACTGGATCCCCCAGGGGTTCATGCTCAGCCCCTCCTGTACTTCTTGTTCAACGACTGCATGGCCAGGCACATCTCCAACACCATCATTAAGTTTGCAGATGACACAACAGTGGTAGACCTGATCACCGACATTGACGAGACAGCCTATAGGGAGAGGTCATAGACCTGGCCGGGTGGTGCCAGAATAACAACCTCTCCCTCAACGTAACCAAGACTAAGGAGATGATTTGGACTACAGGAAAAGGAGGATAGAGCACACCCCCATTCTTATCGACGGGACTGTAGTGAGCAGGTTGAGAGCTTCAAGTTCCTTGGTGTCCACATCATCATTGTACTAGAACGGTCCAAACACACCAAGACAATCGTGAAGAGGGCACGACAAAGCCTATTGCCCCTCAGGAAACTAAAAAGATTTGGCATTGATCCTGAGATCCTCAAAAGTTTCTACAGCTGCAACATCGAGAGCATCCTGCCTGACTGGTTGCATCACTGCCTGGTACAATTGCTCGGCCTCCAACCACAAGACCCTACAGAGGGGGTTGTATGCAACTCAAGTACATCACTGGGGCTAAGCTGCCTGCCATCCAGGACCTCTACTCCAGGCAGTGTCAGAGACCCCAATGGTCCTAAAATTTGTCAAAGACCTCAGCCACTCCATTCATAGACTGTTCTCTCTACTACCACATGGCAAGCGGTACCGGAGTGCCAAGTCTACACAAAGTTCTCAAACTTTTACTCCCAAGCCATAAGACTCCTGAACAGGTAACCAACTACTTGGACTAATTGCATTGTGTGCCCTCATCCCTCCTTTATGCTGCTGCTACTCTCTGTTCATCATATAATCATAGTCATACAATCTACATGTACATACTACGTCAATCAGCCTGACTAACCGGTGTCTGTTTATAGCCTCTCTACTGTTTATAGTCTCTCTACTGTATATAGCCTCTCTACTGTATATAGCCTCTCTACTGTATGTAGCCTCTCTACTGTATGTATCCTCTCTGCCTCTCTACTGTATTCAGCCCCTCTACTGTATATAGCCTCTCTACTGTATATAACCTCTCTACTGTTTCTCTCTACTGTATATAGCCTCTCTACTGTATGTAGCCTCTCTACTGTATCATAGCCTCTGTACTGTATGTAGCCTCTCTACTGTATATAGCCTTCTACTGTATATAGCCTCTCTACTGTTATATAGCCTCTCTACTGTTATAGCCTGAACTGTATATAGCCTCTCTCTGTGTATAGCCTCTCTACTGTATATAGCCTCAGACTGACTATATAGCCTCTCTACTGTATATAGCCTCTCTACTGTATATAGCCTCTCTACTGTTATAGCCTCTCTACTGTTTATAGCCTCTCTACTGTATATAGCCTCTCTACTGTATGTATCCTCTCTACTGTTTATAGCCTCTCTACTGTATATAACCTCTCTACTGTTATAGCCTCTCTACTGTATATAGCCTCTCTACTGTATGTCCTCTCTACTGTATGTAGCCTCTCTACTGTATATAGCCTCTCACTGTATATAGCCTCTCTACTCATATAGCCTCTCTACTGTTATAGCCTCTCTACTGTATATAGCCTCCTCCACTGTTTTCTCTCTACTGTATATAGCCCTCTACTGTTAGCCTCTCTACTGTATGTGAAACTGTATATAGCCCCTCTACTGTATATAGCCTTCTCATGTAGCCTCTCTACTGTATATAGCCTCTCTACTGTATATAGCCTCTCTACTGTTATAGCCTCTCTACTGTATATAGCCTCTCTACTGTTTATAGCCTCTCTACTGTATATAGCCTCTCTACTGTATATAGCCTCTCTACTGTATGTAGCCTCTCTACTGTATGTATCCTCTCTACTGTTTATAGCTCTCTACTGTATATAGCCTCTCTACTGTATATAGCTCTCTACTGTATGTAGCCTCTCTACTGTTTATAGCCTCTCTACTGTATATAGCCTCTCTACTGTATAAGCCTCTCTACTGTATGTAGCCTCTCTACTGTTTGTAGCCTCTCACTGTATATAGCCTCTCTACTGTATATAGCCTCTCTACTGTTATAGCCTCTCTACTGTATTACCATCTACTGTTTATAGCCTCTCTACTGTATATAGCCTCTCACTGTATATAGCCTCTCTACTGTATGAGCCTCTCTACTGTAATATCCTCTCTACTGTTTATAGCCTCTCTACTGTATATAGCTCTCTAATTATATAGCCTCTCTACTGTATGTAGCCTCTCTCTGTTTATACACTGAGCCCTCTACTGTATATAGCCCTCTACTGTATATAGCCCTCTACCTAGCCCTCTACTGTATATAGCCCTCTACTGTATGTAGCCTCTCTAATGTAGCCTCTCTACTGTATTGCCTCTCTACTGTATGTAGCCTCTCTACTGTATGTAGCCTCACTACTGTTTATCAGCCTCTCTACTGATATGTAGCCTCTCTACTGTATGTAGCCTCCTACTGTTTATAGCCTCTCTACTGTATATAGCCCTCTACTGTATGTAGCTTTCTCTACTGTTTATAGATACTGTATAAGCCTCTCTACTGTATATATATATCAATAACCAAGATATATGGAGATGATTATATATACTACAGGATATAAGGATATGCCATGTAGAGCACTCTCTACTGTATATAGCCTCTCTACTGTATGTAGCCTCTCTACTGTATATAGCCTCTCTACTGTATATAGCCTCTCTACTGTATATAGCCTCTCTACTGTTATAGCCTCTCTACTGTAATAGCCTCTCTACTGTTTATAGCCTCTCTACTGTATATAGCCTCCTCTACTGTATATAGCCTCTCTACTGTATGTAGCCTCTCTACTGTATGTAGCCTCTCTACTGTATATAGCCTCTCTTGCATATAGCCTCCTGAGATAGCCTCTCTACTGTATTTCTCTCTACTGTTTAAGCCTCTCTACTGTATATAGCCTGCCTGACTGTGCATCACTCCTGTATGTAGCCTCTCTACTGTATGTATCCTCTCTACTGTTTACCTCTACTGTATAAGCCTCTACTGTATATAGCCTCTCTACTGTATGTAGCCATCACTGTTTATAGGGGCTATAGCCTCTCCTGCCTCTCACTGTATGGACATCTACTCCAGGCTCTACTGTATGTAGCCTCTCTAAGCCTCTAGCCTCTCTACTGTCAAAGGTCTACTGTATGTAGCCTCTCTACTGTATGTAGCCTCTCTACTGTTTATAGCCCTCTACTGTATATAGCCTCTCTACTGTATGTAGCTCTCTACTGTATTTAGCGGTCTCTACTGTTATAGCTTCTCTACTGTATTTACTCTGCCATAAGACTCTCTGAACTGTAACCAACTACTTCTACTGTATGTAGCCTCTCTACTGTATGCTGCTCTCTACTGTATCATCTCTATAATCATAGTCATACTGTAATAGCCTCTCTACTGTATATATACTACTGTCAATAGCCTGACTATAGCCTCTCTCTGTTTATAGCTCTACTGTATATAGCCTCTCTACTGTTTATAGCCTTCTACTGTATATCTCTCTACTGTATAGCCTCTCTACTGTTTATAGCCTCTCTACTGTATATAGCCTCTCTACTGTATATAGCCTCTCTACTGTATGTATCCTCTCTACTGTTTATAGCCTCTCTACTGTATATAGCCTCTCTACTGTATATAGCCTCTCTACTGTATATAGCCCCTCTACTGTATATAGCCTCTCTACTGTATATAACCTCTCTACTGTTATAGCCTCTCTACTGTATATAGCCTCTCTACTGTATGTAGCCTCTCTACTGTATATAGCCTCTGTACTGTATGTAGCCTCTCTACTGTATATAGCCTCTCTACTGTATATAGCCTCTCTACTGTATATAGCCTCTCTACTGTTATAGCCTCTCTACTGTATATAGCCTCTCTACTGTTTATAGCCTCTCTACTGTATATAGCCTCTCTACTGTATATAGCCTCTCTACTGTATATAGCCTCTCTACTGTATATAGCCTCTCTACTGTTATAGCCTCTCTACTGTATATAGCCTCTCTACTGTTTATAGCCTCTCTACTGTATATAGCCTCTCTACTGTATGTATCCTCTCTACTGTTTATAGCCTCTCTACTGTATATAACCTCTCTACTGTTATAGCCTCTCTACTGTATATAGCCTCTCTACTGTATGTAGCCTCTCTACTGTATATAGCCTCTCTACTGTATGTAGCCTCTCTACTGTATATAGCCTCTCTACTGTATATAGCCTCTCTACTGTATATAGCCTCTCTACTGTATATAGCCTCTCTACTGTATATAGCCTCTCTACTGTATATAGCCTCTCTACTGTATATAGCCTCTCTACTGTATATAGCCTCTCTACAGTATGTAGCCTCTCTACTGTATGTAGCCTCTCTACTGTATATAGCCTCTCTACTGTATATAGCCTCTCTACTGTTATAGCCTCTCTACTGTATATAGCCTCTCTACTGTTTATAGCCTCTCTACTGTATATAGCCTCTCTACTGTATATAGCCTCTCTACTGTATGTAGCCTCTCTACTGTATGTATCCTCTCTACTGTTTATAGCCTCTCTACTGTATATAGCCTCTCTACTGTATATAGCCTCTCTACTGTATGTAGCCTCTCTACTGTTTATAGCCTCTCTACTGTATATAGCCTCTCTACTGTATATAGCCTCTCTACTGTATATAGCCTCTCTACTGTATGTAGCCTCTCTACTGTATATAGCCTCTCTACTGTATGTAGCCTCTCTACTGTATGTAGCCTCTCTACTGTATATAGCCTCTCTAGTGTATGTAGCCTCTCTACTGTATGTAGCCTCACTACTGTTTATAGCCTCTCTACTGTATATAGCCTCTCTACTGTATGTAGCCTCTCTACTGTATATAGCCTCTCTACTGTATATAGCCTCTCTACTGTATATAGCCTCTCTACTGTATATAGCCTCTCTACTGTATGTAGCCTCTCTACTGTATATAGCCTCTCTACTGTATGTAGCCTCTCTACTGTATGTAGCCTCTCTACTGTATATAGCCTCTCTAGTGTATGTAGCCTCTCTACTGTATGTAGCCTCTCTACTGTATGTAGCCTCTCTACTGTATGTAGCCTCCCTACTGTTTATAGCCTGCTTCTACTGTATGTAGCCTCTCTACTGTATGTAGCCTCACTACTGTTTATAGCCTCTCTACTGTATGTAGCAGGCTGATCATTAGATCTCTCTACTGTATGTAGCCTCTCTACTGTTTATAGCCTCTCTGGACTGTATATAGCCTCTCTACTGTATGTAGCCTCACTACTGTTTATAGCCTCTCTACTGTATATAGCCTCTCTACTGTATGTAGCCTCTGGACACTGTATATAGCCTCTCTACTGTTTATAGCCTCTCTACTGTATATAGCCTCTCTACTGTATGTAGCCTCTCTACTGTATGTAGCGTCTCTACTGTATGTAGCCTCTCTACTGTATATAGCCTCTCTACTGTATGTAGCCTCTCTACTGTATGTAGCCTCTCTACTGTATATAGCCTCTCTACTGTACATAGCCTCACTACTGTATATAGCCTCTCTACTGTATATAGCCTCTCTACTGTACATAGCCTCACTACTGTATATAGCCTCTCTACTGTATGTAGCCTCTCATTGCTTCATTAACATTGATTAACAGCTGATCATTAGACTGTGGACAGGTTGATCATTAGACTATGGACAGGCTGATCATTAGACTATGGACAGGCTGATCATTAGACTATGGACAGGCTGATCATTAGACTATGGACAGGCTGATCATTAGACTATGGACAGGCTGATCATTAGACTATGGACAGGCTGATCATTAGACTATGGACAGGTTGATCATTAGACTGTGGACAGGCTGATCATTAGGCTATGGACAGGTTGATCATTAGACTATGGACAGGCTGATCATTAGACTGTGGACAGGCTGATCATTAGACTATGGACAGGCTGATCATTAGACTATGGACAGGCTGATCATTAGACTATGGACAGGTTGATCATTAGACTGTGGACAGGCTGATCATTAGGCTATGGACAGGTTGATCATTAGACTATGGACAGGCTGATCATTAGACTGTGGACAGGCTGATCATTAGACTATGGACAGGCTGATCATTAGACTATGGACAGGCTGATCATTAGACTATGGATTTGGGTGAATTGGGGTGCGACTAAATGAAACGCACCCAAGCTCCTTTCATGAAAACCCTGTAGGATGAATAGCCTACCCTTTTACTGCGTCCTCTCTAGCCACTTAGAACAACATATTGCCGGTGAGAATGACTCTGGGGAAAACACATTGGATTTGGTCTGAACGGTTTAGTGCGGCAATATGGGAATCTGTATTTTTTAGGAATTCAGACGAAAAGATCCCAACGCAGTTGGTGAGAAAAGGCATTTAACCTTTCTGTGTAGACAAAGTACCTGTCTGTCTTGTCTTTGTAGGACCAGTGTTGAGACACATTTAACCTTTGCAACTTCGACTTGGTCTGTCCACACTCTTATAAACCAGTCCCTATCTTACCTGTTACCTGTGTTCTCTGTAGTGTCCTCTCCAGGCCAGAGAAGGACTCTTCAGAACCAGGTCTCTGCTGAGAGTCACGCTGCTGCTTCTACTTCTACTGCCTCCCCTCACAACCAGCCCAGAGGTGAGTTCCATCACAATGTACTGGAATGTATTTTTTACTGCCTGCTTCTACTGCCTCCCCACAGTCCATTCCTTTAAGCAGGGCTGAAGGGAGGATCCACTATATTCCTCACACCAGTCCATTCCTTTAAGCAGGGCTGAAGGGAGGATCCACTATATTCCTCACACCAGTCCATTCCTTTAAGCAGGGCTGAAGTGAGGTTCCACTATATTCCTCACACCAGTCCATTCCTTTAAGCAGGGCTGAAGGGAGGGTCCACTATATTCCTCACACCAGTCCATTCCTTTTAGCAGGGCTGAAGGGAGGTTCTACCATATTCCTCACACCAGTCCATTCATTTTAGCATGGCTGAAGGGAGGCTACTTAATATTCCTCACACCAGTCGGTAGAAAATCATAAAATCTTAATGTCCATTTTACTGTAAAGTGTACCCTAGTTACACTATAGTCCAGCAGGGGGAGCCATCCTTGACTGGTATTACTATGGGTGTATGTTTCTCCTTCGTGAGTGTTAAACTTGTGTGTGTGTGTGTGTGTGCGTGCGTGCTAGCGTGCGTGCGTGTGGGTGATATACTGTATTTGCCTTATCCCGGGGTATTTTGAAATGCCGCTGAAATTATTGTCTTGATATTCTGATTATTTTCTTGATATGATCGTCCCACACTGATCTCTCTCTCTATCCGGATCCCGTGTGTATGAATATTAATGTTAACTACCCCGTCGTCAGCCGTCTGCTGAAAAAAGCGGCTCTATCTGTGATTTCCCCCAGGACACACACACAGAGTAGGATACACTGTTTGCTGTGATCCACAACAGGAGCTTAAATTCAGTGAACAAACTATTGAATATTTTTCATCCTTGTCAATTACCCCCTTCTCTCTGTACAGTTCTTCCTCCATACTAAACTGTACAGGATCAGGACGTGTACAATACATTATGTAGATCACGTCACAAATGGCACTCTATGACCCATGTGAAGTGCACAACTTTTGACAAAGGCTCATAGGATTGTGTACTATAGTAGTGTAGTACATGTTGGGTATAGAGTACCATTTGGGATGCACTTTACACACTGGCCCCTGTTAACCCTTTACACACTGGCCCAGGTTAACCCTTTACACACTGGCCCAGGTTAACCCTTTACACACTGGCCCAGGTTAACCCTTTACACACTGGCCTGCATTAGGGCTTTACACACTGGCCTGTATTAGGGCTTTACACACTGGCCTGTGTTAACCCTTTACACACTGGCCCAGGTTAACCCTTTACACACTGGCCTGTGTTAACCCTTTATACACTGGCCCAGGTTAACCCTTTACACACTGACCGTGTTAACCTTTTACACACTGGCCCAGGTCAACCCTTTACACACTGGCCCAGGTTAACCATTTACACACTGGCCTGTGTTAACCCTTTATACACTGGCCCAGGTTAACCCTTTACACACTGGCCCGTGTTAACCCTTTACACACTGGCCCAGGTTAACCCTTTATACACTGGCCCAGGTTAACCCTTTACACACTGGCCCAGGTTAACCCTTTACACACTGGCCCAGGTTAATCCTTTACACACTGGCCCAGGTTAACCCTTTACACACTGGCCTGTGTTAACCCTTTACACACTGGCCTGTATTAGGACTTTACACACTGGCCCGTGTTAGCCCTTTACACACTGGCACAGGCTAACCCTTTACACACTGGCCCCTGTTAACCCTTTACACACTGGCCCCTGTTAACCCTTCACACACTGGCCCAGGTTAACCCTTTACACACTGGCCCCTGTTAACCCTTTACACACTGGCCCAGGTTAACCCTTTACACACTGGCCCCTGTTAGCCCTTTACACACTGGCCCGTGTTAGCCCTTTACACACTGGCCCAGGCTAACCCTTTACACACTGGCCCCTGTTAACCCTTTACACACTGGCCCAGGTTAACCCTTTACACACTGGCCCGTGTTAACCCTTACACACTGGCCCGTGTTAGCCCTTTACACACTGGCCCAGGTTAACCCTTTACACACTGGCCCCTGTTAACCCTTTACACACTGGCCCAGGTTAACCCTTTACACACTGGCCCAGGTTAACCCTTTATACACTGGCCTGTATTAGGGCTTTACACACTGGCCTGTATTAGGGCTTTACACACTGGCCTGTATTAGGGCTTTACACACTGGCCTGTATTAGGGCTTTACACACTGGCCTGTATTAACCCTTTACACACTGGCCTGTATTAGGGCTTTACACACTGGCCTGTATTAGGGTTTTACACACTGGCCTGTATTAGGGCTTTACACACTGGCCTGTATTAGGGCTTTACACACTGGCCTGTATTAGAGCTTTACACACTGGCCTGTATTAGGGCTTTACACACTGGCCTGTATTAGGGCTTTACACACTGGCCTGTGTTAACCCTTTACACACTGGCCCAGGTTAACCCTTTACACACTGGCCTGTGTTAACCCTTTACACACTGGCCCAGGTTAACCCTTTACACACTGGCCTGTGTTAACCCTTTATACACTGGCCCAGGTTAACCCTTTACACACTGACCGTGTTAACCTTTTACACACTGGCCCAGGTTAACCCTTTACACACTGGCCTGTGTTAACCCTTTATACACTGGCCCAGGTTAACCCTTTACACACTGACCGTGTTAACCTTTTACACACTGGCCCAGGTTAACCCTTTACACACTGGCCTGTGTTAACCCTTTATACACTGGCCCAGGTTAACCCTTTACACACTGACCGTGTTAACCTTTTACACACTGGCCCAGGTTAACCCTTTACACACTGGCCTGTGTTAACCCTTTACACACTGGACCAGGTTAACCCTTTACACACTGACCGTGTTAACCTTTTACACACTGGCCCAGGTTAACCCTTTACACACTGGCCTGTGTTAACCCTTTATACACTGGCCCAGGTTAACCCTTTACACACTGGCCCGTGTTAACCCTTTACACACTGGCCCAGGTTAACCCTTTATATACTGGCCCAGGTTAACCCTTTACACACTGGCCCAGGTTAACCCTTTACACTGGCCCAGGTTAACCCTTTACACACTGGCCCAGGTTAATCCTTTACACACTGGCCCAGGTTAACCCTTTACACACTGGCCTGTGTTAACCCTTTACACACTGGCCTGTATTAGGACTTTACACACTGGCCCGTGTTAGCCCTTTACACACTGGCACAGGCTAACCCTTTACACACTGGCCCCTGTTAACCCTTTACACACTGGCCCCTGTTAACCCTTTACACACTGGCCCAGGTTAACCCTTTACACACTGGCCCCTGTTAACCCTTTACACACTGGCCCAGGTTAACCCTTTACACACTGGCCCCTGTTAGCCCTTTACACACTGGCCCGTGTTAGCCCTTTACACACTGGCCCAGGCTAACCCTTTACACACTGGCCCCTGTTAACCCTTTACACACTGGCCCAGGTTAACCCTTTACACACTGGCCCGTGTTAACCCTTACACACTGGCCCGTGTTAGCCCTTTACACACTGGCCCAGGTTAACCCTTTACACACTGGCCCCTGTTAACCCTTTACACACTGGCCCAGGTTAACCCTTTACACACTGGCCCAGGTTAACCCTTTATACACTGGCCTGTATTAGGGTTTTACACACTGGCCTGTATTAGGGCTTTACACACTGGCCTGTATTAGGGCTTTACACACTGGCCTGTATTAGGGCTTTACACACTGGCCTGTATTAACCCTTTACACACTGGCCTGTATTAGGGCTTTACACACTGGCCTGTATTAGGGTTTTACACACTGGCCTGTATTAGGGCTTTACACACTGGCCTGTATTAGGGCTTTACACACTGGCCTGTATTAGGGCTTTACACACTGGCCCAGGTTAACGCTTTACACACTGGCCCAGGTTAACCCTTTACACACTGGCCTGTGTTAACCCTTTACACACTGGCCCGTGTTAACCCTTTACTGAATAACTGTTTCTAGCGTTGAAAGTTTCCAAGACATCAGTGGCCTCGATTATTGGGAAATAGAAAAAATATGGAACTACCTAGAATTTGCCTAGAGCTGTCTGTCCAACCAAACTGAGCAACCGGGCAAGTAGGACCCAATTACCACTCTGACAGAACTACATAGTTCCTTGGCTGAGATGGGAGAACCATAATGATAACAGTCTCTACAGCACTTCATCAATCTGGGCTTTATTGGAGAGTGGCCAGACAGAAGCCACTCCTGAGAAAAAGGCACATGACGGCATGCCTGGAATTTGCTAAAAGGCATGTGAAGACTCTGAGAGCATAAGGCAAAATATTCTGTAGTCTGATGAGACAATAATGTAACTCTTTGGCCTGAATGCAAAGAAAACCAGGTATATATTGTTATCCGTCTAACACCATCCCTGCCGTGAAGCTTGGTGGTGGCAGCATCATGCTACCGTGACATACAAAGCTCTCCCTCGCCCTCCATTTGGCAAATCTGACCATAACTCTATCCTCCTGATTCCTGCTAACAAGCAAAAACTCAAACAGGAAATACCAGTGACAAGCTCAGTATGGAAGTGGTCTGAAGAAGCGGATGCTAAACCTAGGACTGTTTTTCTGCCACAGAATGGGATATTATCCGGGATTCTTCCAATGGCATTGAGGAATTGACCTGTCTGTCAACGGCTTCAGTAATAAGTGCATTAACGACTTTCTCCCCACAGTGACTGTACGTACAAATCCCAACCAGAAGCCATGGATTACAGCTAACATCCGCACTGAGATAAAGGCTAGAGCTGCCACTTTCAAGGAACACGATACTAATCGAGAAGCTTATAAGAAATCCCACTACACCCTTGATGAACCATCAAATTGGCAAATCGTCAATACAGGACTAAGATCTAATCCTACTACACCGGCTCTGATACTCATCAGATGTGGCAGGGCTTGCAAACTATCATGAAATACAAAGGGAAACCCAGCCGCGAGTTGCCCTTTTACACTAGTCTATCAGACTGAACCATGCATGAAAGCACCAGCTGTTCGTGACGAATGTGTGATCACACTCTACGTATCTGATGTGATTTAGACCTTTAAAACGGTTACCATTCACAAGGCCACAGAGCCAGACAGATTACCAGAATGCGTACTTGAAGCATGCGCTGACCAGCTGGCAAGTGTCTACACTGACAATTTCAAACTCTCTCTGACCCAGTCTGTAATACAGTTGAGGTCAGACGTTTACATACACTTAGGTTGGAGTAATTTAAAATCATTTTTCAACTACTCCTTAAATGTATTGTTAACAAACTATAGTTTTGGCA
>NC_068426.1:8883984-8911484 GCF_023373465.1 Oncorhynchus keta
GATTATGGTGGAACTGGAAATGTAAACAATGCTAGTTTTCAGTGTTCTTCTTCTCTTGTTGTTTATGTTGGCTGTAGAGTGGGACAGAGGGCTGAGCTTATCTTAGCTGGAATGCTAGTTTTCAGTGTTCTTCTTCTCTTGTTGTTTATGTTGGCTGTAGAGTGGGACAGAGGGCTGAGCTTATCTTAGCTGGAATGCTAGTTTTCAGTGTTCTTCTTCTCTTGTTGTTTATGTTGGCTGTAGAGTGGGACAGAGGGCTGAGCTTATCTTAGCTGGAATGCTAGTTTTCAGTGTTCTTCTCCTTGTTGTTTATGTTGGCTGTAGAGTGGGACGGAGGGCTGAGCTTATCTTAGCTGGAATGCTAGTTTTCAGTGTTCTTCTTATCTTGTTGTTTATGTTGGTTGTAGAGTGGGACAGAGGGCTGAGCTTATCTTAGCTGGAATGCTAGTTTTCAGTGTTCTTCTTCTCTTGTTGTTTATGTTGGTTGTAGAGTGGGACAGAGCTGAGCTTATCTTAGCTGGAATGCTAGTTTTCAGTGTTCTTCTTCTCTTGTTGTTTATGTTGGCTGTAGAGTGGGACAGAGGGCTGAGCTTATCTTAGCTGGAATGCTAGTGAATTAAAGGAATTCTGTAACATTTTATCTTATTGTACTCTCTCAACTGGTATTTACCAGTTATTTACTATGTTAACAAACAACATGTTTCAACGAATACCAACAAATAACACCTTTATTAATAAAAAAAAATGAAAAACTCAAGGGGTATTCAGATCCCTTGACTTTTTCGACATTTTGTTAGGTTACAGCCTTGTTCTAAAATCATCAATCACCAATATACAGACAATACCCCATAATGGCAAATCAAAAACAGGTTATGAGAAATTTTTGCAAACCCCCCCATCGCCAAACCCCCCCAGAAATATCATATTTAAATAAGGATTAAGACCCTTTACTGAGTACTTTGTTGAAGCGCCTTTGGCAGCAATTACAGCCTTGAGTCTTCTTGGGTAAAATGCTACAAGCTTGGCACACCTTTAATTGGGGAGTTTCTTCTCTGCAGATCCTCTCAAGCTCTGTCAGGTTGGATCGGGAGCGTCGCTGCACAGCTATTTTCAGGTCTCCCCAGAGATGTTCGATCAGGCTCTGGCTGGGCCACTCAAGGACATTCAGAGACTTGTACCACTCTTGTGTTGCCTTGGCTGTGTGCTTAGGGTTGCTGTCCTGTTGGAAGGTGAACCTTCGCCCCAGCCTAAGGTCCTGAGCACTCTGGAGCAGGTTTTCATCAAGGATCTCTCTGTACTTTGCTTAGTTCATCTTTGCCTTGATCCTGACTAGTCTCCCAGTCCCTGCCGCTGAGAAACATCCCCAACGCATGATGCTGCCACCACCATGCTTCACCGTGGGGATGGTGCCAGGTTTCCTCCAGACATGATGCTGCCACCACCATGCTTCACCGTGGGGATGGTGCCAGGTTTCCTCCAGACATGATGCTGCCACCACCATGCTTCACCGTGGGGATGGTGCCAGATTTCATGCTTGGCATTCAGGCCAAATAGTTCATTCTTGGTTTCATCAGACCAGAGAATCTTGTTTCTCATGGTCTGAGAGTTTTTAGGTGCCTTTTGGCAAAATCCAAGCGGGCTGTCATGTGCCTTTTACTGAGGTCACCAATAAGAGTAGATTATCTCTCTCCCTCCCCAGATGGACCATCAGGGCCCGGGTCACCAAAAAGAACAACATCCTTCCTTGGAGCAACTTAAGACGAGAGGGAAAATTATTCTCCTTCGAGATCGTGGACGAGAGCGTGAGTATGACTCTCCTGTGTGTGTGTGTGTGTGTGTGTGTGTGTGTGTGTGTGTGTGTGTGTGTGTGTGTGTGTGTGTGTGTGTGTGTGTGTGTGTGTGTGTGTGTGTGTGTGTGTGTGTGTGTGTGTGTGTGTGTGTGTGTGTGTGTGTGTGTGTGTGTGTGTGTGTGTGTGTGTGTGTGTGTGTGTGTGTGTGTGTGTGTGTGTGTGTGTGTGTGTGTGTGTGTGTGTGTGTGTGTGTGTGTGTGTGTCTGTGTCTGTGTCTGTGTCTGTCTGTCACCTTCAATGTCTCTGTATGTCAGACAACTATCTACTGTGTAGTAGTTAAAGTTTCTGCTTGAGTGACACTCTGCTGACAGTTTTGTGTGTTCATGCACGTGTGTGACAGTTTCTCAGTAAACTGTTGATTGACGCTGTGCTGACAGTGTCTCTGTGATTGACCGGGGGAGATCGGAGTAACAGCCTTCGACAAGGAAGTGGACAAGTTCTTCTCTTTGCTGGAGACGGGCAAGGTGAGCCTTTCTGTATTGACGCTTACTATACCTCTGTCCTGACCGCATCTAGATACAGAGAAGAGATACTCACACTCTGAGGTGACCTGTGATCATTGTCTTACCTTTCACAGTGAGGTGACCTGTGATCATTGTTTTACCTTTCACAGTGAGGGGACCTGTGATCATTGTCTTACCTTTCACAGTGAGGTGACCTGTGATCATTGTTTTACCTTTCACAGTGAGGGGACCTGTGATCATTGTCTTACCTTTCACAGTGAGGGGACCTGTGATCATTGTCTTACCTTTCACAGTGAGGGGACCTGTGATCATTGTCTTACCTTTCACAGTGAGGGGACCTGTGATCATTGTCTTACCTTTCACAGTGAGGGGACCTGTGATCATTGTCTTACCTTTCACAGTGAGGGGACCTGTGATCATTGTCTTACCTTTCACAGTGAGGTGACCTGTGATCATTGTTTTACCTTTCACAGTGAGGTGACCTGTGATCATTGTTTTACCTTTCACAGTGAGGTGACCTGTGATCATTGTTTTACCTTTCACAGTGAGGTGACCTGTGATCATTGTTTTACCTTTCACAGTGAGGGGACCTGTGATCATTGTCTTACCTTTCACAGTGAGGGGACCTGTGATCATTGTCTTACCTTTCACAGTGAGGTGACCTGTGATCATTGTTTTACCTTTCACAGTGAGGTGACCTGTGATCATTGTTTTACCTTTCACAGTGAGGTGACCTGTGATCATTGTTTTACCTTTCACAGTGAGGTGACCTGTGACCCCCACTGGAACAGTACATACAGCTGATGTACCACAGTTGGGGTCAATTCCATTTCAATTCAGAAAGTAAACCAAATTTCAATTCTAAATCTTCCTCATTGAAAAGCATTGAAGTGAATTGTAATTGTAGTATTCTTCCAGAATCCACTGGAATTGAAGTAGATTTGACCCAACCCTGATATGTATTAGATTGTACTCGGCTGTTTTTGTTAAACACATGTGCTTGTACAGCTTTCTCTTCAGTCTCTGTACATAATTCAATAATAACTCAATTAGAGTTTCCATTTGTGCCCTATTGCCCTATAAAATATAAATAAATATTGAGATGAGAATGTCAATCTGGTTTGGTCTGGTCTGGTATTGACAGGGATGTGTGTGGTAGCTCATTAGATGAGAATGTCAATCTGGTTTGGTCTGGTCTGGTATTGACAGGGATGTCTATGGTAGCTCATTAGATGAGAATGTCAATCTGGTTTGGTCTGGTCTGGTATTGACAGGGATGTGTGTGGTAGCTCATTGGATGAGAATGTCAATCTGGTTTGGTCTGGTCTGGTATTGACAGGGATGTGATGTGTGTTCATCACATCCCATTGTTCAGACCCATTTGCTCAGTACTTTGTTGAAGCAACTTTGGCAGCGATTACAGCCTTGAATCTTCTTGGGTATGATGCTACAAGCTCGGCACACCTGTATTTGTGGAGTTTCTCCCATTCCTCTCTGAAGATCCTCTCAAGCTCTGTAAGGTTGGATGGGGAGCGATGCTGCACAGCTATTTTCAGGTCTCTCCAGAGATGTTTGATTGGGTTCAAGTCCAGGCTCTATCTGGGACACTCAAGGACATTCAGACTTATTCCAAAGGAACTCCTGCATTGTCTATGCTGTGTGCTTAGGGTCGTTTTCCTGTTGGAAGGTGAAACTTCGCTCCAGTCTGAGGTCCTGAGCACTCTGGGGCAGGTTTTCATCAAGGATCTCTCTGTACTTTGCTCATTCCTGACTAGTCTCCCAGTCCCTGTTGCTGAAAAACATCCCCGCAGCATGATGCTGCCACCACCATGCTTCACTGTAGGGATGGTATAAGGTTTCCTCCAGAAGTGACACTTGGCATTCAGGCCAAAGAGCTCCGTCTTGGTTTCATCAGACCAGAACATCTTGTTTCTCATGGTCTGAGAGTCCTGTAGGTGGCTTTTGGCAAACTCCAACCTGGCTGTCATGTGCCTAATACTGAGGAGTTGCTTCCATCTGGCCAGTCTACCATGAAGGCCTGATTGGTGGAGTGCTGCAGAGATGGTTGTAGTTCTGGAAGAGAGGAACTATAGAGCTCTGCCAGAGTGACCATCAGGTTCTTGGTCACCTCCCTGACCAGGGCCATTCTCC
This sequence comes from Oncorhynchus keta, assembly GCF_023373465.1. Lineage (NCBI taxonomy): Eukaryota > Metazoa > Chordata > Actinopteri > Salmoniformes > Salmonidae > Oncorhynchus > Oncorhynchus keta. The sequence continues at coordinate 8,888,450 of NC_068426.1, forward strand.
CCTGATTGCTCAGTTTGGCCGGGCGGCTCTAGGAAGAGGCTTGGTGGTTCCAAACGTCTTCCATTTAAGAATGATGGAGCCCAATGTGTTCTTGTGGACCTTCAATGCTGCAGACATTTTTTGGTACACCTCCCCAGATTTGTGCCTAGACACTATCCTGTCTCGGAGCTCTACGGACAATCCTTCGACCTCCTTCTCGGAGCTCTCGGAGCTCTACAGACAATCCTTTGCTTTGTCATTATGGGGTATTGTGTGTAGATTGTTTTGTTCATTGAATCCATTTTGGAATAAGACTGTAACGTAACAAAATGTGTAAAAAGTCAAGGGCCTGAATACTTTCAGAAAGCACTGTATACTATAACTGTAGGACTTTACTGTAGGAGTCACTGTAGTGTTTTTGGGGACAGTATTTACTGTAGTATTTGCTGTAGTATACTGCAGTTTTATATGAGGGAGGGAGGGAGGGAGGGAGGGAGGGAGGGAGGGAGGGAGGGAGGGAGGGAGGGAGGGAGGGAGGGAGGGAGGGAGGGGGAGGGAGGGAGGGAGGGATCTGGTCTTAGCTGAGTCACTCTGCATCACCTCTCTTTCCTGGACTATTAGAGAGGTAGTGGTCCTGATGGGATTGATATGATAGCAACCTGAAAGACTCGACTTACACTATTTGGAGAGGTGGTACGTAATATGACAGTGTTACTAACAGTGTTACCTTGAAACATGACCAAAATAATGACGAGCCTATCCCAGTAAAGTTATCGGAGTTGTATTCGTGGCTTCGTCTGAACAATAAGACTGCACATTTCTCCAAACCCTATTTTATAAGAGTTAACTTGCTGGCAGGTGATGTGTTGTATGCTTGTTTCAGAATTCAATTCATCTCACTCCCTCCCTCCCCCTCAATTCATCTCACTCCCTTTCTCTCAGAGCACCCTAAAGCAATCTAACCTCTCTGTCTCTCTCTCTCTCTCTCTCTCTCTCTCTCTCTCTCTCTCTCTCTCTCTCTCTCTCTCTCTCTGTCTCTCTCTCTTTTGTCTCTGTCTCTCTCTCTGTCTCTCTCTCCTCTGTCTCTCTGTCTCTCTGTCTCTGTCTCTCTGTCTTTCTCCCTCTCTCTCTTTTGTCTCTCTCTCTCTCTCTCTCTCTCTTTTGTCTCTGTCTCTCTTTTGTCTCTGTCTCTCTTTTGTCTCTGTCTCTCTGTCTCTCTCTCTCTCTCTCTCTCTCTCTCTCTCTCTCTCTCTCTCTCTCTCTCTCTCTCTCTCTCTCTCTCTCTCTTCCTCTCTCTCTCTCTCTGTCTCTCTCTCTCTCCCTAGGTGTACTACATCTCACGGGGCAAATTAAAGGAAGCCAATAAGAAGTATAATACCCTGAAGAACAACTATGAGATGACCCTTCTAAGTGAGACATCCATCGTGCCGTGCGAGGACGACCAGGACCTTCCCATGGTGGAGTGCGACTTCATACTCACCGCTCAGCTGGAGCACATGGAGAAGGACGACATCATCGGTGATGGGGGGGGTGTTGAGATTGTGAAACATTGAGTTATACTTGGTGGGGAAATGAAGGGGGTGTGATATGACCCCGCTCACCCCGCTCCTCCGCTCTCTCTACTGGCTTCCAGTTGAAGCTCGCATCCGCTACAAGACCATGGTGCTTGCCTACGGAGCTGTGAGGGGAACGGCACCTCAGTACCTCCAGGCTCTGATCAGGCCCTACACCCAAACAAGGGCACTGCGTTCATCCATCTCTGGCCTGCTCGCCTCCCTACCACTGAGGAAGTACAGTTCCCGCTCAGCCCAGTCAAAACTGTTCGCTGCTCTGGCCCCCCAATGGTGGAACAAACTCCCCCACGACAGCGGAGTCAATCACCACCTTCCGGAGACAACTGAAACCCCACCTCTTTAAGGAATACCTAGGATAGGATAAAGTAATCCTTCTCACCCCCCCCCCTTAAAAGATTTAGATGCACTATTGTAAAGTGGCTGTTCCACTGGATGTCATAAGGTGAATGCACCAATTTGTAAGTCGCTCTGGATAAGAGCGTCTGCTAAATGACTTAAATGTAAAATGTAAATGTAAATATGAGTGAGAGAAGAAAAGGGGGGAAGGGGTGATAAATAGATGGACTTAGCAACAGCGTCAGACTGTCAGTGGGAAAGTAATTTAGATAGACAGTTACAAAAATGGAGAGGAGATAAAGAGATGAGAACATTTAATCCACCGTTTATTACAAACATATCATGAAGCTGTACAGTTTTAAACGGTCTCTGCCCTAACCCCTCCATCTCCTCTCCCTGTTTCCCTCCATTCCTCCCTCACATCCCTTCCCTGTCTTATCTCCCAGCCTTGCCAGGTAAATTAGAAGGGCTCGATGCAGATTGGGATGACATTTGCCAGTATTTTTGTTCTAATTGGCTGTCACTCACTCCTCTTCTACATGAGGTCAGATAATGTGAAGACATGACTTTCTTCATTTGGACCGAACGGAGAGGATGAGGAATGATATTATGATGTCACTGATATTATGAAGTCACTACTTTTTCTGGAGGTTTATTTGGAGATTCAACACACTTGGGTTAGGATGGGTTTGGTAGGTTGGGTTGGGTTTGGTGGTTTGGTAGGTTGGGTTGGGTTTGGTAGGTTGGGATGGGATGGGTTTGGTAGGTTTGGTAGGATGGGTTGGGTTTGATAGGTTGGGATGGGATGGGTTTGGTAGGTTGGGTTGGGTTGGGTTGGGTTGGGTTTGGTAGGTTTGGTAGGATGGGTTGGGTTTGGTTTGGTAGGTTGGGATGGGATGGGTTTGGTAGGTTGGGTTGGGATGGGTTTGGTAGGTTGGGTTGGGATGGGTTTGGTAGGTTGGGTTGGGATGGGTTTGGTAGGTTGGGTTGGGATGGGTTTGGTAGGTTGGGTTGGGTTGGGTTGGGATGGGTTTGGTTTGGTAGGTTGGGTTGGGTTGGGATGGGCTTGGTAGGTTGGGATGGGTTTGGTAGGTTGGGTTGGGATGGGATGGGTTTGGTAGGTTGGGTTGGGATGGGTTTGGTAGGTTGGGTTGGGATGGGATGGGATGGGATGGGTTTGGTAGGTTGGGTTGGGATGGGTTTGGTAGGTTGGGTTAGGATGGGATTGGTAGGTTGGGATGGGTTTGGTAGGTTGGGTTGGGACGGGTTTGGTAGGTTGGGATGGGATGGGTTTGGTGGTTTGGGATGGGTTTGGTAGGTTGGGTTGGGATGGGTTTGGTAGATTGGGTTGGGACGTGTTTGGTAGGTTGGGTTGGCTTGGGATGGGTTTGGTAGGTTGGGTTGGGATGGGATGGGATGGGTTTGGTGGGTTGGGACGTGTTTGGTAGGTTGGGTTGGCTTGGGATGGGTTTGGTAGGTTGGGTTGGGATGGGATGGGATGGGTTTGGTGGGTTGGGATGGGTTTGGTGGGTTGGGTTGGGTTGGGACGGGTTTGGTAGGTTGGGTTGGGACGGGTTTGGTAAGTTGGGTTGGGATGGGTTTGGTAGGTTGGGATGGGATGGGTTTGGTTTGGTAGGTTGTGTTGGGATGGGATGGGTTTGGTAGGTTGGGATGGCTTTGATTTGGTAGGTTGGGTTGGGATGGGTTTGGTAGGTTGGGATGGGATGGGTTTGGTTTGGTAGGTTGTGTTGGGATGGGCTTGGTAGGTTGGGATGGCTTTGATTTGGTAGGTTGGGTTGGGATGGGTTTGGTAGGTTGGGATGGGATGGGTTTGGCAGGTTGGGTTGGGATGGGTTTGGTAGGTTGGGTTGGGATGGGATGGGTTTGGTAGGTTGGGTTGGGATGGGATGGGTTTGGTGTGATGGGTTTGGTTTGGTAGGTTGGGTTGGGATGGGTTTGGTTTGGTGGGATGGGTTTGGTTTGGTAGGTTGTGTTGGGATGATGGGTTTGGTAGGTTGGGTTGGGATGGGTTTGGTGGGTTGGGATGGGATGGGTTTGGTTTGGTGGGATGGGTTTGGTTTGGTGGGATGGGTTTGGTTTGGTAGGTTGTGTTGGGCTGATGAGTTTGGTAGGTTGGGTTGGGATGGGATGGGTTTGGTAGGTTGGGATGGGATGGGTTTGGTTTGGTGGGATGGGTTTGGTTTCGTAGGTTGTGTTGGGATGATGGGTTTGGTAAGTTGGGTTGTGTTTGGTTGGTTGTGTTGGGTTGTGTTGGGATGGGTTGTTTGGGTTGGTTGGCTGGGTTGTGTTGGTATGGGTGGGTTCAGTTAGTTATGGGTTGTGTTGGTATGGGTGGGTTCAGTTAGTTATGGGTTGGGTTGGTATGGGTGGGTTCAGTTAGTTATGGGTTGGGTTGGTTTGGGTGGGTTCAGTTAGTTATGGGTTGGGTTGGTTTGGGTGGGTTCAGTTAGTTATGGGTTGTGTTGGTTGGTTGGCGGGTTGGGTTGGTTTGGGTGGGTTCAGTTAGTTATTGGTTGGGTTGGTTTGGTTGGGTTCAGTTAGTTATGGGTTGGGTTGGTTTGGGTGGGTTCAGTTAGTTATGGGTTGGGTTGGTTTGGGTGGGTTCAGTTAGTTATGGGTTGGGTTGGTTTGGGTGGGTTCAGTTAGTTGTGGGTTGGGTTGGTTTGGGTGGGTTCAGTTAGTTATGGGTTGGGTTGGTTTGGGTGGGTTCAGTTAGTTGTGGGTTGTGTTGGTTTGGGTGGGTTCAGTTAGTTATGGGTTGGGTTGGTTTGGGTGGGTTCAGTTAGTTGTGGGTTGGGTTGGTTTGGGTGGGTTCAGTTAGTTATGGGTTGGGTTGGTTTGGGTGGGTTCAGTTAGTTATGGGTTGGGTTGGTTTGGGTGGGTTCAGTTAGTTATGGGTTGGGTTGGTTTGGGTGGGTTCAGTTAGTTATGGGTTGGGTTGGTTTGGGTGGGTTCAGTTAGTTATGGGTTGGGTTGGTTTGGGGTATGTTTGTATTTGTATTTATTATGGATCCCCATTAGTTCCTGCCAAAGCAGCAGTTACTCTTCCTGGGGTTTATTATAGATCCCCATTAGTTCCTGCCAAGGCAGCAGCTACTCTTCCTGGTGTTTATTATAGATCCCCATTAGTTCCTGCCAAGGCAGCAGCTACTCTTCCTGGTGTTTATTATGGATCCCCATTAGTTCCTGCCAAGGCAGCAGCTACTCTTCCTGGTGTTTATTATGGATCCCCATTAGTTCCTGCCAAAGCAGCAGCTACTCTTCCTGGGGTTTATTATAGATCCCCATTAGTTCCTGTCAAGGCAGCAGCTACTCTTCCTGGGGTTTATTATGGATCCCCATTAGTTCCTGCTAAAGCAGAAGCTACTCTTCCTGGGGTTTATTATAGATCCCCATTAGTTCCTGCTAAAGCATAAGCTACTCTTCCTGGTGTTTATTATGGATCCCCATTAGTTCCTGCCAAGGCAGCAGCTACTCTTCCTGGGGTCCAGCAAAGATTAAGACAGTAATATACAGTTAAACATTAAAATACATTTTACAACCGATTTCACAACATATTAAGTGTGTGTCCTCAGGCCACCTCTCTACTACTACACACAGTCCAGGTGTATGTGGTGTGTGTTATATGTGTCTGTATAGTGTGTATGTTGTGTGTGTGTGTATTGTGTATAAAGTGTGTGTATAGTGTGTATACTGTATTGTGTGTTTATAGTGTGTACAAGATGTGTGTATAATGTTTATGTTATGTGTGTGTTTGTATTTCTTTGTACCTGTGTGTGTATACTGCATTGTGTGTCTATATTGTGTAGTGTGTGTGTATAGTGTGTGTGTTATGTGTGTTTGTATTTCTTTATTTGTACATGTGTGTTTGTGTGCATACTGTATTGTGTGTTTATAGTGTGTACAGGATGTGTGTGTGTGTAGTGTGTATGTTGTGTGTGTGTTATGTGTGTATTTCTTCGTACCTGTGTGTGTATACTGTAGTATGTGTTTATAGTGTGTACAGGCGGTGTGTATAGTGTGTGTGTGTATGTTATGTGTGTGTGTGTATGTATTTCTTTGTTTGTACCTGTGTGTGTGTTATGTGTGTGTGTGTGTGTGTGTGTGTGTGTGTGTGTGTTATGTGTATGTTGTGTGTGTGTGTTATGTGTATGTTGTGTGTGTGTGTGTGTGTGTGTGTGTGTGTGTGTGTGTGTGTGTGTGTGTGTGTGTGTGTGTGTGTGTGTGTGTGTGTGTGTGTGTGTGTGTGTGTGTGTGTGTGTGTGTATGTTATGTGTGTGTGTGTGTGTGTATTTTATGTGTGTGTATAGTGTGTGTATGTTATGTGTGTGTGTGTGTGTGTGTGTGTGTGTGTGTGTGTGTGTGTGTGTGTGTGTGTGTGTGTGTGTGTGTGTGTGTGTGTGTGTGTGTGTGTGTGTGTGTGTGTGTGTGTGTGTGTGTGTGTGTATGTTATGTGTGTGTGTGTGTATGTTATGTGTGTGTGTGTATTATGTGTGTGTGTGTATGTTATGTGTGTGTGTGTATGTTATGTGTGTGTGTGTATTATGTGTGTGTGTGTATGTTATGTGTGTGTGTGTGTATTATGTGTGTGTGTTATGTGTGTGTGTTATGTGTGTGTGTTATGTGTATGTGTGTGTTATTTGTGTATGAAGTCACTACTTTCTGCTCTCTCTCGCCCTCTGTCTCTCTATCCCTCCTCTCTCTCTCCCTCTCACCCTCTCCCTCTCCCTGTCCCCCTTCCCCTCTCTCTCCTCTCCTTTCCCCCTCTCTGTCTCTGTCTCTGCTTCCTTCCTCTTTCTCCCCTCCTCCTTCTCTCTCCCCTCTCTCCCTCTTTCCCCCTCATTCTCCCCTCTCTCCATCCCCCCTCATTCTCCCTCCCCAACTCTTCCCCTGCTCTCTCTCCCCATTGTTCTCCCTCCCTCTCTCCCATCCTCTCAGCCTTCTCTCTCTGCCTCCTCTCTTCCTCCCCTCTCCTCTCTCTCCTTGGTAGTTAATTGTGGATTAACAGTGTGTAATGAGAGCTGTCAGCCTGTTCCCGTGGCGATAATGGAGTTCAAAGGTGGATGACATCATATCAACCATAATGGAATTACACACACACACACATACACACACACATATTAGAGCGCGAGAAAGGGGAGAGAGGAGGAGGGAGGAGCGAGAGGAAGAAGTAAGGGAGAGAGAGATATGGAGAGAGAATGCTACGGCGAGGGGGAGAGAGAGATAGGGGGGAAGGAGACTATCTTTGTAATTAGGAAATTACAGTACCACCAAGACCAGTAGAAAGGTCTGACTAATATCTCTGTCTCTGTCTCTCTCTGTCTATGCCTGTCTCTCTCTATCTCTCTGCCTCTCTCTCTCTCTCCACCCCTCTCTCTCTCTCTCTCTCTCTCTCTCTCTCTCTGTTTCTCTCTCTCTCTCTGTCTCTCCCCCCTCTCTCCCCCTCTTTCCCTTTCTCTCTCTCCCCCTCTAGATGTGATAGGAGTGTGTAGGAGTGTGGATGATCTGAGTAGTTTCACCGATAAGACAGGTAGACAGGAGTATAAAAGAGACAGTCACACTGTGGGGCGAGCAGGTAAGACCATACACACACAAGGAGTACAAACACACACACTAACGCACATGCTAACACATACACACACACACACACAAGGAGTACACACACAGACACACAATAGCACACACACACGCAAGGAGTACACACACAGACACACACTAGCACACACACACAAGGAGTACACACACAGACACACACAAGCACACACACACACAAGGAGTACACACACACACGGTAACAGACATATACACACACCCAAGGAGTACACACACAGACACACACTAGCACACACACACAAGGAGTACACACGCACACAAGGAGTACACACACAGACACACACTAGCACACACACAAGGAGTACACACACAGACACACACAAGCACACACACACACAAGGAGTACACACACACACGGTAACAGACATATACACACACCCAAGGAGTACACACACAGACACACACTAGCACACACACACAAGCACACACACACACACAAGGAGTACACACACACACACGGTAACAGACATATACACACACCCAAGGAGTGTATACACAGACACCAGACACACAAACACTAACACACACACACACACACACATACACACACTAACACACACAGTATACATATGCACATACACTCAAGTGGCAAGATGTTACAGTCACACTGTCTCTGTCTCCTGGGATGGATCTGCCGTTAAACACACAATTATGCAGAGTAATTAATGTCTGTCTGTCTGTCTGTCTGTCTGTCTGTCTGTCTGTCTGTCTGTCTGTCTGTCTGTCTGTCTGTCTGTCTGTCTGTTATGGGGTGTTTATTCGGTTTTCTGAGATGTAAAATCAGATTTGATCAATTGAACCACTCAACTTTCAGGAATTCAAAGGAGTCTCAGATTGCACCCAGAATGTAAAAATATCTGGAAGGTGCATGTGTGTCTGTGTGTGTATACATGTGTGTGTGTGTATACATGGGTGTGTGTATACATGGGTGTGTGTGTGGGTACGTGCCTGTGTGTACGCTCTTGCTCATGTGTGTGTGTTATTGCGTTGTTCTTCAGCCTCTCTCTCCTCTCTCTCCTCTCTCTCTCCTCTCTCTCTCTCTCTCCTCTCTCTCTCCCCTCTCTCTCTCTCCTCTCTCTCTCTCCTCTCTCTCTCTCCTCTCTCTCTCCCCTCTCTCTCTCTCCTCTCTCTCTCCCGTCTCTCTCTCTCCTCTCTCTCTCTCCTCTCTCTCTCTCCTCTCTCTCTCTCTCTCTCTCTCTCTCTCTCCTCTCTCTCTCTCTCCTCTCTCTCTCTCCTCTCTCTCTCCAGGCAGAGATGTTTGATGGTTCAGTCCAGCCTATAGTAGCTGTTAAAAGAGCTCGCCTGTCAGACTTTGGAGGCCAGTCTGTCTCTGCGATCTTCAGCTCCGCTGTCATGGTCAACCCTGACATACCTGAGGCCCATAGGCTGAGGAGATGGTGAGTGATGACACGTACGCTCATAGAGATGCACACATATTCATGAAGATACCTGCTTCCACACTCTCACATATTCATGAAGATACCTGCTTCCACACTCTCACATATTCATGAAGATATCTGCTTCCACACTCTCACATATTCATGAAGATACCTGCTTCCACACTCACACATATTCATGAAGATACCTGCTTCCACACTCTCACATATTCATGAAGATACCTGCTTCCACACTCTCACATATTCATGAAGATACCTGCTTCCACACTCTCACATATTCATGAAGATACCTGCTTCCACACTCTCACATATTCATGAAGATACCTGCTTCCACACTCTCACATATTCATGAAGATACCTGCTTCCACACTCTCACATATTCATGAAGATACCTGCTTCCACACTCTCACATATTCATGAAGATACCTGCTTCCACACTCTCACATATTCATGAAGATACCTGCTTCCACACTCTCACATATTCATGAAGATACCTGCTTCCACACTCACACATATTCTTTGAAAACATCAAATAGACACATTGACACTCCTGTATTATCGTCCCATCTGTCACGTGCAGAAGAGAGAGATTGACTTAAAAAATAAAATAAAAAAACATTATTGATCTCGGCAAGTCAGTTAAGAACAAATTCTTATTTTTTATTTCACCGCCCTATGGGACTCCCAATCACAGCCGGTTGTTTATTTGAACCAGGGTCTGTAGTGATGCCTAGCAATTTAAATGTACAGTCAGAATGAAGAAAGAGATTTTTTATTTCACTCTTGTTTATTTCACTTAGCAATTTAAATGTACACTGAGTTTACAAAACATTAAGAACACCTGCTCTTTCCATGACATAGACTAACCAGGTCAACTTGACACAACTGTGGGAAGCATTGGAGTCAAAATGGGCCAGCATCCCTGTGAAACGCTTTGGACACCTTGTAGAGTCCATCCCGCTGACGAATTGAGGCTGTTCTGAGGGCAAAGGAGGGTGCAAATCAATATTGGTTGTGGATAGGTACGGTTTTGTGTAGCACAGAGAATTTTTGACCAACCTTAGCTTGGTGGTGCTGTCTTTGTCCTTGATTCGGGGAAACAGGAGTCTCTTAAAATGTCCGTGTCCAGTTGCAGCGGGTCAGTTTGAATTTAGAAAATGCTCCTTGATTTAAAAAAAGAAAAAATTCTACATGGATGTAAACCCATCATCTTGTCTATTTCAAGTCTTCGCTCATTCTCTCTCATGGAGAGGGAGAGGGGGAGAGAGAGAGGGGGAGGGAGAGAGAGAGAGAGAGAGAGAGGGGGAGGAGAGGGGGAGAGAGAGAGAGAGAGAGGGGGAGAGAGAGGGAGAGGGAGAGGGGGAGAGAGAGAGAGAGAGAGCGAGAGAGAGGGAGAGAGAGAGAGCGAGAGAGAGGGAGATGGAGGGAGAGAGAGCGAGCGAGAGAGAGAGAGAATTCATTTCGGCCTAACTGTGTTTCACAAATAGTGTTGTACATCAACCGGGGTTCCCGTGGCGATGCAGTGCATTATGGGATTGTTTGGGCCTAGCGGCGAGGCTGAGTTGTTGCATAATGTAACAGATAACTCTTAATGAATGTAAACTTAATGAATATTTGAGTCACTGATTAGATACAGCGTTACTGGGCTACAATAACACTGACAAGATAACGATATGGGTGGATGGATGGAGAGACAGAATAACACTGACAAGTGGGTAGAGGGATAACGATATGGGTGGATGGATGGATAGACAGAATAACACTGACAAGTGGGTAGAGGGATAACGATATGGGTGGATGGATGGATAGACAGAATAACTGACAAATGGGTGACCAGACAAACAGGTCCCATGCAAGTCCGGTTGGTAGAGCATGGCGTTTGCAAGGTTCAATCCCCACAGGAATGATGAAAAAATGTGTGCACTCACTACTGAAAGTTGCTGTGGATAGGATTGTCTGCCAAATGACTAAAATGTAAATGTGCATAGATGAACACACAGATTAAATAACATTGTATTTGTCACACGCGTCGAATATAACAATATTACCGACAATGCAGTTCAAGAAATAGACTTATTTACAAAATAAACTAAAGTAAAAAATACAATTAAAAAGCAACAAAATAGGGCCCTCATGGGTGGCGCAGTGGTCTAAGGCATCGCAGTGCTAGCTGTGCCACCAGAGACACTTGGTCCGCCGGCTGCGACCGGGAGGTCCATTGGGCGACGCACAATTGGCCTAGCGTCGTCCGGGTTAGGGAATCGCGCACTAGCGACTCCTGTGGCAGGCCGGGCGCAGTGCGCGTTGATCAGGTCGCTAAGTGTACAGTGTTTCCTCCGACACATTGGTGCGGCTGGCTTCCGGGTTGGATGCACGCTGTGTTAAGAAGCAATGCGGCTTGGTTGTGTTGTATTTCGGAGGACGCGTGACTCTCGACCTTCATCTCTCCCAAGTATGTACGGGAGTTGTAGCGATGAGACAAGACAGTAACTACTAACAATTGGATACCATGAAATTGAGATACATTTTTTTTAGTTACACAATAAAATAACATTAACAAGGCTTTATACAGGGGTACCGGTACCGAGTCAATGTGCGGTGGTACAGGTTAGTCGAGGTAATTTGTACATGTAGGTAGTGTCATGAACAAAGATATGATCAAGAGCCTCACGTATAGTATATTGTTTGGTCATTGTGCTGCCACAGAATGAATTGTGAGCAAGGCCTCAAAAAAGCTTTATATACCAGAGCTGTGAGGAGTTCTATATATTATTGAAACAATGTTGCGATTGTTTGTGACCAACCTTGTGGTTACCGTGGGGGAAAGATTCTATTGGGGAAAGGTTCCCATAGAAGCCAAGAAGGGGAGTGAGGTTTGTGTGTTTGTGTGTGTGCTCAAACACACATGCATGTGGGGGTCTGGGAGAGGAATTGTTTCCATCTGATGAACGGGCATGTGCCTGAACTCTGGAACACACTCATTTTAGTCTCACCCATTCATTTCACATGACCGGTCATTTCTGACCGGGAACACCTCAGGTGTATAAAGTTAAAGAAAACACCCAAAATGTAATGAAAATCATCCAAATGTATTTTGTGTGGACAAATTCATGGAACATTATGACAATCGGATTAAATGAACTACATTTTTCAAAAAGAAAACTTGTAAATCTGTCCAATTCGACCAGAACACAGCAGGAGGGTTAAAACATGTTGGTATTACAGACTTTGACAGCGAGAGGTTGAAAATGTCAGTGAAGACACTTGCCAGTTGTTCAGTGCATGCTCACAGTACACAACCTGGTATTCCGTCTGGCCCTGCGTCCTTGTGAATGTTGACCTTTTTAAAGGTCTTACTCACATCGGCTGCGAAGAGCTAAATTACACAGTGTTCCGGAACAGCTGGTGCTCTCATGCATGTTTCAGCGTTTTTTTGCCTCGAAGCGAGCATAAAACTAGTTTAGCTCATCTGGTAGGCTCGTGTCACTGGGCAGGTCTCCGCTGTGTTTTCTGTGATGGTTTGCCACATCCGACAAGCGTCAGAGCCGGTGTAGTACGAATCGATTCTGTATTGACACTTTGCCTGTTTGATGATTCATCGGAGGGCATATCGTGATTTCGTATAAGCTTCCGTGTTAGAGTCCCACTCCATGAAAGTGGCAGCTCTAGCCTTTAGCTCAGTGCGGATGCTGCCTGTAATCCATGGCTTCTGGTTGGGGTATGTACGTACGGTCAGTGTGGTGATGACGTCATTGATGCACTTATTGATGAGGCCAATAACTGATGTGGTGTACTCCTCAATACCATCGGAGGAATCCTGGAACATATTCCAGTCTGTGTTAGCAAAACAGTCCTGTAGCATAGCATCTGCTTCATCTGACCACTTTTTTATTTATCTAGTCACTGGGGCTTCATGCTTTATTTTTTTCTGGAAAGCAGGAATCAGGAAGATAGAATTGGTCAGATTTGCCAAATGAAGGGCGAGGGAGAGCTTTGTATCTCTATGGGTGGAGTAAAGGTGTTCTAGGGTGAGGGAGAGATTTGTATGTGTCTCTATGGGTGGAGTAAAGGTGGTCCAGAGTTTTTTTTCCCTCTGGCTGCACATTTAACATGCTGATAAAAATTTGGTAAAATGGATTTAAGTTTCCCTGTATTAAGGTCCCCAGTTACTAGGAGCCCCGCCTCTCGGTGAGCGTTTTCTTGTTTGCTCATGGCGGAATACAGCTCAGTCAATGCTGTCTTAGTGCCAGCCTCTGACTGTGGTGGTATGTAAACAGCTACAAAGAATACAGATGAAAACTCTCTCGGTAGGTAGTGTGGTCTACAGCTTATCATTAGACCTCAGGCGAGCAATAGCTCGAGACTTCCTTAGATATCGTGCACCAGCTGTTGTAGACAGGCGCCTCGTCTTACCAGACACCTCTGTTCTATCCTGCTGGTACATTGTGTAACCAGCCATCTGTATGTTGATATTATCATCGTTCAGCCATGACTCCGTGAAGCATAAGATGTTACAGTTTTTAATGTCCCGTTAGTAGTTTAATCTTCTGCATACCTCATCGATTTTATTCTCCAAAGATTGCACGTTTGCTAGCAGAATGGAGGGAATGGGGGGTTTTATTCGATCGCCTACGAATTCTCCACCTCCTCTTCATGCAGATCACGGGGATCGGGGCCTGTTCCCGAGGAAGCAGTAAATCCTTTGCGTCGGGCTCGTCAGAGTCATGAAAGGAAAAAAAGGATTCTGCTAGTCCTTCTTGAGTAATCACAGTCCTGATGTCTAGAAGTTATTTTCGGTCATAAGAGATAGTAGCGGCAACATTATAAAAAAAACATTGCAAATAAACAACAACAAAAACACAATCGGCTGGGGGGTACGTGAAACGTGCCTTCTTCTCCAGCACCATCTCCATCTTACGCAGTTAGTTTTTGCTTGTGAGCAGGAATCAGGAGGATAAAATTATGGTCAGATTTGCCAAATGGAGGGCGGGGGAGAGCTTTGTATGAAACTCTGTGTGTGTGGAGTAAAGGTGCTCTAGAGTTTTTTTCCCTCTGGTTGCACGTAACATGCTGGAAGAAATGAGGTAAAACAGATTTAAGTTTGCTTTCCTCAATAAAGTCTCCAGCCACAAGGAGCGTCACTTCTGAATGATTATATTGTTTGTTGTCCACAGCTCGTTGACTGCGAGCTTACATGCTGACCAAAATAAATGTACACATACAGGTTATTCAATCATTGTACCCACACTGCTTGCGCATGTCAATTAGTGTCTGCGCAGCCAGGCGCTAAAATAGAACTTGGTTCTATTTGTGACGCTTGATGTGGTTGCAAGTCCAGCCTCTCCCATTGGTTTTTAGGAGCATATACCACGTGGCTGATTGAAAGATGAACTGAGGTCCACACTCCAGTCCAGTTGGTGGTGGTAATTTACCTTAAGTGCTAGACCTCAGCTGAATCTTGTAGTGAATGGTGTAACTGTTGAACAAGTTGACCAGACTAAATTGCTTGGCGTTACCTTCGATTGTAAACTGTCATGGTCAAAACATTTAGATTCAATGGTTGCAAAGTTGGGCTGAGCCTTAATAAATAGATAGCTTTAATAATAAATAAATAAATAAATAGATAGCCTTAATAAAGAGATGCTCTACTCGATTATTGTCCAGTCGTGTGGTGCAGTGCTGCAAGGAAAGACCTAGTTAAACTGCAGCTGGCCCAGAACAGAGTGGCACGTTTTGCTCTTAATTGTAATCAGAGGGCTAATATGGGTTAGTTCAATTTGGGTTGAAAATCCTAAATTGTTTGCATATTCAATTTACACACAGCTCTCACACATACACTTATCCCACCAGACATGCCACCAGGGGTCTTTTCATAGTCCCCAAATCCAGAACAAATTCAAGAAAATGTACAGTATTGCATGGAACTTTCTTCCATCTGATATTGCTCAAATAATCAGCAAACCTGGTTTCAAAAAACAGATAAAGCAACACCTCTCGGCACAACGCCTCTCCTCTATTTGACCTAGATAGTTTGTGTGTATGCATTGATATGTAGGCCACGTGTGCCTTTTTAAAAATGTATGTAGTTCTGTCCTTGAGCTGTTCTTGTCTAATGATGTTCTGTATGTCATTCTGTATTATGGTTCATGTTTTGTGTGGACCCCAGGAAGAGTAGCTGCTGCTTTAACAACACCTAATGGGGATCCTAATAAAATACCAACTACCAAAACCTCTTATTAACGTACAACACCGTAAATAATTCAGGCTATTGTGGAGGCAAAAGGGTGTACAGTACTAGAGTGTACAGTAAAATCACATCTGAAAACATGGTCTGTAAAAGTGGTACATGGGACCATAGAAACAGTGTCTGATAAAGAATGATAATGAAATATTACATCCATAGATAATGTAGTGCAATTGGTTCATGTTCCACGGTAATTGGTGTCAATGGATCTCGTTATCCTGAAACTTTCATGATCTAAACATGCAATATTGTTTGTCAGTTTCCATAAAACTATGCATTAACAGTGACGCAACAGTTACTTGTCATTTTGAGCAGTTGAAATGAATAGACGGTCATCTCAGATGTAATGTGTGAATTGCATTTTGAAATGATAATCCTGATGTTAAGTTTTTGCACAGATGATTTAAACAAATGAACAAATTATCTTAGCTTCATGTGTACTGTACCTGTCACGCCCTGAGCTGAGATATCTCTGTTTTCTTTATATTTTGGTTAGGTCAGGGTGTGATTAAGGTGGGAACGCTAGTTTTTGTATTTTCTACGGTTTTTGTATTGTCTAGGGGATTTGAATTGTCTAAGGTTTTTGTATGTTCATGGTGGCCTGATATGATCCCCAATCAGAGGCAGCTGTTTATCGTTGTCTCTGATTGGGGATCATATTTAGGTAGCCATTTCCCTTTGGTGTTTGTGGGTTCTTGTCTATGTGTAATTGCCTGTCAGCACTCATTTTGTATAGCGTCAAACCCCTGCAGCCATATGAAGTTAAACGAGTGGATTACTCAAATCGATGGCACCAACTAAACTGACTTTTTGGTATATAAAGAAGGATTTTATCTAACAAAATGACACATGTTATAGCTGGGACCCTTTGGATGACAAATCAGAGGATGATTTTCAAAAACGTGTTGTTTTGTTATTTTGGTTAGTTTCTTCAGTGTTCTTTCTTATAATAATAAAAAATGTACGTATACCACGCTGAGCCTTGGTCCGATTCATACGACGAACGTGACAGTACCCAAGCGATTGGAAAAAGTGTTGAGTTTTGAAAAATGTGCATTTTGATCATCGGTTGTAAGTTTTGTGTCTAGAGTTTTGAAAAATGACATCAAGGTTCTGAAATTAGTTCTAGTGATTGTAAAAACCTATATTCGACATTGTGCACCAGCTTTTATTCACAAATAGACACACACCACCACCACTTGTCTTACCAGACATAGCTGTCCTGTCCTCCCAATGTACGGAAAATCCATATAATAACTGTATATTATCCGTGTTGTCGTTCAGTCACGACTCTGTGAAACATAAGATATTACAGTTTGTAACTTCTTATGGCTAGGCCCCTTTTTTCTCAAATTCCTGCCTGAATGACGTGCCCAAAGTAAACTGCCTGTAGCTCAGGCCGAAGCCAGGATATGCATATAATTGGTACCATTGGAAAGAAAACACTTTGAAGTTTGTAGAAATGTTAAAATAATATAACACAATAGATATGGTAGGAGAAAAAAATAAAAATAAAATTGTTGTTGTTGAGAGACCATACCCTTAGAAATGCAATAGAATGGTCAAATTGAAAATTAGCTCCCTGGGTGCAATTCCTATGGCTTCCACAGGGTGTCAGCAGTCTATGTTCAAGGTTTCAGGCTTGTAACTTCAAAACAAATAAGAAATTACAGATTTAGTAGAAGGAAACAGTCTTGGAAATGAGTGTTTGCTCGCGCCATGAAGACATTAAGCACCTGCTTAAATCGGTTTCCTGTTGAACATACATCTTTCTGAAAGAAATATTATAGTTTAATGACATTTTAGTGTATCTGATGAGTAAATAGAAACATATTTTGACTAGTTGAAAAAAAGTTTAGGGGTAGATTTTCAGATTCCTTTCTCTGTAAATTTAAATTTTTATGGCTGCAATCCCCCTATTGGGATAAGTGTCATCAACAACCACTGAATAGCATAGCGCTACATTCAATAAATATTACTACAAATATTTATATTCATGAAATCACAAGTGCAATATAGGAAAACACAGCTTAGCCTTTTGATAATCCACCTGTCGTGTCAGATTTTGAAATTATGCTTTACAGCGAAAGCAATCCAAGCGTTTGTGTAAGTTTATCGATTGCATGACAAAACATTAAGTACACTTAGCATCAGGAAGCTTGGTCACAAAAATCAGAAAAGCAATCAAATTAATAGTTTACCTTTGATGATCTTCGGATATTTTCACTCATGAGACTCCCAGTTACACAAAAAATGCTCATTTTGTTCCATAAAGATTATTTTTATATCCAAAATACCTCAGTTTGTTTGTCGCGTTATGTTCAGAAATCCACAGGAAAGAGCGGTCACGACAACTCAGACGAAAATTCCAAATAGTTTCCATAATGTCCACAGAAACATGTCAAACATTTTTATAATCAATCCTCAGGTTGTTTTTAAAATATATAATCGATAATATATCAACTGCAAATGTCTTTCACAGTAAGAGAGGGAAGAGCAATACCTATCCAAACTCTGTTGCGCGAGCAAAACTCATGTGACCACTTGACGCTATGTTATCGTTCTGGCTCATTTTT
The DNA here is from genome assembly GCF_023373465.1 of Oncorhynchus keta. Lineage (NCBI taxonomy): Eukaryota > Metazoa > Chordata > Actinopteri > Salmoniformes > Salmonidae > Oncorhynchus > Oncorhynchus keta. Next base: position 8,906,190 of record NC_068426.1, read on the forward strand.
CAAAATAAAGGCCTGAAACTATGTCTGAAGACTGACACTTTGAGGAAGCGATAGGAAAAGGAATCGGGTTCATATCCCTTCAAATCCAGCAAAGGGAGGCTATGGAACATGGAGTTTTCAAAATAGAAGCCACTTCCTGTTTTGATTTTTCTCAGGGTTTCGCCTGCAACATCAGTTCTGTTATACTCACAGACAATATTTTGACCGTTTTGGAAACTTTAGAGTGTTTTCTATCCAATACTAATAATAATATGCATATATTAGCAACTGAGACTGAGGAGCTGGCCGTTTACAATGGGCACCTTTTCATCCGAGCTACTCAATACTACCCCTGCAGCCATATGAAGTTAAACGAGTGGATTACTCAAATTGATGGCACCAACTAAACTGACTTTTTGGTATATAAAGAAGGATTTTATCTAACAAAACGACACATGTTATAGCTGGGACCCTTTGGATGACAAATCAGAGGAAGATTTTCAAAAAGTAAGTGAATATTTAATCTTTATATGTGAATGTATGAAATCTGTGCCGGTGGAATTTTTTTGGGACATGGAGTCGTCCTCAAACAATCACATGGCATGTTTTCGCTGCAATAGCTACTGTAAATCCGATAGTGCAGTTAGATTAACAAGCATTTAAGCTTTCAACTCATATAAAACACTTATATGTACATAAATGTTTATAATCCATAATATTTAGGATTATTTATTTGAATTTGAATTGAGTTTCACCGGAAGTTGATGTCAAGAAGCTCTTTTCAGTCATAAGAGACGGTGGCAGAAACATTGTCTACAAAATAAGTTACAAACAATCAGAAAAAAAAATGGCACAATTGGTTAGGAGCCCGTAAAGTGTCATCCCATCCCCTCCGGAACCGTTGTCCAAGCACACACACACACACACACACACACACACACACACACACACACACACACACACACACACACACACACACACACACACACACACACACACACACACACACACACACACACACATGCAGGCACTTACACACACATACACATACGCACACACACACACTCAGAGAGGAGTGTTATTGATGTGTTGTAATTACTTTGCTGTTCAGGGATCATTAGATATGTCCTCAACACGCTCTGTTTATGTTTCTCATTTACCCCAATTATCCCTCTCTCCTCTCTCCTCTCTCTCTCTCCTCTCTGTTTCTCTCTCCTTTCTCTCTCTCCTCTCTGTTTCTCTCTCCTTCTCTCTCCCTCTCTCTCTCTCTCTCTCTCTCTCTCTCTCTCTCTCTCTCTCTCTCTCTCTCTCTCTCTCTCTCTCTCTCCCCTCTCTCTCCTCTCTCTCTCTCTCTCTCTCCTCTCTCTCTCCTCTCTCTCTCTCCTCTCTCTCTCTCCTATCTCTCTCTCTCCTCTCTCTCTCTCCCTCTCTCTCTCTCCTCTCCCTCTCTCCTCTCTCTCTCTCCTCTCTGTTTCTCTCTCCTTCTCTCTCTCCCTCTCTCTCTCTCCCTCCCACTCGCTCTGATCTCTCTCTGTTCCTCTCTCTCTCTCAAATCAAATCTAATTGTATTTATCACAAGCGCCGAATACAACAGTGAAATGCTAACTTACAAGCTTTTAACTAACAATGTTAAGTGTTAAGTACATTTTTTAAAATAAATATAACAAATAATTCAACAGCAGCAGTAAAGTGACAATAGCGTGAGTCCCCTTCTCTCTCTCTCTCAATTGAATTCAATTCAATTTTAATTCAAGAGGGTTTATTGGCATGGGAAACAAATGTTAACATCACCAAAGCATGTGAAGTAGAGATCTCTCTATTTCTCTCTGCTTCTCTCTCTCTATTCCTCTCTGCTTCTCTCTCTCTATTTCTCTCTGCTTCTCTCTCTCTATTTCTCTATGCTTCTCTCTCTCTCTTTCTCTCTCTGCTTCTCTCTCTCTATTTCTCTCTGCTTCTCTCTCTCTATTTCTCTCTGCTTCTCTCTCTCTATTTCTCTATGCTTCTCTCTCTCTCTTTCTCTCTCTGCTTCTCTCTCTCTATTTCTCTCTGCTTCTCTCTCTCTATTTCTCTCTGCTTCTCTCTCTATTTCTCTATGCTTCTCTCTCTCTTTTCTCTCTCTGTTTCTCTCTCTCTATTTCTCTCTGCTTCTCTCTCTCTTTTCTCTCTCTGTTTCTCTCTCTCTATTTCTCTCTGCTTCTCTCTCTCTTTTCTCTCTCTGTTTCTCTCTCTCTATTTCTCTCTGCTTCTCTCACTCTATTTCTCTCTGCTTCTCTCTCTCTATTTCTCTCTGCTTCTCTCTCTCTTTTCTCTCTCTGCTTCTCTCTCTATTTCTCTCTGCTTCTCTCTCTCTCTTTCTCTCTGCTTCTCTCTCTCTATTTCTCTCTGCTTCTCTCTCTCTTTTCTCTCTCTGCTTCTCTCTCTCTATTTCTCTCAGCTTCTCTCTCTCTATTTCACTCTGCTTCTCTCTCTCTATTTCTCTCTGCTTCTCTCTCTCTCTTTTCTCTCTCTGTTTCTCTCTCTCTTTCTTTCCTCTGTCTCTGTTTTCTCGCTTTCCCTTTCACACTCTCTAAATTCTAACGTAAGTCTCTGTGATTTTCTTCCTGTGTGTGTAGGTATGATCAGGAAGGTCATGCTCTGGACGGCCAATCACTGACCGAATTGAGGCCTGCAGGAGGCGGAGCCAACACTTGCTGGAAAACACTCAGCATTTACATTTACATTTAAGTCATTTAGCAGACGCTCTTATCCAGAGCGACTTACAAATTGGTGCATTCACCTTATGACATCCAGTGGAACAGCCACTTTACAGCGACGTCAAGACTGAACAACTGGGACAAGGAGACAAGGTGCACACAAACACACTCATACACACACAGACACACACACAGAGCACAGAAACACACTCATACACACACAGACACACACACAGAGCACACAAACACACTCATACACACACACACACACACACACACACACACACACACACACACACACACACACACACACACACACACACACACACACACACACACACACACACACACACACACACACACACACACACACACACATACAGAGCACACAAACACACTCATACACACACAGACACACACACACAGAGCACACACACACACACAGCATGCAAACACACACAGACAACACACACACACACAGAGCACAGCACGCAAACACACTCATACAAACAGCACACAAAACCAGCACACAGACACACACATTAGTTCATGTTGAATGAGTTGCTTCACTATGTATCAGCATGTTAACTTTGCCCTGAACTTGAGATACACCCAGAACTCATAATTTAGCCTAAATAATGCATCAATGCCAGTGGGGGATGTTTTGCATGAATTTGAGTTACACATGCAGATCTCAAGTTAGGACTGTCCCTTCCTCAACATCTATGAATAGTATCACCATAGCATGATGGTATGTCACTCCAAACTTTCAAACTGCTGAATTAAATGAATATAATCAGCTTAACCTTTTGGGAGGAAGGGGGGGAGAGAGAGAAGCCGTAAGCAATTTTTTATTCATTTTAGTTTCTAATAAAAAGTTCTAATTACAGGGCTGACACAGAGGAAGAGCCTAGGGGCTGTACTAACTCCTATAGTGATGGAGAGAGGAGGGAGAAGGAGAGCGAGAGAGGAGAAATTGAAGCAGAGAGAATAAACCTTATGTCAAGAAGAAAGGAAATGAGGCCACTTGAAAAGAATGAAGGAACAACTGAAGGAGAGAGAAAGAGAGGTGGAGTAGAGAGTGTATTGTATTGTTGAAAGACCGGAAAGTGAGTGAAAAAGGAAGGAAAGATGGAGATTAGGGAGAGAGCAGACAGGTAATTAATAGAAGACCAGACACTTCCTTCCTCTGTCTCTGTCTCTGTCTCTGTCTCTGTCTCTGTCTCTGTCTCTGTCTCTCTCTCTCTCTCTCTCTCCTCTCTCTCTCTCTCTCTCTCTCTCTCTCTCTCTCTCTCTCTCTCTCTCTCTCTCTCTCTCTCTCCCTTTCTGTCTCTCTCCCTTTCGGTCTCTCGCTCTCTCTCTCTCTATCTTTCTCTATCTCTCTCTGTCTCTCTCTCTCTCTGTCTCTGTCTCTCTCTGTCTCTGTCTCTCTCTGTCTCTCTGTCTCTCCCTCTCTGTCTGTCTCTCCCTCTCTGTCTCTCCCTCTCTGTCTCTCTCTGTCTGTCTGTCTCTCCCTCTCTGTCTCTCCCTCTCTGTCTCTCCCTCTCTGTCTGTCTCTCCCTCTCTGTCTCTCCCTCTCTGTCTGTCTCTCTCTGTCTCTCAATTCAATTCAATTCAATTCAAGGGGCTTTATTGGCATGGGAAACATGTGTTAACATTGCCAAAGCAAGTGAGGTAGATAATATATACAAATTAACAGTAAACATTACACATACAGAAGTTTCAAAACAATAAAGACATTATAAATGTCATATTATATATATACAGTGTTTTAACAATGTACAAATGGTTAAAGGACACAAGATAAAATAAATAAGCTTAAATATGGGTTGTATTTACAATGGTGTTTTGCTGCTGTGATGTCACACTGTGGAATTTCACCCAGTAGATATGGGAGTTTATCAAAATTGGATTTGTTTTCAAATTCTTTGTGGATCTGTGTAATCTGAGGGAAATATGTCTATCTAATATGGTCATACTGTAACGTCGTTCTTCGTTTGTCAAGAGAGAGTCGGACCGAAATGCAGCGTGGTGGTTACTCATGTCTTTAATGAAGGAAGAGCGATACACGAAATAACTAGACAAATGCAAAACAACAAAACGGAACGTGAAACCTAATTACAGCCTATCTGGTGAAACTACACAGAGACAGGAACAATCACCCACGAAATACACAATGAAACCAGGCTACCCAAATATAGTTCCCAATCAGAGACAACGATAATCACCTGACTCTGATTGAGAACCACCTCAGGCAGCCAAGACCATACAACACCCCTACTCAGCCGCAATCCCAATAATACAAAAACCCCAAAACGAAATACAACAACATAAACCCATGTCACACCCTGGCCTGACCAAATAATTAAAGAAAACACAAAATACTAAGACCAAGGCGTGACACATACATTGGGCAGGAGGTTAGGAAGTACAGCTCAGTTTCCACCTAATTTTTTGGGCAGTGAGCACATATCCTGTCTTCTCTTGAGGACCATGTCTGCCTACGGCGGCATTTCTCAATAGCAAGGCTATGCTCACTGAGTCTGTACATAGTCAAAGCTTTCCTTAATTTTGGGTCAGTCACAGTGGTCAGGTATTCTGCCGCTGTGTACTCTCTGTTTAG
>NC_068426.1:8913651-8931151 GCF_023373465.1 Oncorhynchus keta
TTTTTCAGTCTCTCGGTCCCAGCTTTGATGCACCTGTACTGACCTCGCCTTCTGGATGATAGCGGGGTGAACAGGCAGTGGCTCGGGTGGTTGTTGTCCTTGATGATCTTTATGGCCTTCAAATCAAATCAAATTTTATTTGTCACATACACATGGTTAGCAGATGTTAAATGCGAGTGTAGCGAAATGCTTGTGCTTCTAGTTCCGACAATGCAGTGATAACCAACAAGTAATCTAACTAACAATTCCAAAACTACTGTCTTATACACAGTGTAAGGGGATAAGGAATATGTACATAAGGATATATGAATGAGTGATGTACAGAGCATACAGTAGATGGTATCATACAGCATATACATTATGAGATGAGTGTGCAGACAAAGTAAACAAAGTGGCACAGTTAAAGTGGCTAGTGACACACGTGTCACATAAGGATGCAGACGATGATTTATGTATATACATATTTATATGAGACGAACAATGTAGGGTAAGTAACATTATATAAGGTAGCATTGTTTCAGTACAGTGATATTATCTATTATTAATCCCACAACCCACATTAAAATGGCATTGATTGGGTCAGTGTCAACGATAGGTAAGTTGGCAGCAGCCACTCAATGTTAGTGGTGCATTGCCTAACAGTCCGATTTGGCCTGAGATAGAAGCTGTTTCTTCAGTCCCTCGGTCCCAGCTTGATGCACCTGTACTGACCTCGCCTTCTGGATGATAGCGGTGAACAGGCAGTGGTTCGGGTGGTTGATGTCCTTGATGATCTTTATGGCCTTCCTGTAACAACGGGTGGTGTAGGTGTCCTGGAGGGCAAGGTAGTTTGCCCCCGGTGATGCAAGCAGTAGTCCTCACTACCCTCTGGAGAGCCTTACGGCTGAGGGCGGAGCAGTTGCCGCACCAGGCGTGTGATACAGCCCGCCAGGATGCCCTCGATTGTGCATCTGCAGAAGCTCAGGAGTGCTTTTGGTGACGCCGAATTTCTCTCAGCCTCCTGAGGTTGAACAGGCGCGCTGCGCCTTCTTCACGACGCTGTCAGTGTGAGTGGACCAATTCAGTTTGTCTGTGATGTGTATGCCGAGGAACTTAAACTAGCTACCCTCTCCACTACTGTTCCATCGATGTGATAGGGGGTGTCTCTCTGCTGTTTCCTAAAGTCCACAATCATCTCCTTAGTTTTGTTGACGTTGAGTGTGAGGTTATTTTCCTGACACCACTCCGAGGGCCCTCACCTCCTCCCTGTAGGCCGTCTCGTCGTTGTTGGTAATCAAGCCTACCACTGTTGTGTCGTCCGCAAACTTGATGATTGAGCTGGAGGCGTGCGTGGCACGCAGTCGTGGGTGAACAGGGAGTACAGGAGAGGGCTCAGAACGCACCTTTGTGGGGCCCCGTGTTGAGGATCAGCGGGGAGGAGATGCTGTTGCCTACCCTCACCACCTGGGGCGGCCCGTCAGGAAGTCCAGTACCCAGTTGCACAGGGCGGGGTCGAGACCCAGGGTCTCGAGCTTGATGACGCAGCTTGGAGGGTACTATGGTGTTGAATGCCGAGCTGTAGTCGATGAACAGCATTCTCACATAGGTATTCCTTGTCCAGGTGGGTTAGGCAGTGTGCAGTGTGGTTGAGATTGCATCGCCAGGACTCATTTGGGCGGTAAGCAAATTGGAGTGGGTCTAGGGTGTCAGGTAGGGTGGAGGTGATATGGTCCCTGACTATTCCTCAAAGCACTTCATGACGACGGAAGTGAGTGCTACGGGGCGGTAGTCGTTTAGCTCAGCTACCTTAGCTTTCTTGGGAACAGGAACAATGGTGGCCCTCTGAAGCATGTGGGAACAGCAGACTGGTATAGGGATTGATTGAATATGTCCTAAACACACCGGCCAGCTGGTCTGCGCATGCTCTGAGGGCGCGGCTGGGGATGCCGTCTGGGCCTGCAGCCTGCGAGGGTTAACACGCTTAAATGTCTTAATTACCTCGGCTGCAGTGAAGGAGAGACCGCATGTTTCCGTTGCAGGCCGTGTCAGTGGCACTGTATTGTCCTCAAAGCGGGCAAAAGTTATTTAGTCTGCCTGGGAGCAAGACATCCTGGTCCGTGATGGGCTGGGATTTCATCTTGTAGTCCGTGATTGACTGTAGACCCTGCCACATGCCTCTTGTGTCTGAGCCATTGAATTGAGATTCCACTTTGTCTTCTGTACTGACGCTTAGCTTGTTTAATAGCCTTGGCGGAGGGAATAGCTGCACTGTTTGTATTCAGTCATGTTGCCAGACACCTTGCCCTGATTAAAAGCAGTGGTTCAAGCGCTTTCAGTTTCACGCGAATGCAAGCCATCAATCCACGGTTTCTGGTTAGGGGAATGTTTTTATCGCTGCTATGGGAACGACATCTTCGACGCACGTTCTAATGAACTCGCACACCGAATCAGCGTATTCGTCAATATTCCCATCTGACTAAATACGAAACATGTCCCAGTCCACGTGATGGAAGCAGTCTTGAGTGTAGAGTCAGCTGGTCTGACCAGCGTTGGACAGACCTCAGCGTGGGAGCCTCTTGTTTTAATTTCTGCCTGTAGGCAGGGATCAGCAAAATGGAGTCGTGGTCAGCTTTTCCGAAAGGGGGGCGGGGGCAGGGCCTTATATGCGTCGCGGAAGTTAGAGTAACAATGATCCAAGGTTTTACCACCCTGGTTGCGCAGCTCCGATATGCTGATAAAATTTAGGAGTCTTGTTTTCAGATTGGCTTTGTTAAAATCCCCAGCTACAATGAATGCAGCCTCCGGATAAATGGTTTCCAGTTTGCAAAGAGCAAATAAAGTTCGTTCAGAGCCATCGATGTGTCTGCTTGGGGGGATATATACGGCTGTGATTATAATCGAAGAGAATTCTCTGGAAGATAATGCGGTCTACATTTGATTGTGAGGAATTCTAAATCAGGTGAACAGAAGGATTTGAGTTCCTGTATGTTTCCTTCATCACACCATGTCCCGTTAGTCATGAGGCATACGCCCGCCACTCTTCTTACCAGAGAGATGTTTGTTTCTGTCCGCGGGGCGATGCGTGGAGAAAACCCGCTGGCTGCACCGCCCTGGATACGCCTTCCCAGTAAGCCATGTTTCGCAGCAAAGAACGTTACAGTCTCTGATGTCCCTCTGAATGCCACCCTTGCTCGGATTTCATCAACCTTGTTGTCGAGAGACTGGACATTGGCAAGAAGAATACTGGGAAGTGGTGCGCGATGTGCCCTTTTCGGAGTCTGACCAGAACACCGCCGCGTTTCCCCTCTTTTCGTAGTCGTTCCTTGGGTCGCTGCAAGCGATCCATTCCGTTGTCCTGTTTGTAAGGCAGAACACAGGATTCCGTCGCGGAAAACATATTCTTGGTCGTACTGATGGTGAGTTGACGCTGATCTTATATTCAGTAGTTCTTCTCGACTGTATGTAATGAAACCCAAGATGACCTGGGGTACTAATGTAAGAAATAACACGTAAAACAAAAACCGGATAGTTTCCCTGGACAGAGGTGGTGGAGGGTGGGGGGCAGGTAGCTTGCCCCGGTGAGACAGAGGGATGGAGGGTGGGGGTGGGCAGAGAGACAGAGGGATAGAGGGTGGGGGTGATAGAGCCCCGCCAGATGGATGTATTGTGCAGTAGAACATCAAGAGTGCTTTTGGTGACAAGCCGACCCTTCAGCCTCCTGAGGCTGAAGACGGCGCTGCTGCGCCTTCTTCAAGATGGACGGATGAGTGGACCAATTCAGTGTCTGTGATGTGTATGCGGAGGAATAAAACTGTTACCTTCACTACTGTTGGATCGGATGTGAATAGGGGGTGTTCCTCTGCTGCTTCTGAAGTCCACAATCATCTCCTTAGTTTTGTTGACGTTGAGTGTGAGGTTATTTTCCTGACACCACACTCCGAGGGCCCTCACCTCCTCCCTGTAGGCCGTCTGCCGTTGTTGGTAATCAAGCCTACCACTGTTGTGTCGTCCGCAAAATGATGATTGATTGAGTGGCCACGCAGTCGTGGTGAACAGGGAGTACAGGAGAGGGCTCAGAACGCACCCTTGTGGGGCCCCAGTGCTGAGGATCAGCGGGGTGAGATGTTGTTGCCTACCCTCACCACCTGGGGGCGGTCCGTCAGGAAGTCCAGTACCCAGTTGCATATCAGGGCGTGGGTCGAGACCCAGGGTCTCGGAGCTTGATGACGAGCTTGGAGGGTACTATGGTGTTGAATGCCGAGCTGTAGTCGACGAACAGCATTCTCACATAGGTATTCCTCTTGTCCAGATGGGTTAGGCAGTGTGCAGTGTGGTTGAGATTGCATCGTCTGTGGACCTATTTGGGCGGTAAGCCAATTGAGTGGGTCTAGGGTGTCAGGTAGGGGTGGAGGTGATATGGTCCTTGACTAGTCTCTCAAAGCACTTTATGATGACGGAAGTGAGTGCTACGGGGCGGTAGTCGCTCTTTCCTGGACGAACAGGAAATAATGGTGGCCCTCTTTGAAGCATTGGGAACAGCTTAGCTTTAGGGATTGGGAACAGGAACACAGGGATCAGCTGGTCTGGGCGAGCTCTGAGAGCGCGGCTGGGATGCCGCCTGGGCCTGCAGCCTTGCGAGGGTTAACACGTTTAAATGTCTTACTCACTCGGCTGCAGTGAAGGAGAGTCCGCATGTTTTCGTTGCAGGCTGTGTCAGTGGCACTGTATTGTCCTCAAAGCAGGCAAAAAGTTATTTAGTCTGCCTGGGAGCAAGACATCCTGGTCCGTGACTGGGCTGGTTTTCTTCTTGTAGTCCGGTGATTGACTGTAGACCCTGCCACATGCCTCTTGTGTCTGGAGCTGTTGAATTGAGATTCTACTTTGTCTCTGTACTGACGCTTAGCTTGTTTGATAGCCTGGGGGAGGGAATAGCTGCACTGTTTGTATTCGGTCATGTTACCAGTCACCTTGCCAAGATTAAAAGCAGTGGTTCGCGCATTCAGTTTCATGAATGCTGCCATCAATCCACGGTTTCTGGTTAGGGAATGTTTTAATCGTTGCTATGGGAACGACATCTTCAATGCACGCTTCTAATGAACTTGCACACCAATCAGCGTATTCGTCAATATTGTTATCTGACGCAATACCAAACATATCCCAGTCCACGTGATGGAAGCAGTCTTGGAGTGTGGAGTCAGCTTGGTCGGACCAGCGTTGGACAGACCTCAGCGTGGGAGCTTTAGTTTCTGTCTGTAGGCAGGGATCAACAAAATGGAGTCGTGGTCAGCTTTTCCGAAAGGAGAGCGGGGCAGGGCCTTATATGCGTCGGGGAAGCTATTAGAGTAACAATGATCCAAGGTTTAAATTCCATCCTGGTTGCGCAATCGACATGCTGATAAAATTTAGGGAGTCTTGTTTTCAGATTAGCCTTGTTAAAATCCCCAGCTACAATGAATGCAGCCTCCGGATAAATGGATTCCAGTTTGCAAAGAGTCAAATAAAGTTCGCTCCAGAGCCATCGATGTCTGCTTGGGGGAATATATACGGCTGGGATTATAATCGAAGAGAATTCCTCTTTGGTAGATAATGTGGTCGAGCATTTGATTGTGGAGAATTCTAAATCAGGTGAACAGAAGGATTTGAGTTCCTGTATGTTTCTTTCATCACACCATGTCTCGTTAGCCATAAGGCATACGCCTCGCCCTCTTCTTACCAGAAAGATGTTTGTTTCTGTCGGCGATACGTGGAGAAAACCCGCTGGCTGCACCACCTCCGATAGCGCCTCTCCAGTGAACCATGTTTCCGTGAAGCAAAGAACGTTACAGTCACTGATGTCCTCTGGAATGCTACCCTTGCTCGGATTTCATCAACCTTGTTGTCAAGAGACTGACATTGCGAGAAGTATGTTAGGGAGTGGTGCACGATGTGCCCGTCTCCCGGAGTCTGACCAGAAGACCGCCTCGTTTCCCCTTTTTCGGAGTCGTTTTTTTGGGTCGCTGCATGGGATCCATTCCGTTGTCCTGTTTGAAAGGTGAGAACACAGGATCCGCGTCGTGAAAATCATATTCTTGGTCGTACTGATGGTGAGTTGACGCTGATCTTATATTCAGTAGTTCTTCTCGACTGTATGTACGAAACCTAAGATGACCTGGGGTACTAATGTAAGAAATAACACGTAAATTAAAAAAAAAAATACATAGTTTCCTAGGAACGCGAAGCGAGGCGGCCATTTCTGTCGGCGCTCGGAAGTTTGATATGTGCTGAGAGAAGGACAGTGCACCATCTAGCCATACTCCCAAGTACTTGTACCCCCTTTTTCCATCTCGCTTGACCAGAAATCAAAGCCATACATTTTTTAAGAAGTACATTTATAAAAATGTATCAATGCCTTTTATTTCCTCAAAATATAAACTCTCTGCTTTCATTTGACACCCAATTTGATATCCTTATGAACTTCACATGTTGGTGCTCATGGGTCCTGTTATATGGAAATGCATCACATTCCTTTCATTGACAATGTAACATCAGACTTATATTAGTTTACTGCTGTTTGAAGATGAAGAACAAACTGAACCTGATTATGACAGGTTTGTTTATTTGTTACTGGTGTGGTGGGGTAGGTAGTTGATAGGTTGCTATAAAAAGTGGAAGTGGAACCACTCGATTCAGCTGCATTTTGGACTCACTGATCCAACCAAGCTGAGGAAATCTGCAAATGTCAAAGCCTGGATTTCTGTATTTTACAGACAACTTATGGCACGGAATACAAAGTTCATAACTTTGAATATTACACACACATCTTCTAACAGAGGTTTCCAGCTGTCATTTCGTAAGGCCTACATTTTCTGTCCGTCCATAAAAATGGAGCGCAGTATGGAATCGCTGGAATAATGAAAGACACGTCAGATTCTCAAAGTGTGAATGATTATTATTATTACTGGAATAGGCTGGATGGCTTGTAATTATTATCAGGGCTTATATCCCAGTCGGCCTCTCCACTAAAACATAATTAAATGGCTTTTTGACACCCTTTTTTACTCTCTTAAAGTTACGAATCTGCAGTATGGAAATATCCTAGGCTTCCTAAACAGAATGCCGGTTTGGTGTTTGCTCAGTCAAGACAGGTGTGTAAGCCTACTGCCTAGATTAAACCTTATGCTTTCCTCTCATGCTACTCTTTACAGACATATCTTTTTGACTTCATTAATGACATTATTGCATTGTTTTAAAGCAACTGCTAATGAAAGGGAAGGACCTCATATGTGATCCGTTTCCTCCTAGTGGTTTTGTGGCTCTTATGGCCTCTTGGCTGACTATGATAGAGAGGGGAGGGAGAGAGGGAGAGAGATATAGGAGCCAGAGGAGAGAGAAAGGGAGAGGAGACAGAGGGGAATGATATATAGAGAGATATAGTTTGAGGGAGAGAGAGGGAGAGGAGATGAGAGAGAGAGAGAGAGCGAGAGAGTAGAGAGAGAGAGAGGGGGAGGGAGAGAGAATCCATGTACACAAACAACAAGTGTGCGGTTAAAATTGGCAAAAAACACACACATTTCTTCATGGAGGGTGGGGGTTCAGAGAGACAGGGATGCAGCTTAAGCCCCACCCTCTTCAACATATATATCAACGAACTGGCGCGGGCACTAGAAAAGTCTGCAGCACCCGGCCTCCCCCTGCTAGAATCCGAAGTCAAATGTCTGCTGTTTGCTGATGATCTGGTGCTTCTGTCACCAACCAAGGAGGGCCTACAGCAGCACCTAGATCTTATGCACAGATTCTGTCAGACCTGGGCCCTGACAGTAAATCTCAGTAAGACCAAAATAATGGTGTTCCAAAAAGGTCGAGTCACCAGGACCACAAATACAAATTCCATCTCGACACTGTTGCCCTAGAGCACACAAAAACTATACATACCTTGGCCTAAACATCAGCGCCACAGGTAACTTCCACAAAGGTGTGAACGATCTGAGAGACAAGGCAAGAAGGGCATTCTATGCCATCAAAAGAAACATAAATTTCAACATACCAATTAGGATTTGGCTAAAAATACTTGAATCAGTCATAGAGCCCATTGCCCTTTATGGTTGTGAGGTCTGGGGTCCGCTCACCAACCAAGACTTCACAAAATGGGACAAACACCAAATTGAGACTCTGCACGCAGAATTCTGCAAAAATATCCTCCGTGTACAACGTAAAACACCAAATAATGCATGCAGAGCAGAATTAGGCCGATACCCACTAATTATCAAAATCCAGAAAAGAGCCATTAAATTCTACAACCACCTAAAAGGAAGCGATTCACAAACCTTCCATAACAAAGCCATCACAAACAGAGAGATGAACCTGGAGAAGAGTCCCCTAAGCAAACTGGTCCTGGGGCTCTGTTCACAAACACAAACACACCCTACAGAGCCCCAGGACAACAGCACAATTAGACCCAACCAAATCATGAGAAAACAAAAAGATAATTACTTAACACATTGGAAAGAATTAACAAAAACAGAGCAAACTAGAATGCTATTTGGCCCTACACAGAGAGTACACAGCGGCAGAATACCTGACCACTGTGACTGACCCAAAATTAAGGAAAGCTTTGACTATGTACAGACTCAGTGAGCATAGCCTTGCTATTGAGAAAGGCCGCCGTAGGCAGACATGGCTCTCAAGAGAAGACAGGCTATGTGCTCACTGCCCACAAAATGAGGTGGAAACTGAGCTGCACTTCCTAACCTCCTGCCCAATGTATGACCATATTAGAGAGACATATTTCCCCAGATCACACAGATCCACAAAGAATTCGAAAACATATCCAATTTTGAAAAACTCCCATACCTACTGGGTGAAATTCCACAGTGTGCCATCACAGCAGCAAGATTTGTGACCTGTTGCCACGAGAAAAGGGCAACCAGTGAAGAACAAACACCATTGTAAATACAACCCATATTTATGCTTATTTATTTTATCTTGTGTCCTTTAATTATTTGTACATTGTGTATATATATATATATATATATATATATATATATATATATAATATGACATTTGTAATGTCTTTACTGTTTTGAAACTGTTGTATGTGTAATGTTTACTGTTAATTTTGTTGTTTTTCACTTTATATATTCACTTTGTATGTTGTCTACCTCACTTGCTTTGGCAATGTTAACACATGTTTCCCATGCCAATAAAGCCCTTGAATTGAATTGAATTGAAATTGAGAGAGAGAGAGAGAGAGGGGAGGGAGAGAGGGAGAGAGAGAGAGCTAGAGAGGTGGAGAGAGAGGGAGAGGGAGAGGGAGAGGGAGAGAGAGAGAGAGAGAGCGAGAGAGAGAGAGAGAGAGAGAGAGAGAGAGAGAGGGAGAGGAGGAGAGGAGGGGAGAGAGAGAGAGAGAATTCATTTCGGCCTAACTGTGTTTCACAAATAGTGTTGTACATCAACCGGGGTTCCCGTGGCGATGCAGTGCATTATGGGATTGTTTGGGCCTAGCGGCGAGGCTGAGTTGTTGCATAATGTAACAGATAACTCTTAATGAATGTAAACTTAATGAATATTTGAGTCACTGATTAGATACAGCGTTACTGGGCTACAATAACACTGACAAGTGGGTAGAGGGATAACGATATGGGTGGATGGATGGATAGACAGAATAACACTGACAAGTGGGTAGAGGGATAACGATATGGGTGGATGGATGGATAGACAGAATAACACTGACAAGTGGGTAGAGGGATAACGATATGGGTGGATGGATGGATAGACAGAATAACTGACAAATGGGTGACCAGACAAACAGGTCCCATGCAAGTCCGGTTGGTAGAGCATGGCGTTTGCAAGGTTCAATCCCCACAGGAATGATGAAAAATGTGTGCACTCACTACTGAAAGTTGCTGTGGATAGGATTGTCTGCCAAATGACTGAAATGTAAATGTGCATAGATGAACACACAGATTAAATAACATTGTATTTGTCACACGCATCGAATATAACAATATTACCGACAATGCAGTTCAAGAAATAGACTTATTTACAAAATAAACTAAAGTAAAAAATACAATTAAAAAGCAACAAAATAGGGGCCTCCCGGGTGGCGCAGTGGTCTAAGGCATCGCAGTGCTAGCTGTGCCACCAGAGACACTTGGTCCGCCGGCTGCGACCGGGAGGTCCATTGGGCGACGCACAATTGGCCTAGCGTCGTCCGGGTTAGGGAATCGCGCACTAGCGACTCCTGTGGCAGGCCGGGCGCAGTGCGCGTTGATCAGGTCGCTAAGTGTACAGTGTTTCCTCCGACACATTGGTGCGGCTGGCTTCTGGGTTGGATGCGCACTGTGTTAAGAAGCAATGCGGCTTGGTTGTGTTGTATTTCGGAGGACGCGTGACTCTCGACCTTCGTCTCTCCCAAGTCTGTACGGGAGTTGTAGCGATGAGACAAGACAGTAACTACTAACAATTGGATACCATGAAATTGAGATACATTTTCAGTTACACAATAGATACATTTTTAGTTACACAATAAAATAACATTAACAAGGCTTTATACAGGGGTACCGGTATGAGTCAATGTGCGGTGGTACAGGTTAGTCGAGGTAATTTGTACATGTAGGTAGTGTCATGAACAAAGATATGATCAAGAGCCTCACGTATAGTATATTGTTTGGTCATTGTGCTGCCACAGAATGAATTGTGAGCAAGGCCTCAAAAAGCTTTATATACCAGAGCTGTGAGGAGTTCTATATATTATTGAAACAATGTTGCGATTGTTTGTGACCAACCTTGTGGTTACCGTGGGGGAAAGATTCTATTGGGGAAAGGTTCCCATAGAAGCCAAGAAGGGGAGTGAGGTTTGTGTGTTTGTGTGTGTGCTCAAACACACATGCATGTGGGGGTCTGGGAGAGGAATTGTTTCCATCTGATGAACGGGCATGTGCCTGAACTCTGGAACACACTCATTTTAGTCTCACCCATTCATTTCACATGACCGGTCATTTCTGACCGGGAACACCTCAGGTGTATAAAGTTAAAGAAAACACCCAAAATGTAATGAAAATCATCCAAATGTATTTTGTGTGGACAAATTCATGGAACATTATGACAATCGGATTAAATGAACTACATTTTTCAAAAAGAAAACTTGTAAATCTGTCCAATTCGACCAGAACACAGCAGGAGGGTTAAAACATGTTGGTATTACATACTTTGACAGCGAGAGGTTGAAAATGTCAGTGAAGACACTTGCCAGTTGTTCAGTGCATGCTCACAGTACACAACCTGGTATTTCGTCTGGCCCTGCGTCCTTGTGAATGTTGACCTTTTTAAAGGTCTTACTCACATCGGCTGCGAAGAGCTAAATTACACAGTGTTCCGGAACAGCTGGTGCTCTCATGCATGTTTCAGTGGTTTTTGTCTCGAAGCGAGCATAAAACTAGTTTAGCTCATCTGGTAGGCTCGTGTCACTGGGCAGGTCTCCGCTGTGTTTTCTGTGATGGTTTGCCACATCCGACAAGCGCGTCAGAGCCGGTGTAGTACGAATCGATCCTGTATTGACACTTTGCCTGTTTGATGGTTCGTCAGAGGGCATATCGTGATTTCGTATAAGCTTCCGTGTTAGAGTCCCACTCCATGAAAGTGGCAGCTCTAGCCTTTAGCTCAGTGCGGATGCTGCCTGTAATCCATGGCTTCTGGTTGGGGTATGTACGTACGGTCAGTGTGGTGATGACGTCATTGATGCACTTATTGATGAGGCCAATAACTGATGTGGTGTACTCCTCAATGCCATCGTAGGAATCCTGGAACATATTCCAGTCTGTGCTAGCAAAACAGTCCTGTAGCTTAGCATCTGCTTCATCTGACCACTTTTTATTTATCTAGTCACTGGGGCTTCATGCTTTATTTTTTTCTGAAAGCAGGAATCAGGAAGATAGAATTGGCCAGATTTGCCAAATGAAGGGCGAGGGAGAGCTTTGTATCTCTATGGGTGGAGTAAAGGTGTTCTAGGGTGAGGGAGAGCTTTGTATGTGTCTCTATGGGTGGAGTAAAGGTGGTCCAGAGTTTTTTTCCTCTGGCTGCACATGTAACATGCTGATAAAAATGTGGTAAAATGGATTTAAGTTTCCCTGTATTAAGGTCCCCAGCTACTAGGAGCCCCGCCTCTCGGTGAGCGTTTTCTTGTTTGCTCATGGCGGAATACAGCTCAGTCAATGCTGTCTTAGTGCCAGCCTCTGACTGTGGTGGTATGTAAACAGCTACAAAGAATACAGATGAAAACTCTCTCGGTAGGTAGTGTGGTCTACAGCTTATCATTAGACCTCAGGCAAGCAATAGCTCGAGACTTCCTTAGATATCGTGCACCAGCTGTTGTAGACAGCCGCCTCGTCTTACCAGACACCTCTGTTCTATCCTGCTGGTACATTGTGTAACCAGCCATCTGTATGTTGATATTATCATCGTTCAGCCATGACTCCGTGAAGCATAAGATGTTACAGTTTTTAATGTCCCGTTAGTAGTTTAATCTTCTGCATACCTCATCGATTTTATTCTCCAAAGATTGCACGTTTGCTAGCAGAATGGAGGGAATGGGGGTTTTATTCATCGCCTACGATTCCTCAGAAGGCAGATCACGGGGATCGGGCCTGTTCCCGAGGAAGCAGTAAACTTTGCGTCGGGCTCGTCAGAGTCATGAAAGGAAAAAAGGATTCTGCTAGTCCTTCTTGAGTAATCACAGTCCTGATGTCTAGAAGTTATTTTCGGTCATAAGAGATGGTAGCGGCAACATTATAAAAAAACATTGCAAATAAACAACAACAAAAACACAATCGGCTGGGGTACGTGAAACGTGCCTCTTCTCCGGCACCATCTCCATCTTACGCAGTTAGTTTTTGCTTGTGAGCAGGAATCAGGAGGATAAAATTATGGTCAGATTTGCCAAATGGAGGGCGGGGGAGAGCTTTGTATGAAACTCTGTGTGTGTGGAGTAAAGGTGCTCTAGAGTTTTTTTTTCCCTCTGGTTGCACGTAACATGCTGGAAGAAATGAGGTAAAACAGATTTAAGTTTGCTTTCCTCAATAAAGTCTCCAGCCACAAGGAGCGTCACTTCTGAATGATTATATTGTTTGTTGTCCACAGCTCGTTGACTGCGAGCTTACATGCTGACCAAAATAAATGTACACATACAGGTTATTCAATCATTGTACCCACACTGCTTGCGCATGTCAATTAGTGTCTGCGCAGCCAGGTGCTAAAATAGAACTTGGTTCTATTTGTGACGCTTGATGTGGTTGCAAGTCCAGCCTCTCCCATTGGTTTTTAGGAGCATATACCACGTGGCTGATTGAAAGATGAACTGAGGTCCACACTCCAGTCCAGTTGGTGGTGGTAATTTACCTTAAGACCTCAGCTGAATCTTGTAGTGAATGGTGTAACTGTTGAACAAGTTGACCAGACTAAATTGCTTGGCGTTACCTTCGATTGTAAACTGTCATGGTCAAAACATTTAGATTCAATGGTTGCAAAGTTGGGCTGAGCCTTAATAAATAGATAGCTTTAATAATAAATAAATAAATAAATAGATAGCCTTAATAAAGAGATGCTCTACTCGATTATTGTCCAGTCGTGTGGTGCAGTGCTGCAAGGAAAGACCTAGTTAAACTGCAGCTGGCCCAGAACAGAGTGGCACGTTTTGCTCTTAATTGTAATCAGAGGGCTAATATGGGTTAGTTCAATTTGGGTTGAAAATCCTAAATTGTTTGCATATTCAATTTACACACAGCTCTCACACATACACTTATCCCACCAGACATGCCACCAGGGGTCTTTTCATAGTCCCCAAATCCAGAACAAATTCAAGAAAATGTACAGTATTGCATGGAACTTTCTTCCATCTCATATTGCTCAAATAATCAGCAAACCTGGTTTCAAAAACAGATAAAGCAACACCTCTCGGCACAACGCCTCCTCTATTTGACCTAGATAGTTTGTGTGTATGCATTGATATGTAGGCCACGTGTGCCTTTTAAAAATATATATGTAATTCTGTCCTTGAGCTGTTCTTGTTTAATGATGTTCTGTATTATGTCATTCTGTATTATGGTTCATGTTCTCTGTGGACCCCAGGAAGAGTAGCTGCTGCTTTAACAACACCTAATGGGGATCCTAATAAAATACCAACTACCAAAACCTCTTATTAACGTACAACACCGTAAATAATTCAGGCTATTGTGGAGGCAAAAGGGTGTACAGTACTAGAGTGTACAGTAAAATCACATCTGAAAACATGGTCTGTAAAAGTGGTACATGGGACCATAGAAACAGTGTCTGATAAAGAATGATAATGAAATATTACATCCATAGATAATGTAGTGCAATTGGTTCATGTTCCACGGTAATTGGTGTCAATGGATCTCGTTATCCTGAAACTTTCATGATCTAAACATGCAATATTGTTTGTCAGTTTCCATAAAACTATGCATTAACAGTGACGCAACAGTTACTTGTCATTTTGAGCAGTTGAAATGAATAGACGGTCATCTCAGATGTAATGTGAATGTAATGTGTGCATTTTGAAATGGTAATCCTGATGTTAAGTTTTTGCACAGATGATTTAAACAAATTAACAAATTATCTTAGCTTCATGTGTACTGTACCTGTCACGCCCTGAGCTGAGATATCTCTGTTTTCTTTATATTTTGGTTAGGTCAGGGTGTGACTAAGGTGGGTACGCTAGTTTTTGTATTTTCTAGGGTTTTTGTATTGTCTAGGGATTTGAATTGTCTAAGGTTTTTGTATGTTTATGGTGGCCTGATATGATCCCCAATCAGAGGCAGCTGTTTATCGTTGTCTCTGATTGGGGATCATATTTAGGTAGACATTTCCCTTTGGTGTTTGTGGGTTCTTGTCTATGTGTAATTGCCTGTCAGCACTCATTTTGTATAGCGTCAAACCCCTGCAGCCATATGAAGTTAAACGAGTGGATTACTCAAATCGATGGCACCAACTGACTTTTTGGTATATAAAGAAGGATTTTATCTAACAAAACGACACATGTTATAGCTGGGACCCTTTGGATGACAAATCAGAGGAAGATTTTCAAAAAGTAAGTGAATATTTAATCTTTATATGTGAATTATTAATATTATTTATTTGAATTACGCACCCTCCAGTTTCACCGAAGTTGATGTCAAGAAGCTCTTTTCAGTCATAAGAGACGGTGGCAGAAACATTGTCTACAAAATAAGTTACAAACAATCAGAAAAAAAAATGGCACAATTGGTTAGGAGCCCGTAAAGTGTCATCCCATCCCCTCCGGAACCGTTGTCCAAGCACACACACACACACACACACACACACACACACACACACACACACACACACACACACACACACACACACACACACACACACACACACACACACACACACACACACACACACACACACACACACACACACACACACACTCAGAGAGGAGTGTTATTGATGTGTTGTAATTACTTTGCTGTTCAGGGATCATTAGATATGTCCTCAACACGCTCTGTTTATGTTTCTCATTTACCCCAATTATCCCTCTCTCCTCTCTGTTCTCTCTCCTCTCTCCCCCTCTCTCCTCTCTCTCTCTCCTCTCTGTTTCTCTCCCTTTCTCTCTCTCCTCTCTGTTTCCCTCTCCTTCTCTCCCCCCTCTCTCTCTCTCTCTCTCTCTCTCTCTCTCTCTCTCTCTCTCTCTCTCTCTCCCCTCTCTCCCTCTCTCCTCTCTCTCTCTCTCTCCTCTCTCTCTCTCCTCTCTCTCTCTCCCTCTCTCTCCTATCTCTCTCTCTCCTCTCTCTCTCCCTCTCTCTCTCCTCTCCTCTCTCTCCCTCTCTCCTCTCTCTCCTATCTCTCCTCTCTCCCTCCCTCTCTCTCTCTCCCTCTCTCCTCTCTCTCTCCTCTCTCTCTCTCCTCTCTCTCTCCTATCTCTCCTCTCCCTCTCTCCTCTCTCTCCTCTCTCTCTCTCCTCTCTCTCTCCTATCAGTAAAGTCTCCCTCTCTCTCTCCCTCTCTCTCTCTCTCCTCTCCCTCTCTCTCTCTCTCTCTCCTCTCTGTTTCTCTCTCCTTCTCTCAAATCCCTCTCTCTCCTCCCACTCGCTCTGATCTCTCTCTGTTCCTCTCTCTCTCAAATCAAATCTAATTGTATTTATCACATGCGCCGAATACAACAGTGAAATGCTAACTTACAAGCTTTTAACTAACAATGTTAAGTGTTAAGTACATTTTTTAAAATAAATATAACAAATAATTCAACAGCAGCAGTAAAGTGACAATAGCGTGAGTCCCCTTCTCTCTCTCTCTCAATTGAATTCAATTCAATTTTAATTCAAGAGGGTTTATTGGCATGGGAAACAAATGTTAACATCACCAAAGCATGTGAAGTAGAGATCTCTCTATTTCTCTCTGCTTCTCTCTCTCTATTCCTCTCTGCTTCTCTCTCTCTATTCCTCTCTGCTTCTCTCTCTCTATTTCTCTATGCTTCTCTCTCTCTTTCTCTCTCTGTTTCTCTCTCTCTATTTCTCTCTGCTTCTCTCTCTCTTTTCTCTCTCTGCTTCTCTCTCTATTTCTCTCTGCTTCTCTCTCTCTCTTTCTCTCTGCTTCTCTCTCTCTCTTTCTCTCTGCTTCTCTCTCTCTATTTCTCTCTGCTTCTCTCTCTCTTTTCTCTCTCTGCTTCTCTCTCTCTATTTCTCTCTGCTTCTCTCTCTCTATTTCTCTCTGCTTCTCTCTCTCTATTTCTCTCTGCTTCTCTCTCTCTTTCTTTCCTCTGTCTCTGTTTTCTCGCTTTCCCTTTCACACTCTCTAAATTCTAACGTAAGTCTCTGTGATTTTCTTCCTGTGTGTGTAGGTATGATCAGGAAGGTCATGCTCTGGACGGCCAATCACTGACCGAATTGAGGCCTGCAGGAGGCGGAGCCAACACTTGCTGGAAAACACTCAGCATTTACATTTACATTTAAGTCATTTAGCAGACGCTCTTATCCAGAGCGACTTACAAATTGGTGCATTCACCTTATGACATCCAGTGGAACAGCCACTTTACAGCGACGTCAAGACTGAACAACTGGGACAAGGAGACAAGGTGCACACAAACACACTCATACACACACAGACACGCACACAAACACACTCATACACACACACACACACACACACACACACACACACACACACACACACACACACACACACACACACACACACACACACACACACACACACACACACACACACACACACACACACACACAGAGCACACAAACACACTCATACACACACACACACACACACACACACACACACACACACACACACACACACACACACACACACACACACACACACACACACACACACACACACACACACACATACAGAGCACACAAACACACTCATACACACACAGACACACACACAGAGACAGACACACACACAGAGCACACACACACACACAGCATGCAAACACACACAGACAACACACACACACACACAGAGCACAGCACGCAAACACACTCATA
>NC_068426.1:8936151-9003651 GCF_023373465.1 Oncorhynchus keta
GTTGCTTTGAAAACGGTGTTTTGCTTGTGCTTCTCAGAATTCATCTCTCCCTCCACCATGTGCACAGTGGAGAGAGGGAGTAAGAGTCAGCAGCCAACCAGGACAGGAAGATACTTTCATTGCAGGAATCAACATGAAGCATAGGCTATTACTGCTGACCAGGGCTCTCCAACCCTGTTCCTGGAGAGATGCCCCCCTGTAGGTTTTAACTCCAACCCTGTTCCTGGAGAGATACCCTCCTGATGCCCTCCTGTAGGTTAACAGGTGTGTGTGTGTGTGTGTGTGTGTGTGTGTGTGTGTGTGTGTGTGTGTGTGTGTGTGTGTGTGTGTGTGTGTGTGTGTGTGTGTGTGTGTGTGTGTGTGTGTGTGTGTGTGTGTGTGTGTGTGTGTGTGTGTGTGTGTGTGTGTAGGTTTTCCTTGGTGATTTCCAGGTTAAGACTTCCTGAGGGACTCTGTACACTGAGAACTACAGAAAGAGAGCAGGCCAGAGAGGAAGAAAGTGAAAGAGGGAGAGACTCTGTACACTGAGAACTACAGAAAGAGAGCAGGCCAGAGAGGAAGAAGGGGAAAGGGGGAGGGAGGTAAAAAAGGATTAAGGTAGATAGTCATCTAACCTCATCTCTCGCCTCAAAATCTGTCCATCTCTCAAACTCTCCATTTCTCTCTCCCTCTGTCCCATATCATATTCTCAGGGTGGCGGGAGGAGGTGAATCAGAGTTCTGGGAGCGTGACGACTCCAGGAAGACAGAGGGTGGTGGGGGGAGTTGAATCAGAGTTCTGGGAGCGTGACGACTCCAGGAAGACAGAGGGTGGTGGGAGGAGTTGAATCAGAGTTCTGGGAGCCTGGGAGCCGACTCCAGGAAGACAGAGGGTGGTGGGAGGAGTTGAATCAGAGTTCTGGGAGCCTGACGACTCCAGGAAGACAGAGGGTGGTGGGAGGAGTTGAATCATAGTTCTTGGAGCCTGACGACTCCAGGAAGACAGAGGGTGGTGGGGGGAGTTGAATCAGAGTTCTGGGAGCGTGACGACTCCAGGAAGACAGAGGGTGGTGGGGGGAGTTGAATCAGAGTTCTGGGAGCGTGACGACTCCAGGAAGACAGAGGGTGGTGGGAGGAGTTGAATCAGAGTTCTGGGAGCCTGACGACTCCAGGAAGACAGAGGGTGGTGGGAGGAGGTGAATCAGAGTTCTGGGAGCCTGACGACTCCAGGAAGACAGAGGGTGGTGGGAGGAGTTGAATCAGAGTTCTGGGAGCCTGACGACTCCAGGAAGACAGAGGGTGGTGGGAGGAGTTGAATCAGAGTTCTGGGAGCCTGACGACTCCAGGAAGACAGAGGGTGGTGGGAGGAGTTGAATCAGAGTTCTGGGAGCCTGACGACTCCAGGAAGACAGAGGGTGGTGGGAGGAGTTGAATCATAGTTCTGGGAGCCTGACGACTCCAGGAAGACAGAGGGTGGTGGGAGGAGTTGAATCAGAGTTCTGGGAGCGTGACGACTCCAGGAAGACAGAGGGTGGTGGGGGGAGTTGAATCAGAGTTCTGGGAGCGTGACGACTCCAGGAAGACAGAGGGTGGTGGGGGGAGTTGAATCAGAGTTCTGGGAGCGTGACGACTCCAGGAAGACAGAGGGTGGTGGGGGGAGTTGAATCAGAGTTCTGGGAGCGTGACGACTCCAGGAAGACAGAGGGTGGTGGGGGGAGTTGAATCAGAGTTCTGGGAGCGTGACGACTCCAGGAAGACAGAGGGTGGTGGGAGGAGTTGAATCAGAGTTCTGGGAGCCTGACGACTCCAGGAAGACAGAGGGTGGTGGGAGGAGTTGAATCAGAGTTCTGGGAGCCTGACGACTCCAGGAAGACAGAGGGTGGTGGGAGGAGTTGAATCAGAGTTCTGGGAGCCTGACGACTCCAGGAAGACAGAGGGTGGTGGGAGGAGTTGAATCAGAGTTCTGGGAGTGTGACGACTCCAGGAAGACAGAGGGTGGTGGGAGGAGTTGAATCAGAGTTCTGGGAGTGTGACGACTCCAGGGTAGAGTGGAAGACAGAGGGTAGAGTGGTTTGGGAGGTCGGCAAAGCTGGGGGGGGGGGAATGCAACTAATTAGACTTTTGTCGTTAACTCTCTTGTTAGTCTCATTAGGGTTCTGGGAAAGAGCAGAGATGTCTGGGGATGTGTCCCAAATATCATCCTATTTCCTATATAGTTTTCTTCTTTGACCAGGGCCCTTCTTTGACGCCCTATTGGGACAGGGTGTATATAAAGGGGGTCATTTTGGATACAACCCGGGACAGATGATTTGGGTCTGAGTCACTGTAGCCTGCAGGGGTCAAGAAGTCAAAGCTCGTTGAGCCCTACTGTAATGTGGTGTGTCAAGTATAGGTCAAAGGTCATTGAACATGATGGTAATATGTTGTGTTCTGTAAAGGTCAAAGTGACAATGGACATCAACTTCTCTGGGACAGACCTACTCTCGATTGAGTAGGTACACACACACACACACACACACACACACACACACACACACACACACACACACACACACACACACACACACACACACACACACACACACACACACACACACACACACACACACACACACACACACACACACACAAAGGAACTGTTATTGATGTGCTGTAATTACCTCTGTGTTCAGGGATAATTAGTCCTCACTGTGTCAGTAAATGTCTACTTGCGTCAGTCCAACTTCCTGCAGTAGTTGTCTCTTCCTACAGTACTTGTCTCTTCCTACAGTACTTGTCTCTTCCTACAGTAGTCGTCTCTTCCTACAGTACTTGTCTCTTCCTACAGTACTTGTCTCTTCCTACAGTACTTGTCTCTTCCTTCAGTAGTTGTCTCTTCCTACAGTAGTTGTCTCTTCCTACAGTAGTTGTCTCTTCCTTCAGTAGTTGTCTCTTCCTACAGTAGTTGTCTCTTCCTACAGTAGTTGTCTCTTCCTACAGTAGTTGTCTCTTCCTACAGTAGTTGTCTCCAGCAGTAGTTGTCTCTTCCTTCAGTTCTTGTCTCTTCCTACAGTAGTTGTCTCTTCCTACAGTAGTTGTCTCTTCCTACAGTAGTTGTCTCCAGCAGTAGTTGTCTCTTCCTACAGTAGTTGTCTCTTCCTACAGTACTTGTCTCTTCCTACAGTACTTGTCTCTTCCTACAGTACTTGTCTCTTCCTACAGTACTTGTCTCTTCCTACAGTAGTTGTCTCTTCCTACAGTAGTTGTCTCTTCCTACAGTAGTTGTCTCTTCCTACAGTAGTTGTCTCTTCCTACAGTAGTTATCTCTTCCTACAGTAGTTGTCTCTTCCTACAGTACTTGTCTCTTCCTACAGTAGTTGTCTCTTCCTACAGTACATGTCTCTTCCTACAGTACTTGTCTCTTCCTACAGTAGTTGTCTCTTCCTACAGTAGTTGTCTCTTCCTACAGTAGTTGTCTCTTCCTACAGTACTTGTCTCTTCCTACAGTACTTGTCTCTTCCTACAGTAGTTGTCTCCAGCAGTAGTTGTCTCTTCCTACAGTAGTTGTCTCTTCCTACAGTAGTTGTCTCTTCCTACAGTAGTTGTCTCTTCCTAAACTACTTGTCTCTTCCTACAGTAGTTGTCTCCAGCAGTAGTTGTCTCTTCCTACAGTAGTTGTCTCTTCCTACAGTAGTTGTCTCCAGCAGTAGTTGTCTCTTCCTACAGTACTTGTCTCTTCCTACAGTAGTTGTCTCCAGCAGTAGTTGTCTCTTCCTACACTACTTGTCTCTTCCTACAGTAGTTGTCTCTTCCTACAGTAGTTGTCTCCAGCAGTACTTGTCTCTTCCGACAGTAGTTGTCTCTTCCTACAGTAGTTGTCTCCAGCAGTACTTGTCTCTTCCTACAGTACTTGTCTCTTCCTACAGTACTTGTCTCTTCCTACAGTACTTGTCTCTTCCTACAGTAGTTGTCTCTTCCTACAGTAGTTGTCTCTTCCTACAGTAGTTGTCTCTTCCTACAGTAGTTGTCTCTTCCTACAGTAGTTGTCTCTTCCTACAGTAGTTGTCTCTTCCTACAGTAGTTGTCTCTTCCTACAGTAGTTGTCTCTTCCTACAGTAGTTGTCTCTTCCTACAGTAGTTGTCTCTTCCTACAGTAGTTGTCTCTTCCTACAGTAGTTGTCTCTTCCTACAGTAGTTGTCTCTTCCTACAGTACTTGTCTCTTCCTACAGTACTTGTCTCTTCCTACAGTACTTGTCTCTTCCTACAGTACTTGTCTCTTCCTACAGTAGTTGTCTCTTCCTACAGTACTTGTCTCTTCCTACAGTAGTTGTCTCTTCCTACAGTATTTAACTGTGTGGTAATGTTGTGTTACTCTACCAGGCATGTCTCTGGTATTTAACTGGTTGGTAATGTTGTGTTACTCTACCAGGCATGTCTCTGGTATTTAACGGTGTGGTAATGTTGTGTTACTCTACCAGGCATGTCTCTGGTATTTAACTGTGTGGTAATGTTGTGTTACTCTACCAGGCATGTCTCTGGTATTTAACTGTGTGGTAATGTTGTGTTACTCCGCCAGGCATGTCTCTGGTATTTAACTGTGTGGTAATGTTGTGTTACTCTACCAGGCATGTCTCTGGTATTTAACTGTGTGGTAATGTTGTGTTACTCTACCAGGCATGTCTCTGGTATTTAACTGTGTGGTAATGTTGTGTTACTCTGCCAGGCATGTCTCTGGTATTTAACTGTGTGGTAATGGTGTGTTACTCTACCAGGCATGTCTCTGGTATTTAACTGTGTGGTAATGTTGTGTTACTCTGCCAGGCATGTCTCTGGTATTTAACTGTGTGGTAATGTTGTGTTACTCTACCAGGCATGTCTCTGGTATTTAACTGTGTGGTAATGTTGTGTTACTCTGCCAGGCATGTCTCTGGTATTTAACTGTGTGGTAATGTTGTGTTACTCTGCCAGGCATGTCTCTGGTATTTAACTGGTTGGTAATGTTGTGTTACTCTGCCAGGCATGTCTCTGGTATTTAACTGGTTGGTAATGTTGTGTTACTCCCCCAGGCATGTCTCTGGTATTTAACTGGTTGGTAATGTTGTGTTACTCTGCCAGGCATGTCTCTGGTATTTAACTGGTTGGTAATGTTGTGTTACTCTGCCAGGCATGTCTCTGGTATTTAACTGGTTGGTAATGTTGTGTTACTCTACCAGGCATGTCTCTGGTATTTAACTGGTTGGTAATGTTGTGTTACTCTGCCAGGCATGTCTCTGGTATTTAACTGGTTGGTAATGTTGTGTTACTCTGCCAGGCATGTCTCTGGTATTTAACTGGTTGGTAATGTTGTGTTACTCTGCCAGGCATGCAGCTAGGAGAGAATAGGCTTCATTCATCCTGCTGAATTACCATCTTCTGTCTCTACCGCTGTTGAGTCCTCGCTCAAGCCTTAGGTGCTAATAACACCATAAATTATACCAACCTTAGACACATACACACAGGCGGGTATTACACATATTCGCTTTCAACTGCAGAGACACGTACACATCATTTTACAAGCTTCTTCTTTATAATTCTTTATAATTGCATTGCTTTTGTGACTTGTGCTGCAACTGAAATTCGTTTTGAGAAAATGTTGTCCCTGCTATTGTGTGTGTCTCTCTCTCGGTTTCTCTCTGTGTCTTTCTATATCTCTGTCTTTCCTTGTCTCTCTGTGTCTCTTTCTTTGTCTCTCTGTGTCTCTTTCTTTGTCTCTCTGTGTCTCTTTCTCTGCCTCTCTGTGTCTCTTTCTCTGCCTCTCTGTGTCTCTTACCATCCACTTTCTCTCTCTTTTTGTTGTTCTCTTTTCTCTCTTTTTCCCTCTTTTTCATCTTACCTCCCTCCATCCACCCCTCCTCCATCCATCCCTCCCTCCATCCACCCCTCCTCCATCCATCCCTCCCTCCATCCCCCCTCCATCTCACTCCTTCTCTCTTTTTCCCTCTTTTTCATCTTACCTCCCTCCATCCACCCCTCCTCCATCCATCCCTCCCTCCATCCACCCCTCCTCCATCCATCCCTCCCTCCATCCCCCTCCATCTCACTCCTTCTCTCTTTTTCCCTCTTTTTCATCTTACCTCCCTCCATCCACCCCTCCTCCATCCATCCCTCCCTCCATCCACCCCTCCTCCATCCATCCCTCCCTCCATCCCCATCTCCATCTCTCCTTCTCTCTTTTTCCCCTTTTTCATCTTACCTCCCTCCATCCACCCCTCCTCCATCCATCCCTCCCTCCATCCACCCCTCCTCCATCCATCCCTCCCTCCATCCACCCCTCCTCCATCCATCCCTCCCTCCATCCACCCCTCCTCCATCCATCCCTCCCTCCATCCACCCCTCCTCCATCCATCCCTCCCTCCAACCCCCCTCCATCTCACTCCTTCTCTCTTTTTCCCTCTTTTTCATCTTACCTCCCTCCATCCACCCCTCCTCCATCCATCCCTCCCTCCATCCACCCCTCCTCCATCCATCCCTCCCTCCATCCCCATCTCCATCTCACTCCTTCTCTCTTTTCCTCTCTCTCTCTCTCTGCCCCTCCCTTCTCCCTCTCTACAGGCAGATTATTTCAGCTGTGTAGCCACAGTGTTGTTTAGTGGTAAGGAAAGCTGTCTGTACCAGGCCTGTCACTCTGCAGATTGTAAGAAGAAGGTATTAGAACAACCAAATGGACTCTACCACTGTGAGAAGTGTGACAAACAATTCCCTAACTACAAATACTGCGTCATGCTGTCTGTGAGTACAACAACACCCCCACACACACACATAAAGGACAGACATACCCTAAGTATACAAAACATTAGCCACACCTTCCTAATATTGTCCTCCCCCATTCGCCTTCAGAACAGCCTCAACTTGTCAGGGGAATGGACTTTACAAGGTGTCGAAAGCATTTAACAGGGATGCTGTTGACCTTCTACCCTGTTCAAAGGGCACTTAATCTTAGGGATTATAGGCATCCCGCAAGCAGGACAACTTCCGGTGAAATTGGAGGGCGTGCAATTCAAAGAAATAATCAGAAACATTATGGATGTTAAACATTTAGGTAGATACAAGTGTCTTTTATCAGTTCAAAGCTTAAATTCTGGGTAATCTAACTGCACTGTCCGATTTACAGTAGCCATTACAGGGAAAGCCATGCGATTGTTTGAGGACGGCACCCCAGGTCAAAATATTTTTCCACCAGCACAGGTTTCAGAAATGTACAAATAGTGATTAAATATTCACTTACTTTTTGAAAATCTTTCTCTGATTTGTCGTCTAAAGGGTCCCAGCTATAACATGTAGTGTTGTTTTGTTAGATAAAATCCTTCTTTATATTCCAAAAAGTCTGTTTAGTTGGCGCCATCGATTTGTGTAATCCCCTCGTTCAACTTGCAGAGAAAGGAATCCAAAAATCTACCGCTAAACTTTGTTAAAACAAGTCAAAATACGTTTCTATTGACTCCCTAAAACTATAATATTTCATAAGGAAAGAAGTAGATATAAGTAGATAAGAAGCCATAGGAATTGCATACCGGGAGCTAGATTTCATTATTTCTCTATACTTTCCATTGTAAGAGCTCTCAAAAAAAAAAAAACATTCCAGTTTTTTCTTTATTTTATTTTATTTCACCTTTATTTAACCAGATAGGCAAGTTGAAAACAACTTCTCATTTACAACCTGCGACCTAGCCAAGATAAAGCAAAGCAGTTCGACACATACAACAACACAGAGTTACACATGGAGTAAAACAAACATACAGTCAATAATACAGTATACAGTATACAGTACACCTCTGGCCTGCTCGCCTCCCTACCACTGAGGAAGTACAGTTCCCGCTCAGCCCAGTCAAAACTGTTCGCTGCTCTGGCTCCCCAATGGTGGAACACACTCCCTCACGACGCCAGGACAGCGGAGTCAATCACCACCTTCCGGAGACACCTGAAACCCCACCTCTTTAAGGAATACCTAGAATAGGATAAAGTAATCCTTCTCACCCCCCCCCCTTAAAAGATTTAGATGCACTATTGTAAAGTGGCTGTTCCACTGGATGTCATAAGGTGAATGCACCAATTTGTAAGTCGCTCTGGATAAGAGCGTCTGCTAAATGACTTAAATGTAAATGTAAATGTATAAACAAGTCTATATACGATGTGAGCAAATGAGGTGAGAAGGGAGGTAAGGCAATAAATAGGCCATGGTGGCAAAGTAAATACAATATAGCAAGTAAAACACTGGAATGGTAGTTTTGCAATGGAAGAATGTGCAAAGTAGAAATAAAAATAATGGGGTGCAAAGGAGCAAAATAAATAAAT
This sequence comes from Oncorhynchus keta, assembly GCF_023373465.1. Classification (NCBI taxonomy): domain Eukaryota; kingdom Metazoa; phylum Chordata; class Actinopteri; order Salmoniformes; family Salmonidae; genus Oncorhynchus; species Oncorhynchus keta. The sequence continues at coordinate 8,944,441 of NC_068426.1, forward strand.
AAATTAAATACAGTTGGGAAAGAGGTAGTTGATTGGGCTAAATTATAGGTGGGCTATATACAGGTGCAGTAATCTGTGAGCTGCTCTGACAGCTGGTGCTTAAAGCTAGTGAAGGAGATAAGTGTTTCGAGTTTCAGAGATTTTTGTAGTTCGTTCCAGTCATTGGCAGCAGAGAACTGGAAGGAGAGGCGGCCAAATAAAGAATTGGTTTTGGGGGTGACTAGAGAGATATACCTGCTGGAGCGTGTGCTACAGGTGGGAGATGCTATGGTGACCAGCGAGCTAAGATAAGGGGGGACTTTACCTAGCAGGGTCTTGTAGATGACGTGGAGCCAGTGGGTTTGGCGACGAGTATGAAGCGAGGGCCAGCCAACGAGAGCGTACAGGTCGCAATGGTGGGTAGTATATGGGGCTTTGGTGACAAAACGGATTGCACTGTGATAGACTGCATCCAATTTGTTGAGTAGGGTATTGGAGGCTATTTTGTAAATGACATCACCAAAGTCGAGGATTGGTAGGATGGTCAGTTTTACAAGGGTATGTTTGGCAGCATGAGTGAAGGATGCTTTGTTGCGAAATAGGAAGCCAATTCTAGATTTAACTTTGGATTGGAGATGTTTGATATGGGTCTGGAAGGAGAGTTTACAGTCTAACCAGACACCGAAGTATTTGTAGTTGTCCACGTATTCTAAGTTGGGTTGTCTTTGGGTTTTTCTCCTAGTATATCTAATGTTATATTTTCCTACATTAACATTTCTACAAACTTCAAAGTGTTTTATTTCCAGTGGTACCAATGATATGCATATCCTGGCTTCAGGGTCTGAGGAACAGGCAGATTACTTTGGGCACGTCAGTCAGGCGGAAATTGAGAAAAAGGACCCTAGCTCTAACAAGTTTTAAGTGTTCGTCTTGCCCATTCAACCTCTGAATGGCACACATACACAATCCATGTCTCAACAGTCTCAAGGCTTAAACAATATTATTTAACCTGTCTCCTCCCCTTCATCTACACTGACTGAAGTGGATTTAACAAGTGACATCAATAATGGATCATAGTTTGCACCTGGTCAGTGTATGTCATGGAAAGAGCAGGTTTTCTTAATGTTTTGTACTCTCAGTGTATATACACTGAACACATATACTGAAGAGCACTTACACGACATAGAAACAACGTCGACACTCACTCTGTGTCTCTCTCTAATCTCTATATCTATCTCTCCCTCTCTCCATCCCCCTCTCTCTGTCTCTACCTTTCTCTCCATCTCTATCCCTCTCTCTCTCCCTCCTTCTCACTCTCCTTCACTTTCTCTCTCTCTCTCTCTCTCTCTCTCTCTCTCTCTCTCTCTCTCTCTCTCTCTCTCTCTCTCTCTCTCTCTCTCTCTCTCTCTCTCTCTCTCTCTCTCTCTCTCTCTCTCTCTCTCTCTCTCTCTCTCTCTCTCTCTCTCTCTCTCTCTCTCTCTCTCTCTCTCTCTCTCTCTCCTCTCCAGGCTAACATAGCAGACTTCAGTGATAACCAATGGGTGACATGTTTCCATGAGACAGCAGAGGGCATTCTGGGTCACAATGCAGAGACTCTGGGCCAGCTTAAAGATACGGTGAGACGTACACACGCACACACACACGCACGCACACACACACGGTCTCTCTCGCTCTCTCTCATGCACACACACACATACACACTCTGAACCTTTCCCCTGTCTGTCCATCAGGATGATGCAGCGTTTGACGAGGTGTTCCAGAAGGTCAACTTTACCACACACATCTTCCGCAACAGAGTCAAGCTGGAGACGTACACACGCACATCTCGAAAACACACACACACACACGCACATCTAGAAACATATACACACACACACATACACACACAGTCATGGAGATCGGGCCATTACCAGAGAAACAGAATCTTATTATGTGGTCATCACTTAGGGAATATGACCAAACAATGCCACTAATGCATTCATTACCTTTAATTAACCACCAATTACTGTTTGTAATTTGCCATCTCATCCTCGTTAGCTTAATTAATCAAAGGTTAATTAGCTGCTAATACAAGTAACACGTTACCATAGAGACACAATGGTCCAGTGCAGGGCTATTCAACTTGCGGCCCATGGGCCAGATCTGACCCATTTATCATTTTAGAATGGCCAATTCTGAACATTAAGAAAACAAATGAAAAATCCTATATTTAGTGCCAAAAGGAGCCTATTCAGGGCCTTCAATATTCTCAAATGGTAGAATCTGCTTTCCTGTAGTCCCGCCCACTAATTACTGTCAATCAATATCACCCAACATACCAGTTACAGCCAATCAGAGCCGCTAACAGGGGTACAGGGTATTTCTGTTCGTCTATCGGATGAGATCGCTACACTCCCTGATACACCAGAGTGTGCTTTGCACTTAACTTAGCAGTGAGTTAACAAAAACCATGGGCTCAGTTATGGCTATCATAAACTTTATCCGATCAGCATCTAGCCTGCCACATCGCTCTACTTTTACATCACGAGGTTCGGTGGCTAAGCATGGATAATAATGTATGTAGTATGTAGTTCTTATCAGACGTATTCGTTTGTATGACATCTTCACTCAATTGAATCGACTTAATGTGGAATACAGGGAAGGGATTAGACAGTTAATGTGGAATACAGGGAAGGGATTAGACAGTTAATGTGGAATACAGGGAAGGGATTAGACAGTTAATGTGGAATACAGGGAAGGGATTAGACACTTAATGTGGAATACAGGGAAGGGATTAGACACTTAATGTGGAATACAGGGAAGGGATTAGACACTTAATGTGGAATACAGGGAAGGGATTAGACACTTAATGTGGAATACAGGGAAGGGATTAGACAGTTAATGTGGAATACAGGGAAGGGATTAGACAGTTAATGTGGAATACAGGGAAGGGATTAGACAGTTAATGTGGAATACAGGGAAGGGATTAGACACTTAATGTGGAATACAGGGAAGGGATTAGACACTTAATGTGGAATACAGGGAAGGGATTAGACACTTAATGTGGAATACAGGGAAGGGATTAGACACTTAATGTGGAATACAGGGAAGGGATTAGACACTTAATGTGGAATACAGGGAAGGGATTAGACACTTAATGTGGAATACAGGGAAGGGATTAGACAGTTAATGTGGAATACAGGGAAGGGATTAGACACTTAATGTGGAATACAGGGAAGGGATTAGACACTTAATGTGGAATACAGGGAAGGGATTAGGGATTAGACAGTTAATGTGGAATACAGGGAAGGGATTAGACAGTTAATGTGGAATACAGGGAAGGGATTAGACAGTTAATGTGGAATACAGGGAAGGGATTAGACAGTTAATGTGGAATACAGGGAAGGGATTAGACAGTTAATGTGGAATACAGGGAAGGGATTAGACAGTTAATGTGGAATACAGGGAAGGGATTAGACAGTTAATGTGGAATACAGGGAAGGGATTAGACAGTTAATGTGGAATACAGGGAAGGGATTAGACAGTTAATGTGGAATACAGGGAAGGGATTAGACACTTAATGTGGAATACAGGGAAGGGATTAGACACTTAATGTGGAATACAGGGAAGGGATTAGACACTTAATGTGGAATACAGGGAAGGGATTAGACAGTTAATGTGGAATACAGGGAAGGGATTAGACACTTAATGTGGAATACAGGGAAGGGATTAGACACTTAATGTGGAATACAGGGAAGGGATTAGACAGTTAATGTGGAATACAGGGAAGGGATTAGACACTTAATGTGGAATACAGGGAAGGGATTAGACACTTAATGTGGAATACAGGGAAGGGATTAGACACTTAATGTGGAATACAGGGAAGGGATTAGACACTTAATGTGGAATACAGGGAAGGGATTAGACAGTTAATGTGGAATACAGGGAAGGGATTAGACAGTTAATGTGGAATACAGGGAAGGGATTAGACAGTTAATGTGGAATACAGGGAAGGGATTAGACAGTTAATGTGGAATACAGGGAAGGGATTAGACAGTTAATGTGGAATACAGGGAAGGGATTAGACAGTTAATGTGGAATACAGGGAAGGGATTAGACAGTTAATGTGGAATACAGGGAAGGGATTAGACAGTTAATGTGGAATACAGGGAAGGGATTAGACAGTTAATGTGGAATACAGGGAAGGGATTAGACAGTTAATGTGGAATACAGGGAAGGGATTAGACACTTAATGTGGAATACAGGGAAGGATTAGACAGTTAATGTGGAATACAGGGAAGGGATTAGACAGTTTTTCACGTGATTCTTTTCAACATATATGTTATTTTCTTCTCTGATTTGAGCCCAAATAAAACGCTCCATTACCCTGCACTGCGTGACTATCTTCCAGCACAGATAACTCCCGTGATGTTAAGAGTTTAACTTTGCAACGAGATTTGACGAGTTTAAGTCCCCCACAGAGGTGCTGTAGAACGTTCTCTACTGATACAACGGGAGAGAGACTTCTCCGGCTAAAAGCTGGTCAACTGAGATATACCCTGAGTAAAATATTTCCTTTGTGTAAATAAAAACAAAAGGTGAAGCGATGTATGTAAAACCGACAGGAAGTAGAAAACAATGAATGTGATGGTTGTCAACTGTCTTATAATGACAAATGTGTTCCATCATTTCAACAATGTGAAACAGCGAATTAGGCTAATTTTAAAGCACTTCAAATGAACTTTTAGGAAACATTTTACTAAAAGAGCTGTGGTTAAGGGCGCTGTACTGCAGCGCCAGCTGTGCCAACAGAGACCCTGGGTTCGCGCCCAGGCTCTGTCGTAACCGGCCGCGACCGGGAGGTCCGTGGGGCGACGCACATTTGGCCTAGCGACGTCCGGGTTAGGGAGGGCTTGGCCGGTAGGGATATTCTTGTCTCATCGCACACCAGCGACTCCTGTGGCGGGCCGGGCGCAGTGCGCGCTAACCAAGGTTGCCAGGTGCACGGTGTTTCCTCCGACACATTGGTGCGGCTGGCTTCCGGGTTGGATGCGCGCTGTGTTAAGAAGCAGTGAGGCTTGGTTGGGTTGTGTATCGGAGGACGCATGACTTTCAACCTTCGTCTCTCCCGAGCCCGAGACCTTCGTCTCTCTCGTCTCTCCCGAGTCGTACGGGAGTTGTAGCGATGAGACAAGATAGTAGCTACTAAACAATTGGATGCTACGAAATTGGGGAGAAAAAGGGGTAAAATTCAACAACAAAAAAAAGAAGCTTTATAACATTATATTTCTGTTTGTTCATTGTTGTTTACACCAGTTTTAGGAAGAGTAATCACATGTAGAAAATGTCTGGACCCCGTGTAAATAACCTTTTTCAAATCTGGCCCCGTAACAATATAGTTGAATAGTCCTGGACCTGTGGTATAGCTTATACAGACATATATATGGAGACAGACTATATAAGGCCTGTTAGCTGTTCATATATATGGAGACAGACTATATAAGGCCTGTTAGCTGTTCATATATACAGACTATATAAGGCCTGTTAGCTGTTCATATATACAGACTATATAAGGCCTGTTAGCTGTTCATATATACAGACTATATAAGGCCTGTTAGCTGTTCATATATATGGAGACAGACTATATAAGGCCTGTTAGCTGTTCATATATACAGACTATATAAGGCCTGTTAGCTGTTCATATATACAGACTATATAAGGCCTGTTAGCTGTTCATATATACGGAGACAGACTATATAAGGCCTGTTAGCTGTTCATATATATGGATACAGACTATATAAGGCCTGTTAGCTGTTCATATATACAGACTATATAAGGCCTGTTAGCTGTTCATATATATGGAGACAGACTATATAAGGCCTGTTAGCTGTTCATATATACAGACTATATAAGGCCTGTTAGCTGTTCATATATACAGACTATATAAGGCCTGTTAGCTGTTCATATATACGGAGACAGACTATATAAGGCCTGTTAGCTGTTCATATATATGGATACAGACTATATAAGGCCTGTTAGCTGTTCATATATATGGAGACAGACTATATAAGGCCTGTTAGCTGTTCATATATACAGACTATATAAGGCCTGTTAGCTGTTCATATATACAGACTATATAAGGCCTGTTAGCTGTTCATATATACGGAGACAGACTATATAAGGCCTGTTAGCTGTTCATATATATGGATACAGACTATATAAGGCCTGTTAGCTGTTCATATATACAGACTATATAAGGCCTGTTAGCTGTTCATATATACTGACTATATAAAGCCTGTTAGCTGTTCATATATATGGAGACAGACTATATAAGGCCTGTTAGCTGTTCATATATACAGACAGATATAAGGCCTGTTAGCTGTTCATATATATGGAGACAGACTATATAAGGCCTGTTAGCTGTTCATATATACAGACTATATAAGGCCTGTTAGCTGTTCATATATACTGACTATATAAGGCCTGTTAGCTGACAGACTATATAAGGCCTGTTAGCTGTTCATATATATGGAGACAGACTATATAAGGCCTGTTAGCTGTTCATATATACAGACTATATAAGGCCTGTTAGCTGTTCATATATACAGACTATATAAGGCCTGTTAGCTGTTCATATATATGGAGACAGACTATATAAGGCCTGTTAGCTGTTCATATATACAGACTATATAAGGCCTGTTAGCTGTTCATATATATGGAGACAGACTATATAAGGCCTGTTAGCTGTTCATATATATGGAGACAGACTATATAAGGCCTGTTAGCTGTTCATATATACAGACTATATAAGGCCTGTTAGCTGTTCATATATACAGACTATATAAGGCCTGTTAGCTGTTCATATATACTGACTATATAAGGCCTGTTAGCTGTTCATATATACAGACTATATAAGGCCTGTTAGCTGTTCATATATACAGACTATATAAGGCCTGTTAGCTGTTCATATATACTGACTATATAAGGCCTGTTAGCTGTTCATATATATGGAGACAGACTATATAAGGCCTGTTAGCTGTTCATATATATGGAGACAGACTATATAAGGCCTGTTAGCTGTTCATATATACAGACTATATAAGGCCTGTTAGCTGTTCATATATACTGACTATATAAGGCCTGTTAGCTGTTCATATATATGGAGACAGACTATATAAGGCCTGTTAGCTGTTCATATATACGGAGACAGACTATATAAGGCCTGTTAGCTGTTCATATATATGGAGACAGACTATATAAGGCCTGTTAGCTGTTCATATATATGGAGACAGACTATATAAGGCCTGTTAGCTATTCATATATACTGACTATATAAGGCCTGTTAGCTGTTCATATATACAGACTATATAAGGCCTGTTAGCTGTTCATATATACAGACTATATAAGGCCTGTTAGCTGTTCATATATATGGAGACAGACTATATAAGGCCTGTTAGCTGTTCATATGTACAGAGACAGACTATATAAGGCCTGTTAGCTGTTCATATATACAGACTATATAAGGCCTGTTAGCTGTTCATATATATGGAGACAGACTATATAAGGCCTGTTAGCTGTTCATATGTACAGAGACAGACTATATAAGGCCTGTTAGCTGTTCATATATACAGACGATATAAGGCCTGTTAGCTGTTCATATATACTGACTATATAAGGCCTGTTAGCTGTTCATATGTACAGACTATATAAGGCCTGTTAGCTGTTCATATATATGGAGACAGACTATATAAGGCCTGTTAGCTGTTCATATATACAGACTATATAAGGCCTGTTAGCTGTTCATATATACTGACTATATAAGGCCTGTTAGCTGTTCATATATACAGACTATATAAGGCCTGTTAGCTGTTCATATATACAGACTATCTATATAAGGCCTGTTAGCTGTTCATATATACAGACTATATAAGGCCTGTTAGCTGTTCATATATACAGACTATCTATATAAGGCCTGTTAGCTGTTCATATATACAGACTATATAAGGCCTGTTAGCTGTTCATATATATGGAGACAGACTATATAAGGCCTGTTAGCTGTTCATATATACAAACTATATAAGGCCTGTTAGCTGTTTATATATACAGACTATATAAGGCGTATTATTAAGGTGTTATGTCACCATGGAAGGTGTTTTATAAAGGTGTTATGTCACCATGGCAGGTGTTTTATAAAGGTCTTATGTCACCATGGCAGGTGTATTATGAAGGTGTTATGTCACCATGGCAGGTGTTTTATAAAGGTGTTATGTCACCATGGCAGGTGTTTTATGAAGGTGTTATGTCACCATGGAAGGTGTTTTATAAAGGTGTTATGTCACCATGGAAGGTGTTTTATGAAGGTGTTATGTCACCATGGAAGGTGTTTTATGAAGGTGTTATGTCACCATGGAAGGTGTTTTATGAAGGTGTTATGTCACCATGGCAGGTGTTTTATGAAGGTGTTATGTCACCATGGAAGGTGTTTTATAAAGGTGTTATGTCACCATGGAAGGTGTTTTATGAAGGTGTTATGTCACCATGGAAGGTGTTTTATGAAGGTGTTATGTCACCATGGAATGTGTTTTATGAAGGTGTTATGTCACCATGGAAGGTGTTTTATAAAGGTGTTATGTCACCATGGAAGGTGTTTTATGAAGGTGTTATGTCACCATGGAAGGTGTTTTATAAAGGTGTTATGTCACCATGGAAGGTGTTTTATAAAGGTTTTATGTCACCATGGAAGGTGTTTTATAAAGGTGTTATGTCACCATGGAAGGTGTTTTATGAAGGTGTTATGTCACCATGGAAGGTGTTTTATAAAGGTGTTATGTCACCATGGAAGGTGTTTTATGAAGGTGTTATGTCACCATGGAAGGTGTTTTATGAAGGTGTTATGTCACCATGGAAGGTGTTTTATGAAGGTGTTATGTCACCATGGAAGGTGTTTTATGAAGGTGTTATGTCACCATGGAAGGTGTTTTATGAAGGTGTTATGTCTTATGTCACCTTGGCAGGTGTATTATGAAGGTGTTATGTCACCATGGAAAGTGTTTTATGAAGGTGTTATGTCTTATGTCACCATGGAAGGTGTATTATGAAGGTGTTATGTCACCATGGAAGGTGTATTATGAAGGTGTTATGTCACCATAGAAGGTGTTTTATGAAGGTGTTATGTCACCATGGAAGGTGTTTTATAAAGGTGTTATGTCACCATGGAAGGTGTTTTATGAAGGTGTTATGTCACCATGGAAGGTGTTTTATAAAGGTGTTATGTCACCATGGAAGGTGTTTTATAAAGGTGTTATGTCACCATGGAAGGTGTTTTATGAAGGTGTTATGTCACCATGGAAGGTGTTTTATAAAGGTGTTATGTCACCATGGAAGGTGTTTTATGAAGGTGTTATGTCTTATGTCACCTTGGCAGGTGTATTATGAAGGTGTTATGTCACCATGGAAAGTGTTTTATGAAGGTGTTATGTCTTATGTCACCATGGAAGGTGTATTATGAAGGTGTTATGTCACCATGGAAGGTGTATTATGAAGGTGTTATGTCACCATAGAAGGTGTTTTATGAAGGTGTTATGTCTTATGTCACCATGGCAGGTGTATTATGAAGGTGTTATGTCACCATGGAAGGTGTTTTATGAAGGTGTTATGTCTTATGTCACCTTGGCAGGTGTATTATGAAGGTCTTATGTCACCACAGCGTTTAATGCAGTTTCCAATTTAGACTCAAGTGCCTCTTAGAAATCGTTTCTGAAGTGTGAAGTGCTGAGGATGGAATGGAATAAGTGTGTTTCTGAACGGAATAAATTAGTGTCTGAAGTGAAGTGAATGAAATTAGTGATTGTCATAGAGGTTTGTGTGTGTGTGTGTGTGTGTGTGTGTGTGTGTGTGTGTGTGTGTGTGTGTGTGTGTGTGTGTGTGTGTGTGTGTGTGTGTGTGTGTGTGTGTGTGTGACTAATAGATTTGAGTAGATTGTGATAGTGATGTGGGTGTGGGAGACGTCAAAGGAAAAAGCTGTCACTCTCTCTGATCCACCGGCCGCCCTTTTAAAGAGCACTGTTATTCAATTATAATGAAATCATATTAAATTAGTTGTCATCGACTGTCAAGTGGTCTTGTTTTCCCCTCAACCCCCCTCTCTCTCCTCAGGTACACTCACAGAGGAAATATGAAATGGAATGATGAATCACATCAGTTAATGGGAAAGTTAGAGACCATTCAGGAGTCGTCATGCTGGTTGTCAATGAGCCGTCCCCTGCATCTGTTACTGTGTGATTCAGGAGTCAACCCAGCTGAGTCTTGCTGGTTGTCAATGAGCCGTCCCCTGCATCTGTTACTGTGTGATTCAGGAGTCAACCCAGCTGAGTCTTGCTGGTTGTCTATGAGCCGTCCCCTGCATCTGTTACTGTGTGATTCAGGAGTCAACCCAGCTGAGTCTTGCTGGTTGTCAATGAGCCGTCCCCTGCATCTGTTAATGTGTGATTCAGGAGTCAACCCAGCTGAGTCTTGCTGGTTGTCTATGAGCCGTCCCCTGCATCTGTTAATGTGTGATTCAGGAGTCAACCCAGCTGAGTCTTGCTGGTTGTCTATGAGCCGTCCCCTGCATCTGTTACTGTGTGATTCAGGAGTCAACCCAGCTGAGTCTTGCTGGTTGTCAATGAGCCGTCCCCTGCATCTGTTAATGTGTGATTCAGGAGTCAACCCAGCTGAGTCTTGCTGGTTGTCTATGAGCCGTCCCCTGCATCTGTTACTGTGTGATTCAGGAGTCAACCCAGCTGAGTCTTGCTGGTTGTCTATGAGCCGTCCCCTGCATCTGTTACTGTGTGATTCAGGAGTCAACCCAGCTGAGTCTTGCTGGTTGTCTATGTGTCGTCCCCTGCATCTGTTACTGTGTGATTCAGGAGTCAACCCAGCTGAGTCTTGCTGGTTGTCTATGAGCCGTCCCCTGCATCTGTTACTGTGTGATTCAGGAGTCAACCCAGCTGAGTCTTGCTGGTTGTCTATGAGCCGTCCCCTGCATCTGTTACTGTGTGATTCAGGAGTCAACCCAGCTGAGTCTTGCTGGTTGTCTATGAGTCGTCCCCTGCATCTGTTAATGTGTGATTCAGGAGTCAACCCAGCTGAGTCTTGCTGGTTGTCTATGAGTCGTCCCCTGCATCTGTTAATGTGTGATTCAGGAGTCAACCCAGCTGAGTCTTGCTGGTTGTCTATGAGCCGTCCCCTGCATCTGTTACTGTGTGATTCAGGATTCAACCCAGATGAGTCTTGCTGGTTGTCTATGTGTCGTCCCCTGCATCTGTTAATGTGTGATTCAGGAGTCAACCCAGCTGAGTCTTGCTGGTTGTCTATGAGCCGTCCCCTGCATCTGTTACTGTGTGATTCAGGAGTCAACCCAGCTGAGTCTTGCTGGTTGTCTATGAGCCGTCCCCTGCATCTGTTACTGTGTGATTCAGGAGTCAACCCAGCTGAGTCTTGCTGGTTGTCTATGAGCCGTCCCCTGCATCTGTTAATGTGTGATTCAGGAGTCAACCCAGCTGAGTCTTGCTGGTTGTCTATGAGCCGTCCCCTGCATCTGTTACTGTGTGATTCAGGAGTCAACCCAGCTGAGTCTTGCTGGTTGTCTATGAGCCGTCCCCTGCATCTGTTACTGTGTGATTCAGGAGTCAACCCAGCTGAGTCTTGCTGGTTGTCTATGAGCCGTCCCCTGCATCTGTTACTGTGTGATTCAGGAGTCAACCCAGCTGAGTCTTGCTGGTTGTCAATGAGCCGTCCCCTGCATCTGTTAATGTGTGATTCAGGAGTCAACCCAGCTGAGTCTTGCTGGTTGTCTATGAGCCGTCCCCTGCATCTGTTACTGTGTGATTCAGGAGTCAACCCAGCTGAGTCTTGCTGGTTGTCTATGAGCCGTCCCCTGCATCTGTTACTGTGTGATTCAGGAGTCAACCCAGCTGAGTCTTGCTGGTTGTCTATGTGTCGTCCCCTGCATCTGTTACTGTGTGATTCAGGAGTCAACCCAGCTGAGTCTTGCTGGTTGTCTATGAGCCGTCCCTGCATCTGTTACTGTGTGATTCAGGAGTCAACCCAGCTGAGTCTTGCTGGTTGTCTATGAGTCGTCCCTGCATCTGTTAATGTGTGATTCAGGAGTCAACCCAGCTGAGTCTTGCTGGTTGTCTATGAGTCGTCCCCTGCATCTGTTAATGTGTGATTCAGGAGTCAACCCAGCTGAGTCTTGCTGGTTGTCTATGAGCCGTCCCCTGCATCTGTTACTGTGTGATTCAGGAGTCAACCCAGCTGAGTCTTGCTGGTTGTCTATGTGTCGTCCCCTGCATCTGTTAATGTGTGATTCAGGAGTCAACCCAGCTGAGTCTTGCTGGTTGTCTATGAGCCGTCCCCCCTGCATCTGTTACTGCATCTGTGATTCAGGAGTCAACCCAGATGAGTCTTGCTGGTTGTCTATGTGTCGTCCCCTGCATCTGTTAATGTGTGATTCAGGAGTCAACCCAGCTGAGTCTTGCTGGTTGTCTATGAGCCGTCCCCTGCATCTGTTACTGTGTGATTCAGGAGTCAACCCAGCTGAGTCTTGCTGGTTGTCTATGAGCCGTCCCCTGCATCTGTTACTGTGTGATTCAGGAGTCAACCCAGCTGAGTCTTGCTGGTTGTCTATGAGCCGTCCCCTGCATCTGTTACTGTGTGATTCAGGAGTCAACCCAGCTGAGTCTTGCTGGTTGTCTATGAGCCGTCCCCCATCTGTTACTGATTGAGTCAACCCAGCTGAGTCTTGCTGGTTGTCTCCCCTGCATCTGTTACTGTGTGATTCAGGAGTCAACCCAGCTGAGTCTTGTCCCCTGCATCTGTTAATGTTGTCAGGAGTCAACCCAGCTGAGTCTTGCTGGTTGTCTATGAGTCGTCCCCTGCATCTGTTACTGTGTGATTCAGGAGTCAACCCAGCTGAGTCTTGCTGGTTGTCTATGAGCCGTCCCCTGCATCTGTTACTGTGTGATTCAGGAGTCAACCCAGCTGAGTCTTGCTGGTTGTCTATGAGCCGTCCCCTGCATCTGTTACTGTGTGATTCAGGAGTCAACCCAGCTGAGTCTTGCTGGTTGTCTATGAGCCATCCCCTGCATCTGTTAATGTGTGATTCAGGAGTCAACCCAGCTGAGTCTTGCTGGTTGTCTATGAGCCGTCCCCTGCATCTGTTACTGTGTGATTCAGGAGTCAACCCAGCTGAGTCTTGCTGGTTGTCAATGAGCCGTCCCCTGCATCTGTTACTGTGTGTTTCATGAGTCAACCCAGCTGAGTCTTGATGGTTGTCTATGAGCCGTCCCCTGCATCTGTTACTGTGTGATTCAGGAGTCAACCCAGCTGAGTCTTGCTGGTTGTCAATGAGCCGTCCCCTGCATCTGTTACTGTGTGTTTCATGAGTCAACCCAGCTGAGTCTTGCTGGTTGTCTATGAGTCGTCCCCTGCATCTGTTACTGTGTGATTCAGGAGTCAACCCAGATGAGTCTTGCTGGTTGTCTATGTGTCGTCCCCTGCATCTGTTAATGTGTGATTCAGGAGTCAACCCAGCTGAGTCTTGCTGGTTGTCTATGAGCCGTCCCCTGCATCTGTTACTGTGTGATTCAGGAGTCAACCCAGCTGAGTCTTGCTGGTTGTCTATGAGCCGTCCCCTGCATCTGTTACTGTGTGATTCAGGAGTCAACCCAGCTGAGTCTTGCTGGTTGTCTATGAGCCGTCCCCTGCATCTGTTACTGTGTGATTCAGGAGTCAACCCAGCTGAGTCTTGCTGGTTGTCTATGAGCCGTCCCCTGCATCTGTTACTGTGTGATTCAGGAGTCAACCCAGCTGAGTCTTGCTGGTTGTCTATGAGCCGTCCCCTGCATCTGTTAATGTGTGATTCAGGAGTCAACCCAGCTGAGTCTTGCTGGTTGTCTATGAGTCGTCCCCTGCATCTGTTACTGTGTGATTCAGGAGTCAACCCAGCTGAGTCTTCTGGTTGTCTGGCATCTGTTCTGTGTGATTCAGGAGTCAACCCAGCTGAGTCTTGCTGGTTGTGAGCCGTCCCCTGCATCTGTTACTGTGTGATTCAGGAGTCACCCAGCTGAGTCTTGCTGGTTGAGTCGTCCCCTGCATCTGTTACTGTGTGATTCAGGAGTCAACCCAGCTGAGTCTTGCTGGTTGTCCCCATCCCCTGCATCTGTTAATGTGTGATTCAGGAGTCAACCCAGCTGAGTCTTGCTGGTTGTCTATGAGCCATCCCCTGCATCTGTTACTGTGTGATTCAGGAGTCAACCCAGCTGAGTCTTGCTGGTTGTCTATGCATCTGTTACTGTGTGATTCAGGAGTCAACCCAGCTGAGTCTTGCTGGTTGTCAATGAGCCGTCCCCTGCATCTGTTACTGTGTGTTTCAGGAGTCAACCCAGCTGAGTCTTGCTGGTTGTCTATGAGCCGTCCCCTGCATCTGTTAATGTGTGATTCAGGAGTCAACCCAGCTGAGTCTTGCTGGTTGTCTATGAGCCGTCCCCTGCATCTGTTAATGTGTGATTCAGGAGTCAACCCAGATGAGTCTTGCTGGTTGTCTATGAGCCGTCCCCTGCATCTGTTAATGTGTGATTCAGAGTCAACCCAGCTGAGTCTTGCTGGTTGTCTATGAGCCGTCCCCTGCATCTGTTACTGTGTGATTCAGGAGTCAACCCAGCTGAGTCTTGCTGGTTGTCTATGAGCCGTCCCCTGCATCTGTTAATGTGTGATTCAGGAGTCAACCCAGCTGAGTCTTGCTGGTTGTCTATGAGTCGTCCCCTGCATCTGTTACTGTGTGATTCAGGAGTCAACCCAGCTGAGTCTTGCTGGTTGTCTATGAGCCGTCCCCTGCATCTGTTACTGTGTGATTCAGGAGTCAACCCAGCTGAGTCTTGCTGGTTGTCTATGAGCCGTCCCCTGCATCTGTTACTGTGTGATTCAGGAGTCAACCCAGCTGAGTCTTGCTGGTTGTCTATGAGCCGTCCCCTGCATCTGTTACTGTGTGATTCAGGAGTCAACCCAGCTGAGTCTTGCTGGTTGTCTATGTGTCGTCCCCTGCATCTGTTAATGTGTGATTCAGGAGTCAACCCAGCTGAGTCTTGCTGGTTGTCAATGAGCCGTCCCCTGCATCTGTTACTGTGTGATTCAGGAGTCAACCCAGCTGAGTCTTGCTGGTTGTCCATGAGCCGTCCCCTGCATCTGTTACTGTGTGATTCAGGAGTCAACCCAGCTGAGTCTTGCTGGTTGTCTATGAGCCGTCCCCTGCATCTGTTACTGTGTGATTCAGGAGTCAACCCAGCTGAGTCTTGCTGGTTGTCTATGTGTCGTCCCCTGCATCTGTTAATGTGTGATTCAGGAGTCAACCCAGCTGAGTCTTGCTGGTTGTCAATGAGCCGTCCCCTGCATCTGTTACTGTGTGATTCAGGAGTCAACCCAGCTGAGTCTTGCTGGTTGTCTATGAGCCGTCCCCTGCATCTGTTAATGTGTGATTCAGGAGTCAACCCAGCTGAGTCTTGCTGGTTGTCTATGAGCCGTCCCCTGCATCTGTTAATGTGTGATTCAGGAGTCAACCCAGATGAGTCTTGCTGGTTGTCTATGAGCCGTCCCCTGCATCTGTTAATGTGTGATTCAGGAGTCAACCCAGCTGAGTCTTGCTGGTTGTCTATGAGTCGTCCCCTGCATCTGTTAATGTGTGATTCAGGAGTCAACCCAGCTGAGTCTTGCTGGTTGTCTATGAGTCGTCCCCTGCATCTGTTACTGTGTGATTCAGGAGTCAACCCAGCTGAGTCTTGCTGGTTGTCTATGAGCCGTCCCCTGCATCTGTTACTGTGTGATTCAGGAGTCAACCCAGCTGAGTCTTGCTGGTTGTCTATGAGCCGTCCCCTGCATCTGTTACTGTGTGATTCAGGAGTCAACCCAGCTGAGTCTTGCTGGTTGTCTATGTGTCGTCCCCTGCATCTGTTAATGTGTGATTCAGGAGTCAACCCAGCTGAGTCTTGCTGGTTGTCAATGAGCCGTCCCCTGCATCTGTTACTGTGTGATTCAGGAGTCAACCCAGCTGAGTCTTGCTGGTTGTCTATGAGCCGTCCCCTGCATCTGTTACTGTGTGATTCAGGAGTCAACCCAGATGAGTCTTGCTGGTTGTCTATGAGCCGTCCCCTGCATCTGTTAATGTGTGATTCAGGAGTCAACCCAGCTGAGTCTTGCTGGTTGTCTATGAGTCGTCCCCTGCATCTGTTAATGTGTGATTCAGGAGTCAACCCAGCTGAGTCTTGCTGGTTGTCTATGAGCCATCCCCTGCATCTGTTACTGTGTGATTCAGGAGTCAACCCAGCTGAGTCTTGCTGGTTGTCTATGAGCCGTCCCCTGCATCTGTTACTGTGTGATTCAGGAGTCAACCCAGCTGAGTCTTGCTGGTTGTCTATGAGTCGTCCCCTGCATCTGTTAATGTGTGATTCAGGAGTCAACCCAGCTGAGTCTTGCTGGTTGTCTATGAGTCGTCCCCTGCATCTGTTAATGTGTGATTCAGGAGTCAACCCAGCTGAGTCTTGCTGGTTGTCTATGAGCCGTCCCCTGCATCTGTTACTGTGTGATTCAGGAGTCAACCCAGCTGAGTCTTGCTGGTTGTCTATGAGCCGTCCCCTGCATCTGTTACTGTGTGATTCAGGAGTCAACCCAGCTGAGTCTTGCTGGTTGTCTATGTGTCGTCCCCTGCATCTGTTACTGTGTGATTCAGGAGTCAACCCAGCTGAGTCTTGCTGGTTGTCTATGAGCCGTCCCCTGCATCTGTTACTGTGTGATTCAGGAGTCAACCCAGCTGAGTCTTGCTGGTTGTCTATGAGCCGTCCCCTGCATCTGTTACTGTGTGATTCAGGAGTCAACCCAGCTGAGTCTTGCTGGTTGTCTATGAGTCGTCCCCTGCATCTGTTAATGTGTGATTCAGGAGTCAACCCAGCTGAGTCTTGCTGGTTGTCTATGAGTCGTCCCCTGCATCTGTTACTGTGTGATTCAGGAGTCAACCCAGCTGAGTCTTGCTGGTTGTCTATGAGCCGTCCCCTGCATCTGTTACTGTGTGATTCAGGAGTCAACCCAGCTGAGTCTTGCTGGTTGTCTATGTGTCGTCCCCTGCATCTGTTAATGTGTGATTCAGGAGTCAACCCAGCTGAGTCTTGCTGGTTGTCTATGTGTCGTCCCCTGCATCTGTTAATGTGTGATTCAGGAGTCAACCCAGCTGAGTCTTGCTGGTTGTCTATGTGTCGTCCCCTGCATCTGTTACTGTGTGATTCAGGAGTCAACCCAGCTGAGTCTTGCTGGTTGTCTATGTGTCGTTCCCTGCATCTGTTAATGTGTGATTCAGGAGTCAACCCAGCTGAGTCTTGCTGGTTGTCTATGTGTCGTCCCCTGCATCTGTTACTGTGTGATTCAGGAGTCAACCCAGCTGAGTCTTGCTGGTTGTCTATGTGTCGTCCCCTGCATCTGTTACTGTGTGATTCAGGAGTCAACCCAGCTGAGTCTTGCTGGTTGTCTATGTGTCGTCCCCTGCATCTGTTAATGTGTGATTCAGGAGTCAACCCAGCTGAGTCTTGCTGGTTGTCTATGAGTCGTCCCCTGCATCTGTTAATGTGTGATTCAGGAGTCAACCCAGATGAGTCTTGCTGGTTGTCTATGAGTCGTCCCCTGCATCTGTTAATGTGTGATTCAGGAGTCAACCCAGATGAGTCTTGCTGGTTGTCTATGAGCCGTCCCCTGCATCTGTTACTGTGTGATTCAGGAGTCAACCCAGATGAGTCTTGCTGGTTGTCTATGAGCCGTCCCCTGCATCTGTTAATGTGTGATTCAGGAGTCAACCTTGCTGCAAATGCGCCATTTCCTGAATAACTCACTGTGTTAATAATGAGTTATTATCATTTGATTTGAAAGGTGAAAAGTCAGATGTGTTGCTGGCCATCTTTAAGTTTGGGTTTTGTTTGTTTCACATCATGAACAGGCTAAAAAAAAACAATACTCTCGGCAACCAAGGACCAAATCTCGCTTGAGTGTTGGCCGATTTGTCTGTCCAAGAGACACTAACCAAACACAGGTTAAATACTGATATGTGTAAACACTACTCTCTCTACATCTAGGGGTTCAAACCAAACACAGGTTAAATACTGATATGTGTAAACACTACTCTCTCTACATCTAGGGGTTCAAACCAAACACAGGTTAAATACTGATATGTGTAAACACTACTCTCTCTACATCTAGGGGTTCAAACCAAACACAGGTTAAATACTGATATGTGTAAACACTACTCTCTCTACATCTAGGGGTTCAAACCAAACACAGGTTAAATACTGATATGTGTAAACACTACTCTCTCTACATCTAGGGGTTCAAACCAAACACAGGTTAAATACTGATATGTGTAAACACTACTCTCTCTACATCTAGGGGTTCAAACCAAACACAGGTTAAATACTGATATGTGTAAACACTACTCTCTACATCTAGGGGTTCAAACCAAACACAGGTTAAATACTGATATGTGTAAACACTACTCTCTCTACATCTAGGGGTTCAAACCAAACACAGGTTAAATACTGATATGTGTAAACACTACTCTCTCTACATCTAGGGGTTCAAACCAAACACAGGTTAAATACTGATATGTGTAAACACTACTCTCTCTACATCTAGGGGTTCAAACCAAACACAGGTTAAATACTGATATGTGTAAACAATACTCTCTCTACATCTAGGGGTTCAAACCAAACACAGGTTAAATACTGATATGTGTAAACACTACTCTCTCTACATCTAGGGGTTCAAACCAAACACAGGTTAAATACTGATATGTGTAAACAATACTCTCTCTACATCTAGGGGTTCTAACCAAACACAGGTTAAATACTGATATAATGTGTGTTTCAGGATGAGTCCCGTGTGAAGGCCATGGTGATGGTGATGGAGGTGAAACCAGTACAGCAGGAGACTCATCAGCAACATCAGGAATATGGCAGCCTAAAGAATTGTTACTTGTATTGTGTTACTTTTTATTTTTATTTGACTATTTTTACTTTAATTTATTTAGTAATTATTTTCTTAATTCTTTTTTTGAAACTGAATTGTCAGTTAAGGGCTTGTAAGTAAGCATTTCACCGTAAGGTTATACTCTATTGTATTCGGAGCATGTGACGAATTTGATTTGATTTAAACATTAACCATTAGAGGGAACAATTCAAAACTGACCTAAGATCAGTGTTTAGGGGAAACTCAACCCCACACCCAGAATTATACACTCAACTGAACAAAATGGCTGCCTAAACACAGAGCCAGCTGACATTCATACTGTCTGGTCCTGTATCTCTACAATTAAGCCACAAAATTGCAGAAACTGAATTGAACAAGGACATATTTTATTTTATTTTTCTCCATTTGATGTAATTTACATTTGATTATAGACTAAATAAATAGTCTATATGTCACGTAGAGTAGGCCAGAAGGCCTAACTGAAAAACCTGACCTCTATCAAATAAAAAGATGGAGGAGCCGCAAAGGTACTTCTGTGCTTCAGGGTGTTTATTTACATAGTGATTCCTGAACAAAAACAGCCAGTATCCATTATGAGGACAGCTTAAAAACAATGCTGCCCCCATCAACAGCTAATTCCCAAAATGACTCCCCTTTGAACTGAAAGAGAGGCTCCTTTTGTAGGGGAAGCCCCTCCCATCAGAACATAATCAGCACTAATTAATTAATAATATAATAATATAATATATGCCATTTAGCAGACGCTTTTATCCAAAGCGACTTACAGTCATGTGTGCATACATTCTACGTATGGGTGGTCCCGGGGATCGAACCCACTACCCTGGCGTTACAAGCGCCATGCTCTACCAACTGAGCTACAGAAGGACCACTGATTAAGCAATTACTTGTTCAAGGCCTTCATTTTCCATTCAGCTAAACAT
Organism: Oncorhynchus keta; assembly: GCF_023373465.1. Taxonomy (NCBI): domain Eukaryota; kingdom Metazoa; phylum Chordata; class Actinopteri; order Salmoniformes; family Salmonidae; genus Oncorhynchus; species Oncorhynchus keta. Next base: position 8,964,378 of record NC_068426.1, read on the forward strand.
ACTAAAGTCAATACAATGCAACACGTTTTTCATGACATAATATACCAATATAACATTTACAAAATCACATTACTACTGACATAGTGTCTTTCAATGTGTTCATTTACATTAAGGAGCCATTCGGGACAGGCACTACAAGTCAGCCTGATTGCCTTAGCTCGGGTCCTTATCCCAGCATACCCAGAAGCTACAGAGATGGAGAGAGAGGAACAGAACCAAACAAACATGGCACTCATCCATAACATTGATAAGTGTAATAAACGTTGCTTAAATAAAACATGAACACTTGTCAGTATACTCTTTATACCATAACCGGGTACTGACGGGAGGTAAGAGTGAAATGTATGTACTAAGACAGGGATGTTCACTTGTGTGTCGACCCACATTGTTAACTTATCTGATAACGGAGCAGGGAAGTGTGACGAATGTGTGTGTTAGTGTACCAAATGCTGCCTGCGGCCAGTGACAGACTTCTCCGTCACACTATACTTCTGCCATTTAGCAGACACTTTTATCCAAAGTGAATTAGTCTCCATACATTTAATAGATGGATGATCCCAGTATTCAAACTCACAACCATTGTCACAGTAAGCGCCGTGCTCTACTGACTGAGCCAAGCAGGACCAGTTGGCAGCTAGTTTCACTTCTTTTAGACAAAGTCCTTTTGTATGAATACCTTGTAAACATTGTTCATCGTTAGAATTCTCCACAGGAAATGCCATGTTATATTTGATTTTGTTTATTTATTTAACCTTTATTTTATCAGGGAGTCTTTTACAGATGAGCCCTGAATTACAGAAATTACAGAAAAAAAACACACATCAATATGAATACAAAATAGAAGCAGAAAGAAAAACAGGCTCATAAAAAAACAAACACTTTCATTTTTACAGTGTATGCAAATGAAGTAGGATAAGGGAGGCAATAAATAGGCCACAGTGGCGAAATAATTACAATATAGCAATTAAACACAGGAGTGATAGATGTACAAGTAGAGATACTGGGGTGCAAAGGAGCAAAATAAATCAAATCAATAACAGAATTGGGTTGAGGTAGTTGTATGGGCTATTTACAGATTGGCTATGTACAGGTGCAGTGATCTGTGTGCTGCTCTGACAGCTGGTGCTTAATTAAAGCTAGTGAGGGAGATATGAGTCTCCAGCTTCAGTGATTTTTGAAGTTCATTCCAGTCATTGGCAGCAGAGAACTGGAAGGAAAGGCGGCCGAAGGAGGAATTGGCTTTGGGGGTGACCAGTGAAATATGCCTGCTGGAGTGCGTGCTACGGTAGGGTGTTGCTATGGTGACCACTGAGCCGAGATAAGGCGTGGCTTTACCTAGCAAAGACTTACATATGACCTGGAGCCAGTGGGTGACGCATATGAAGCGAGGGCCAGCCAACGAGAGTGTACAGTCCGCAGTGGTGGGTAGTATATGGGGCTTTGCTGACAAAACGGATGGCACTGTGATAGACTGCATCCATTTTGAGTAGAGTGTTGGAGGCTATTTTGTAAATGACATCGCCAAAATCAAGGATCGGTAGGATGGTCCGTTTTACGAGGGTATGTTTGGCAGCATGAGTGAAGGATGCTTCTATTGCGAAATAAGAAGCCAATTCTAGATTTAATTTTGGATTGGAGATGCTTAATGTGAGTTTGGAAGGAGAGATTACAGTCTAACCAGACACCTAGGCATTTGTAGTTGTCCACATATTCTAAGTCAGGGCCATCCAAAGTAGTGATTCTGGAAGGATCAGACGGGCGGGCAGGTGTGGGCAGCAATCGGTTGAAGAGCATAGATTTAGTTTTACTTGCATTTAAGAGCAGATGGAGGCCACGGATGGAGAGTTGTATGGCATTGAAGCTTGTCTGGAGGTTAGTTAACAGTGTCCAAAGAAGGGCCAGAAGTATACAGAATGGTGTCATCTGTGTAGAGGTGGATCAGAGAATCACCAGCAGCAAGAGCGACATCATTGATGTATACAGAGAAAAGAGTCGGCCCGAGTATTGAACACTGTGGCACCCCCATAGAAACTGCCAGAGGTCCGGACAACAGGCCCTCCGATTTGACAAACGGAACTCTGTCTGGGAAGTAGTTGGTGAACCAGGCGAGAAACCAAGGCTGTTGAGTCTGCCGAAAAGAATGTGGTGATTGACAGAGTCGAAAGCCTTGGCCAGGTAAATTAATACGGTTGCACAGTATTGTCTCTTATCGATGGCGTTTATGATATCGTTTAGGACCTTGAGCGTGGCTGAGATGCACCCATGACCAGCTCGTAAACCAGATTGCATAGCGGAGAAGGTATGGTGGGATTTGAAATTATCAGTGATCTGTTTGTTAACTTAGCTTTCGAAGACCTTAGGTAGGATAGATTTCGGTCTGTAGCAGTTTGGGTCTAGAGTGTCTCTCCCTTTGAAAAGGGGCATGACCACCGAAGCTTTCCAATTCTTGGGGACCTCAGATGATACGAAAGAGGTTGAACAGGCTAGGAATAGGGGTTGCAACAATTTCGGCAAATAATTTTAGAAAGAGAGAGTCCAGATTGTCTAGCCTGGCTTATTTGTAGGGATTTTCATAACATCAGCTATCTGGATTTGAGTGAAGGAGAAGTGGGGGAGGCTTGGGAAAGTTGCTGTGGAGGGTGCATATCTGTTCCTGGTTCTACATTTTTTGAATGGGGCATGCTTATTTAAGATAGTGAGGGAAGCACTTTTAAAGAATAACCAGGCATCCTCTACTGACGGAATGAGGCCAATATCCTTCCTGGATACCCGGGCCAGGTCGATTAGAAAGGCCTGCTCGCTGAAGTGTTTTAGGGAGCATTTGACAGTGATGAGGGGTGGTTGTTTGACCACAGACCCATTACGGACGCAGGCAATGAGGCAGTGATCGCTGAGATCCTAGTTGAAGACAGCAGAGGTGTATTTGAAGGGCATGTTGGATAGGATGATATTGTCTCTGTTTACAGATTTGGGGGTGGACCTGGTAGGTTCATTGATCATTTGTGTTAGATTGAGGGCATCAAGCTTAGATTGTAGGATGGCCGGGGTGTCCCACTTTAAGTCACCTAACAGCACGAGCTCTGAAGATAGATGAGGGGCAATCAAATCACATATGGTGTCCAGGGCACAGCTGGGGGCAGAAGATGGTCTATAGCAAGCGGCAATGGTGAGAGACTTGTTTCTGAAAATGTGGATTTTTAAGAGTAGAAGCTCAAATTGTTTGGGCGCAGACCTGGATAGTAAGACAGAACTCTGCAGGCTATCTGTGTAGTAGATTGCAACTCCGCCCCCTTTTGGCAATTCTATTTTATTGTAAAATGTTATAGTTAGGGATGGAAATGTCAGGGTTTATGGTTGTCTTCCTAAGCCAGGATTCAGACACGGCTAGGACATCAGGGTTGGCAGAGTGTGCTAAGGCAGTGAATAAAACAATCTTAGGGAGGAGGCTTCTAATGTTAACATGCATGAAACAAAGGCTTTTACGGTTACAGAAGTCAACAAATGAGAGCGCCTGGGGAATGGGAGTGGAGCTAGGCACTGCAGGGCCTGGATTAACCTCTACATCACCAGAGGAACAGAGGAGGAGTAGGATAAGGGTACAGCTAAAGGCTATAAGACCTGGTCGTCTAGTACGTTCGGAACAGAGAGTTATTAAAGGAGCAGGTTTCTGGGCATGGTAGAATAGATTCAAGGCATAATGTACAGACAAAGATATGGTATGATGTGAATACAGTGGAGGTAAACGTATGTATTGAGTGACGATAAGAGAAACATTTAAACCAGGTGAGGTCACCATATGTGGGAGGTGGAACTAAAGGGTTATCTAAGTCGTGTTGAGCATGGCTATAGGCTTTACAGTGAAATAAAGCAATAATTACTAACCAAAACAGCAATGGACAAGGCATATTGATATTAGGGAGAGGCAAGCGTAGCCGAGTGATCATAGGGATCCAGTGAGTGGCTCGGCGGGCCGGAGACAAGGCGATTCAGGCAGCTAGCGGGCCGGGACAAGCAAGCTAGCAGAAGGGCCTTAGAGGGACATCGTGACAGAAGAAGTCTGTTGTAGCTCCCTCGTGCTGTTACGTCGGCAGACCAGTCGTCGTGGATCAGCAGGGTTCTGTGGTAAAAGGGTCCAGGCCAATTGGAAAAATAGCTATTGTGGCCAAATAATTTGTCTGTTGGCCTCTTAAGCTAACAGTCCGATATGATCTAGACAGTTAGCAGGCAAGCAGACGGGCATTCAGGGGATGTCACAACGGAGGAGCCAGTTGAAAAAAAACCTTGGGTGAATTACGTTGGTAGTCCAGTCGTTATGGATTGGCGGGGGTCCAGACAAATTGGCAAAATAGGTATTGTAGCCCAAGGAGTGGCTGATGGATCTCTTCGGCTAGCCGGGAGATGGCCCTAGCAAAGGCTAGCTCCAGGCTAATTGGTTCTTGCTTCGGACAATAAATAAACACCCCATAACAGACAGACAGACAGACAGACAGACAGACAGACAGACAGACAGTCAGACAGACAGACAGACAGACAGACAGACAGACAGACAGACAGACAGACACACAGACACACAGACACACAGACACACAGACAGACGTATCTTATTTACAGAGATACTGGGGGAAGATGTTTTGCTTTTAAACCTGTTAAGCTTACCCCCTACTTTTTCGAACATTCTGTTAAAAATCGCGCAACATTTCAGCGTCCTGCTACTCATGCCAGGAATATAGTATATGCATATGATTAGTATGTGTGGATAGAAAACACTCTGACGTTTCTAAAACTGGTTAAATCACGGCTGTGACTATAACAGAACGTGCGTTTCATCGAAAAGCGCAAGAGAATCTGATCACTGAAAAATGGAAAATATATCAATGCGACATGGGGCTTAGATTGCAATTCCTACAGCTTCCACAGGATGTCGCCAGTCTTGTCAATTTCCTGGGCTTTGTTTCTTGGTCAAACGAGTAAGGGAGAGCCCATTTCTTCCGGTCTCCGACAGGATGTTTTGGATGAGAAATATCCGGACATGATTTCAAGACGTGGAGCTATTGAATACACATCGCCCCGTGATCAATTTGATAGATTATTAACGTTTACTAATACCTAAAGTTGCATTACAAAAGTATTTCGAAGTGTTTTGTGAAAGTTTATCGTCAACTTTTTTATTTTAAAAAATGACGTTGCGTTTTAAAACGCTGTTTTTTCCTTGATCACACAGTCTTCATAGATCGATATTATATATGGACCGATGCCAACAAAGAAGATCGTCAAAGGTAATGAATGTTTTATATTTTATTTCTGCGTGTTGTGTAGCGCCGGCTATGCTAATTATTTTGTTTATGTCCCCTTCGGGTCTTTCGGGGTGTTGCATGCTATCAGATAATAGCTTCTCATGCTTTCGCCGAAAAGCATTTTAAAAATCTGACTTGTTGGGTGGATTCACAACGAGTGTAGCTTTAATTCAGTACCCTGCATGTGTGTTTTAATGAAAGTTTGAGTTTTAACGAGTGCTATTAGCATTTAGCGTAGCGCATTTGCATTTCCAGATGGCTAGATGGGACGCCTGCGTGTCGGGTGTGCTTAAGAAGTTAAGTCGGTTCTTATTAAAATGTTTAGAGCATTTTGAAAATAATACATTTTATCTAGAGGCTGTTTAGGCAAAGGGATGCACTTTGTGTGTGTGTGTTCGTGTGTGCAGCCATGCGTCAGAGTGTGTGATAATGAGTAGTTTTTGTATGTTTCCCCCTGAGAATTAAGTTGAACATTCTTGAAATAAAGAAGTGATTCATTAAGAATCCGCCCCTTTTTTTCAATTTTCGCCTAAAACGACATACTCAAATCTAACTGCCTGTAGCTCAAGACCTGAAGCGAAGGTATGCATAGTCTTGATACCATTTGAAAAGAAACAATTTGAAGTTTGTGGAAATGTGAAACTAATGTAGGAGAATATAACACATTAGATCTGGTACAAGTTAATACAAAGCAAAATACAATTGTTTTGTATTTTGTTGTACCATTTTTTAAATGCAAGAGAAAGGCCATAATGTATTATTCCAGCCCAGGCGCAATTTAGATTTTGGCCTCTAGATGGCCGCAGTGTATGTGCAAAGTTTTAGACTGATCTAATGAACCATTGCAATTATGTTCAACTTTTGTATCAAGACTGCCCAAATGTGCCAAATTGGAATATCAATAACTTTTCAAGTTCATAACTGTGCACTCTCCTCAAACAGTAGCATGGTATTCTTTCACTGTAATAGCTACTGTAAATTGGACAGTGCAGTTAGATTAACAGGAATTTAAGCTTTCTGCCAATATCAGATATGTCTATGTCCTGGGAAATGTTCTTGTTACTTCCAACCTCATGCTAATCACATTAGCACACATTAGCTCAACCGTCCCGTGGGTGGGACACCGATCTGTAGAGATCCTTAAGAGGTTCTAAAATGTTCTCCTGTGTTCAGTTGTTGATGTCTTTCTCTTCCGTTCTTCCATCATATTCTTCCGTCTGCCTCTCTTCCCTCTCCTCCCGTCTCTCTTCCCTCTCCTCCCGTCTCTCTTCCCTCTCCTCCTGTCTCTCTTCCCTCTCCTCCTGTCTCTTCCCTCTCCTCCTCTCTCTCTTCCCTCTCCTCCCGTCTCTCTTCCCTCTCCCCCTGTATGTTCCTTCTCCTCCTGTATGTTCCTTCTCCTCCCGTCTCTCTTCCCTCTCCTCCTGTCTCTCTTCCCTCTCCTCCTGTCTCTCTTCCCTCTCCTCCCGTCTCTCTTCCCTCTCCTCCTCTCTCTCTTCCCTCTCCTCCCGTCTCTCTTCCCTCTCCTCCTCTCTCTCTTCCCTCTCCTCCCGTCTCTCTTCCTTCTCCCCCTGTATGTTCCCTCTCCTCCTGTCTCTCTTCCCTCTCCTCCCGTCTCTCTTCCCTCTCCTCCCGTCTCTCTTCCCTCTCCTCCCGTCTCTCTTCCCTCTCCTCCCGTCTCTCTTCCCTCTGTCATGAACCGGCTCAAAGCCCGTAACAAAGGGAGACAACGTGGAGATAAGGAGTAACAAAATATATATTTATTAACTAAAGCAACTAAGAAAAATATACAATGGTGTGTGTGTAATCAGTAATCAGTAGTGTAAGTGAGTGTTTTGCATGCATGAATGTGATAATGCAGGGTGTTGAAAGGTGTCAAAGCAAACAAACAAAAGGCCACCAAGAACCACAACAGAATCTACAAAGGTGTCTGCATGGAGAGAGTCTCTTCCATGAATGTGGAAGAGGTCTATTTATCCTGGGAAACACCTGGCCCAGGTGTTTCCCATGTAGCTGACGACCCTCCCAACTCCACCCACCGGCATCCTAATAAGGAAACAAGAACAAAGAGAGAATACGGCAGACAGAGTGGGAGGGTCGTCACACCTCTCCTCCCGTCTCTCTTCCCTCTCCTCCTGTCTCTCTTCCCTCTCCTCCCGTCTCTCTTCCCTCTCCTCCTGTCTCTCTTCCCTCTCCTCCTGTCTCTCTTCCCTCTCCCCCTGTATGTTCCCTCTCCTCCCGTCTCTCTTCCCTCTCCTCCTGTCTCTCTTCCCTCTCCTCCTGTCTCTCTTCCCTCTCCTCCTGTCTCTCTTCCCTCTCCTCCCGTCTCTCTTCCCTCTCCTCCCGTCTCTCTTCCCTCTCCTCCTGTCTCTCTTCCCTCTCCTCCCGTCTCTCTTCCCTCTCCTCCCGTCTCTCTTCCCTCTCCCCCTGTATGTTCCCTCTCCTCCCGTCTCTCTTCCCTCTCCTCCTGTCTCTCTTCCCTCTCCTCCTGTCTCTCTTCCCTCTCCTCCCGTCTCTCTTCCCTCTCCTCCCGTCTCTCTTCCCTCTCCCCCTGTATGTTCCTTCTCCTCCCGTCTCTCTTCCCTCTCCTCCTCTCTCTTCCCTCTCCTCCCGTCTCTCTTCCCTCTCCTCCCGTCTCTCTTCCCTCTCCTCCCGTCTCTCTTCCCTCTCCTCCCGTCTCTCTTCCCTCTCCTCCCGTCTCTCTTCCCTCTCCTCCCGTCTCTCTTCCCTCTCCTCCCGTCTCTCTTCCCTCTCCTCCCGTCTCTCTTCCCTCTCCTCCCGTCTCTCTTCCCTCTCCTCCCGTCTCTCTTCCCTCTCCTCCTGTCTCTCTTCCCTCTCCTCCTGTCTCTCTTCCCTCTCCTCCCGTCATTCTTCCCTCTCCCCCTGTATGTTCCTTCTCCTCCCGTCTCTCTTCCCTCTCCTCCTGTCTCTCTTCCCTCTCCTCCTGTCTGTTGCCTGTGTGACATGACACCTGTGTCCCTGCCACCGTTCACTGTCATACATCAAGCAACAGATTAGACAGATTATACAATATCATACTATATGTAACAGATTATGATCTGACTAAGAAGACGTTGTTGAGTTGGAGCAGAGCAGAGCAGACGTAATCTGACAGATGGTTATAATCTGAAGAAACCAAATGTTGAAACTGTTTGTAGACCTCTCAGGTTATCTGCATAGACAAAGTTGTGTGTGTGTGTGTGTGTGTGTGTGTGTGTGTGTGTGTGTGTGTGTGTGTGTGTGTGTGTGTGTGTGTGTGTGTGTGTGTGTGTGTGTGTGTGTGTGTGTGTGTGTGTGTGTGTGTGTGTGTGTGTGTGTGTGTGTGTGTGTGTGTGTGTGTGTGTGTGTGTGTGTGTGTGTGTGCGTGCATTTTAAATGTTTTTGTTCTATGAAGATTTTGTGGCACGGAGAATTATAATTATTGTGTTGTGTGTGTCTCTGTGATGACTCATCTCTCTAGGGAAATCTGTCTGGGGCACAACTCCCTGACTCCAGTGGTACAGTATTACCAGTTCACCGTTTCCTCCCTCCCGACAACTGGTTAACCGGTTTACAGTTTCATCACTGGTGCAGGCCTGACTGACTCTCAGAGCTGAGCCTCGCAAGCATGACAAGACAATTTTACACACACACACTCACACACACACACACCACTCTGATCTTTTTAGCCCACCACCTGTGTGTAATCACGTTAATCAAATGTTCCCACCTCACAGAGACTGGCTTCAGCCCCCCTTCTCACAGAGACTGGCTTCAGCCCCCCTTCTCACAGAGACTGGCTTCAGTCCCCCACCTCACAGAGACTGGCTTCAGCCCACCCCTCACAGAGACTGGTTTCAGTCCCCCACCTCACAGAGACTGGCTTCAGCCCCCTTCTCACAGAGACTGGCTTCAGCCCCCTTCTCACAGAGACTGGCTTCAGTCCCCTTCTCACAGAGACTGGCTTCAGTCCCCCACCTCACAGAGACTGGCTTCAGTCCCCCACCTCACAGAGACTGGCTTCAGCCCCCTTCTCACAGAGACTGGCTTCAGTCCCCACCTCACAGAGACTGGCTTCAGCCCCCTTCTCACAGAGACTGGCTTCAGTCCACCCCTCACAGAGACTGGTTTCAGTCATTCCACCTCACAGAGACTGGCTTCAGCCCCCACCTCACAGAGACTGGTTTCAGTCATTCCACCTCACAGAGACTGGCTTCAGCCCCCCACCTCACAGAGACTGGTTTCAGTCATTCCACCTCACAGAGACTGGCTTCAGCCCCCCACCTCACAGAGACTGGCTTCAGTCCCCCACCTCACAGAGACTGGCTTCAGCCCCCCTTCTCACAGAGACTGGCTTCAGTCCCCCACCTCACAGAGACTGGCTTCAGCCCCCCCTTCTCACAGAGACTGGCTTCAGTCCACCCCTCACAGAGACTGGTTTCAGTCATTCCACCTCACAGAGACTGGCTTCAGCCCCCCACCTCACAGAGACTGGTTTCAGTCATTCCACCTCACAGAGACTGGCTTCAGTCCTTCCACCTCACAGAGACTGGCTTCAGTCCCCCACCTCACAGAGAATGGCTTCATTCCCCCACCTCATAGAGACTGGTTTCATTCCCCCACCTCACAGAGAATGGCTTCAGTCCCCCACCTCACAGAGAATGGCTTCAGTCCCTCTACCTCACAGAGACCGACTTCAGTCCTTCCACCTCACAGAGACTGACTTCAGTCCTTCCACCTCACAGAGACTGGTTTCAGTCATTCCACCTCACAGAGACTGGTTTCAGTCATTCCACCTCACAGAGACTGGCTTCAGTCCCCCACCTCACAGAGAATGGCTTCAGTCCCCCACCTCACAGAGAATGGCTTCAGTCCCCACCTCACAGAGAATGGCTTCAGTCCCCCACCTCACAGAGAATGGCTTCAGTCCCCCACCTCACAGAGACTGGCTTCAGTCCCCCACCTCACAGAGACTGGTTTCAGTCATTCCACCTCACAGAGACTGGCTTCAGTCCTTCCACCTCACAGAGACTGGCTTCAGCCCCCCACCTCACAGAGACTGGTTTCAGTCCCCCACCTCACGGAGACTGGTTTCATTCATTCCACCTCACAGAGACTGGCTTCAGCCTCCCACCTCACAGAGGCCGGTTTCAGTCCCCCACCCCACAGAGACTGGCTTCAGTCCCCCACCTCAAAGAGAATGGCTTCAGTCCTTCCACCTCACAGAGACTGGTTTCAGTCATTCCACCTCACAGAGACTGGCTTCAGTCCTTCCACCTCACAGAGACTGGTTTCAGTCATTCCACCTCACAGAGACTGGCTTCAGTCCCCCACCTAACAGAGAATGGCTTCATTCCCCCACCTCATAGAGACTGGTTTCAGTCCCCCACCTCACAGAGACTGGCTTCAGCCCCCCACCTCACAGAGACTGGTTTCAGTCCCCCACCTCACGGAGACTGGTTTCATTCATTCCACCTCACAGAGACTGGCTTCAGCCTCCCACCTCACAGAGGCCGGTTTCAGTCCCCCACCCCACAGAGACTGGCTTCAGTCCCCCACCTCAAAGAGAATGGCTTCAGTCCTTCCACCTCACAGAGACTGGTTTCAGTCATTCCACCTCACAGAGACTGGCTTCAGTCCTTCCACCTCACAGAGACTGGTTTCAGTCATTCCACCTCACAGAGACTGGCTTCAGTCCCCCACCTCACAGAGAATGGCTTCATTCCCCCACCTCATAGAGACTGGTTTCAGTCCCCCACCTCACAGAGACCGGCTTCAGTCCTTCCACCTCACAGAGACTGGCATCAGCCCCCCACCTCACAGAGACTGGCTTCAGCCCCCCACCTCACAGAGACTGGCTTCAGCCTCCCATCTCACAGAGACTGGCTTCAGCCCCCCACCTCACAGAGACTGGTTTCAGTCCCCCACCTCACAGAGACTGGCTTCAGCTTCCTGTGTGATTGGCAGCCAGTAGCATCTGCTACTATCCACACTGCAGTACTGTGCCTTTGTTTGAGGTATTCATGTGTGTTTGGTGGCCTAGATTCAGAACGGCAGTAGGAAACAACAGCAGGAGTTGTCGGACTGAAAGGGTTCTCTTACTTACTAGTACCTATAGTACAAATCAGTGTTGTGTTCGAGACCACCTAAAACAAGACTGAGTCAAGACCAAGACCAGAGCCAATTTAAAACCGAGACCGGGACAGGGGCGAAGGCGGGGCGAGTCCGAGTCAAGACCGAGACTAGAGCAACGCAAGCCCAATTCAAGACCGAGACTAGAGCAAACAGGTTAATAAATGATCACTAACCAAACAGGTTAATAAATGATCACTATCCCAAACAGGTCAGTAAATGATCACTAACCAAACAGGTCAGTAAATGATCACTATCCCAAACAGGTCAGTAAATGATCACTAACCAAACAGGTCAGTAAATGATCACTAACCAAACAGGTCAGTAAATGATCACTATTCCAAACAGGTCAGTAAATGATCACTAACCAAACAGGTCAGTAAATGATCACTATCCCAAACAGGTCAGTAAATGATCACTAACCAAACAGGTCAGTAAATGATCACTAACCAAACAGGTCAGTAAATGATCACTAACCAAACAGGTCAGTAAATTATCACTATCCCAAACAGGTTAATAAATGATCACTAACCAAACAGGTCAGTAAATGATCACTAACCAAACAGGTCAGTAAATGATCACTATCCCAAACAGGTCAGTAAATGATCACTAACCAAACAGGTCAGTAAATGATCACTAACCAAACAGGTCAGTAAATGATCACTAACCAAACAGGTCAGTAAATTATCACTATCCCAAACAGGTTAATAAATGATCACTAACCAAACAGGTCAGTAAATGATCACTAACCAAACAGGTCAGTAAATGATCACTAACCAAACAGGTCAGTAAATGATCACTAACCAAACAGGTCAGTAAATGATCACTAACCAAACAGGTCAGTAAATGATCACTAACCAAACAGGTCAGTAAATGATCACTATCCCAAACAGGTCAGTAAATGATCACTAACCGCGGTCTACAAAGCAGCGTTGCAGTCCTGGTGAGCCTGGCACATACTGCCATATCCCGTTCAAAGACACTTTCATATTTTGTCATGTCTCAATGATCTCAAGGCTTAAACATCCTTCTTTAACCTGTCTGCTCCCCTTCCTCTACACTGACTGAAGTGTATCTCAACACAAGTAAAGGACAGTAATGTTACGGGTAAAGTAGGAGGCCCAGGTTTTAATAGTCTACAAGATATAAATGTGTCGTGAAAGGGAGTGTGGATATCTGGCCTGGCTAAGTGACTTCACGCGCTGAACGAGATGATAATTATTAGATGTTTTTACTCCGCTGGTCTCGTCGCTGGTCTCGTCGCTGGTCTCGTCGCTGGTCTCGTCGCTGGTCTCGGGTAGAAACGTCAAGTCGTCATTGTCCGAGACCTAGTCAAAAACGATTTAAAAAATGTATCTGACACTGAGACAAGACCGAGACACTCCATATGTGGTCTGAAGACCATACTGGAGTACTACAACACTGGTACAAATATTAGCATACACACCACCTCGCAATACTTGCAGTTCAATGACACACAGTATTGCAAATATTAATACTAGTAGCATATAAAAGCCTCTAAAAGAAATCAGAAATGGTGTGTCTCCTTTGACAGAATATATGATAGAGGAAACTATATTACAACATCCAGATTCAACAGTCCAACGGATGTTTCATCTTCTGACAAAACTCCCCTGTCAAAATAATGTTTCAATTTGTCAGACTTACGCTGGGTGCAGTAGTGTATCTCTACTGTACAGAGAATAAAAGGAGAAATCGTTTATTGTATTCTGAAAGTCATTTAAACTTCAAGCCTTTTCGTGTTAAAAGATACAGACCTGATAGAGATAAAAGGTTCTGCTGTGTGTGCGTGAGTGCGTGCGTGCCAGCGTGCGTGCCAGCGTGCGTGCATGCCAGCGTGCGTGCGTGCCAGCGTGCGTGCCAGCGTGCGTGCCAGCGTGCGTGCCATAATAATAGACAGAACAAAGAGGGTTGACAAAGGGCCATGTCATCCTGTGTAAACCTGGGGAAACTTTATTAAGCCGTTGTAATGGTGAGATACCAGCAGTGGTGAGGTGTTAACAGTTTTCTGATAGCAGAGTTTCTGTATTTCTGAAGGCGACAAACGCAGGAAGGGTTAAGTTGCGTTATCTGTGTGTGTGTGTGTGTGTGTGTGTGTGTGTGTGTGAGAGTTTTAGTTTGTCACCATCACACAGCCACAGTTGAGCTCAGTTATCAGAGGAGTCGTGACCCCGATCAGGGGCCGTCTCTCTGTAGTCTTATCTTAATGAGGCCTCACTTACACAGCACTGTGTGTGTGTGCCTGCGTGTGAGAGAAAGAGAGAGAGACCTTGAGGAATAGAGTTGTGAACTTCCTGTGAAGAATTTTCAAAGGAGATTCTCCATTGAGTTTGCTTTTTCATCCAAGACGAGGCTAAAACCCTTCATAATACAGTACATTTAGAAAGTATTCAGACCCCTTGATCTTCTTCACGCCTTGTTACTTTACAGCCTTATTCTAGAATGTATTCAATTGTTTTTTCCCCCTCATCAATCTACAAACAATACCCATAATGACAAAGAAAAAGCTGTACATTTTTTATTTTTACAAACAGAAATATGACATTTACAAAACTATTCGGACCCTTTACTCATTACTTTGTTGAAGCACCTTTGGCAGCGATTACAGCCTTGGGTATGACGCTACAAGCTAGGCAAACCTGTATTTGGGAAGTTTACCCCGGTCTTCAATGCAGATCCTCTCAAGCTCTGTCAGGTTGGATGGAGAGTGTTGTTGCACAGCTATTTTCAGGTCTCCCCAGAGATGTTGGATGTCAGGTCCTGAGTGCTCGGGAGCATGATCTCTCTGTACTTTGCTCCGTTCATCTTTCCCTCGATCCTGACTAGTCTCCCAGTCGCTGCAGCTGAAAAACATCCCCACAGCATGATTCTGTCACCACCATGCTTCACCGTAGGGATGGTGCTAGATTTCCTCCAGATGTGACGCTTGGCATTCAGGCCAAAGAGTTCAATCTTGGTTTCATCAGACCAGAGAATTTGGCTAACTCAAAGCGGGCTGTCATGTGCCTTTTACTGAGGAGTGGCTTCCATCTGGCCACTTTCTGAAGAGATGGTTGTCCTTCTGGAAGGTTCTCCCATCTTCACAGAGGAACTAGAGTTCTGTCAGAGTGACCATTGGGTTCATGGTCACCTCCCTGACCACGGCCCTTCTCCCCTGATTGTTCAGTTTGGCCAGGCGGCCAGCACTAGAAAGAGTCATCGTGGTTCCAAACGTCTTCCATTTAACGATGATGGAGACCACTGTGTTCTTGGGGACCTTCAATGCTGCAGACATATTTTGTACCCTTCCCCAGATCTGTCTTGGAGCTCTATGGACAATTCCTTCAACCTCATGGGTTGGTTTTTGCTTTGACATGCACTGTCAACTGTGGGACCTTATAAAGACAGGTGTGTGCCTTTCCTAATCATGTCCAATCAATAGAATTGACCACAAGTGGACTCCGATCAAGTTGTAGAAACAAGGATGATCAATGGAAACGGGATGCAAAAGGGGTCTGAATTCTATTGTAAATGTTTGCTAGAATTTTTTTTAAACGAGGAAAATGTTTTCTTAAATCAATTTTAGAATAAGGCTGTAACATTACACAATGTGGAAAAAGTCAAAGGGTCTAAATACTTCCTGAGTGTAAATACTTTCTACATGACTGTGAGTAACACTGTTCAACACACTGATTTAGTTAGCATCTTCAGACTAACACTGTTCTACACACTGATTTAGTTAGCATCTTCAGAGTAACACTGTTCTACACACTGATTTAGTTAGCATCTTCAGAGTAACACTGTTCTACACATTAATTTAGTTAGCATCTTCAGAGTAACACTGTTCAACACACTTATTTAGTTAGCATCTTCAGAGTAACACTGTTCTACACCCTGATTTAGTTAGCATCTTCAGAGTAACACTGTTCTACACCCTGATTTAGTTAGCATCTTCAGAGTAACACTGTTCTACACACTGATTTAGTTAGCATCTTCAGAGTAACACTGTTCTACACCCTGATTTAGTTAGCATCTTCAGAGTAACACTGTTCTACACCCTGATTTAGTTAGCATCTTCAGAGTAACACTGTTCTACACACTGATTTAGTTAGCATCTTCAGAGTAACACTGTTCTACACATTAATTGAGTTAGCATCTTCAGACTAACACTGTTCTACACATTAATTGAGTTAGCATCTTCAGAGTAACACTGTTCTACACATTAATTGAGTTAGCATCTTCAGAGTAACACTGTTCTACACACTGATTTAGTTAGCATCTTCAGAGTAACACTGTTCTACACACTGATTTAGTTAGCATCTTCAGACTAACACTGTTCTACACCCTGATTTAGTTAGCATCTTCAGTGTAACACTGTTCTACACATTAATTGAGTTAGCATCTTCAGAGTAACACTGTTCTACACATTAATTGAGTTAGCATCTTCAGAGTAACACTGTTCTACACACTGATTTAGTTAGCATCTTCAGTGTAACACTGTTTGTTGATTAAAATGTCTGTTCCCTTTTGAGATGTTCAAAGAGATCGAGGGAGAGAGGAAGACAGACGGAGATGGGAGAAAGAGAGGCTTTATGAAATGGAGAGAGAGTGATAAGTGACCGTGATGTTTAGTGACGAGGCGTATGTGATGTGTAGTGGAATTGACTGTGTGTATCTACAACACAGTTGGCCAGTGTCACCTTAATTGCAGAGGACGGGCTCATAGTAATGGCTGGAATGGAATTAACGGAATGGTATCAAACACATCAAACACCTGGTTTACATGCGGTTGATACCATTCCATTGAGTCCATTCCAGCCATTATTATGAGCTGTCCTCCCCTCCTCTCCCTCCTGTGGTCTACAGTATGCAGTATGTATCTCTTAGAATGATAGTTTGTCATTAGGTAAATGGAATAGTACTTATGTCATTATTTGAGGGAGCTAATCATAGGGGTAGATAGGGGTTAATCTAATGACCTACTAATCATTGTGATGCTGTCATTTATTGACAGGTTAATTCAAGTGGTAATTATTATATCTGTCTAGAGGTGTGTACCGATACAGAGGTGGTGTAGGCAATACCTGCAGATAGGTAGATATCAATCCTTCATGTCCATAACACCTAATCTGATGCTAATCTAATGCTAATCTCATTGTGATCTGATGCTAATCTGATGCTAATCTGTGTGTATGTCAAATCAAATTACATTTTATTTGTCACTTTCTCCGAATACAGCAGGTGTGCTCTTTACAGTAAAATGCTTACTTACAGGCTCTTTCCCAACGATTTAAAATCAGAAAATAAAAAAACACAATAATGATGCTACAGCTGTAGGTGTGTTTCTTTCCAAGTCCAAACAACTGAATTTACCACAGTTGGACTCCAATCAAGTTGTAGAAACATCTCAAGGATGATCAATGGAAACCAAGACGCACCTGAGCTCAATTTCAAGTCTCATAGCAAAGGGTCTGAATAGTTATGTAAATAAGGTATTTCAGTTTTTTATTTTTAATACATTTGCAAACATTTCTAAAAAACCTCTTTACACTTTGTCATTATGGGTTATTGTTTGTAGATTGCTGAGGATTTGTTATTTATTTAATTCATCTTAGAATAAGTCTGTAACGTACCAACATGTGCAAACAGCCTTGGGGTCTGAATACTTTCCTAAGGCACGGTACCTTTGTACGCCTCCTTGTCTGTATACCTGCAGAAAACAAAAGTGCGCAGTTCAGTCATCTGCAGCCAATACAGCCTTCAACATAATCCTATAGCCTACAGATTCTTACCTCTTTGTTGATTGATATCCATTGAATTGTGTCCTTTCTCTGTTTTAGAAAGATTTACACAAACACGAAAAGACAGATGGTATCATCATAAAACAATATCAATGTAGAACATGCAAGGGACCAACCTCACCTTACATTGAGTAGATCTGTACATGCTTTAGCTAAGTGCCTGCACCTGCTGTCCATCGAAATTCAAAATACAAACGTTTCAGTTGGGCAGTTAGGTTCCTGCAAGAACCCCCCCCCACACACACACACACACACACACAGACACACACAGACACACAGACACACACACACACACACACACACACACACACACACACACACACACACACACTAAGGATTTTGAATCTGTGTTTTAAATGCACTGTTCGGCTGATCGACCTTCAATATAATTGTAACACTGACTCTGTACGGTACACCTGTATATAGCCTCGCTATTGTTATTTACTGCTGCTCACTAGGCTACGCTAGGCAGCGTGGGGGCGGCAGCGTATATAGCCTAGTGGTTATTTACTGCTGCTTGGACTAGGAACCGGGGCGCGCGTTCAAACCTAGTGGTTAGAGCTGACAAGGAACCAAATTTGTCGTTCAAACCCCTGAACAGGCAGTTAACCCACTGTTCCCAGGCCGTCATTGAAAATAAGAATGTGTTCTTAACTGACTTGCCTAGTTAAATAAAGGAGAAAAAAAATGATTTGTTATTCTTGTCTCTTACTTTACATTTTTGGGGTGTATTCTTAAAACTGCACTGGGCTTGTAAGTAAGCATTTCACTGTAAATTCTACAACAGTTGTATTCGGTGTGTGTGACAAATACAATTGAATTTGATTATGTTAAACTCGTTTATTTTCTCCTGAATTTATTTAGGCTTGCCATAACAAATGGGTTGAATACATTATTGACTCAAGATGTTTCAGCTTTTCATTTTTAATTTGTTTGTCTTTTGGGGTATTATGTTTAGACCAGTGACCAAACATCTAAATGTAATCCATTTTAAATTCAGGCTGTAACAACAAAATATGGAAAAGTCAATATTCTCTGAAGGCACAGAATGTGTTCATGTCCCTGTGTTTCCTATTGAGAGGTAATCCCTGTAAACAGGAACTGTAGATGAAACAAACATACATATAGATATCATCCTTCATCTCCATAACTTCTCATTTAGGTCTCCATTCAATCTATACAGCGTGACTGAAATGTAAAGACGAATGTTCCCACATTAGCAGAGACTGCCTTCACCGTAAACTCTGTCGGCTCAATGTGAAATTACCTTTACATTTCTATAGTACAATCTGTACCGCAATCTGTACCGCAATCTATAACGTAATCTGTACCGCAATCTGTACTGCAATCTGTACTGCAATCTGTACCGCAATCTGTACCGCAATCTGTACCGCAATCTGTACCGCAATCTGTACTGCAATCTGTACTACAATCTGTACCGTAATCTGTAACATAATCTGTACCGCAATCTGTACTGCAATCTGTACCGTAATCTGTTCCGCAATCTGTACCGTAATCTGTACCGTAATCTGTACCGCAATCTGTACCGCAATCTGTACTGCAATCTGTACCGCAATCTGTAACGTAATCTGTACCGTAATCTGTACCGCAATCTGTACCGCAATCTGTACTGCAATCTGTACCGCAATCTGTAACGTAATCTGTTCCGCAATCTGTACCGTAATCTGTAACATAATCTGTACCGCAATCTGTACTGCAATCTGTACTGCAATCTGTACTACAATCTGTACCGTAATCTGTTCCGCAATCTGTACCGCAATCTGTACCGTAATCTGTACCGCAATCTGTACCGCAATCTGTACTGCAATCTGTACCGCAATCTGTACCGTAATCTGTACCTCAATCTGTACCGTAATCTGTACCGCAATCTGTACTGCAATCTGTACCGTAATCTGTACCGCAATCTGAACCGCCATCTGTAATGCAATCTATAACGTAATCTGTACTGCAATCTGTACCGCAATCTGTACCGTAATCTGTAACATAATCTGTACCGCAATCTGTACCGCAATCTGTACTGCAATCTGTACCGTAATCTGTAACATAATCTGTACCGTAATCTGTACTGCAATCTGTACCGCAATCTGTAACGCAATCTGTTCCGCAATCTGTACCGCAATCTGTAACATAATCTGTACCGCAATCTGTACTGTAATCTGTACCGCAATCTGTTCCGCAATCTGTAATCTGTACGCAATCTGTACTGTAATCTGTAACGTAATCTGTACTGCAATCTGTACCGTAATCTGTTCTGCAATCTGTACCGTAATCTGTTCTGCAATCTGTACCGCATCTGTAACGTAATCTGTTCTGTATCGTAATCTACCTCAATCTGTACCGTAATCTGTAATCTGTACTGCAATCTGTACCGTAATCTGTACCGCAATCTGAACCGCCATCTGTAATGTAACCGTGCAATCTGTACTGCAATCTGTTCCGTAATCTGTAATCTGTACCTGCAATCTGTACTGCAATCTGTTCCGCAATCTGTACCGCAATCTGTACCGTAATCTGTACCGTAATCTGTACCGTAATCTGTACCGCAATCTGTACCGTAATCTGTACTGCAATCTGTTCCGCAATCTGTACCGCAATCTGTACCGTAATCTGTACTGCAATCTATAATGTAATCTGTACCGCAATCTGTACCGCAATCTGTACCGTAATCTGTACCGCAATCTGTACCGTAATCTGTACCGCAATCTGTACCGCCATATGTACCGCAATCTGTACCGTAATCTGTACTGCAATCTGTACGACCATCTGTAAGGCCATGTGTACCGCAATCCGTAACGCAATCTGTAAATCTTCAGCTATACAGATTAAATACAGCCCCTAATCTCATCATAATCTGATCACACACTAAATTTGTCCCCAAAACACACACTCACACAGACACACACATACACACACCCTGCAACACCACCAGGGATAACCACACAGGAAGTATCTTTGAACTCCCTAAAGATGGTCATGCTGCTGAAACTCCTCAGATGTTATTAAGTCTTTGTTCCATTCAACATGTCATACAAATAATGACATTTGAAATATATGAAGAGTATCTTGGTCCTCCATTCTTTTTTGACGACCATTGTTTACCCAATTTACCAAAGAGCACCTTATGCCTACAAATACCTACTACTGTGTGCCCTAGCATACTTACTATATATAAATACCATCTATTGTGTACCCTAGCAGAGACCTACTGTTTATAAATACATGTTATTGTGGTACCCAGCAGACCTACTGTTTTTAAATACATGTTATTGTGTAACCCAGCAGACCTACTGTTTATAAAATACATTGTCACGGTCTTCCTCCTCTTCATCTGAAGAGGAGAGGCGAGTAGAATCAGAGGACCAATATGCGGCGTGGTATGTGTTCATAGTGTATTTTAATAAAGAGAACACTGAACACTGCAACACTATACAAAAGAGTATCAATAAACCCATGAGGACCGTGAAGCTATAAATGAGACCTGTGCTGAACACAAGCCACTAACATAGACAATCACCCACCAACAAACAGTGCAACCCAGGCTACCTAAGTATGATTCTCAATCAGAGACAAATAATGACACCTGCCTCTGATTGAGAACCATACAAGGCCGAAACATAGAAATCTCAAATCATAGAAAGTCAAACATAGACTGCCCACCCAACTCACGCCCTGACCATACTAAATAAATACAAAACAAAGGAAATAAAGGTCAGAACGTGACATACATATTATTGTGTAACCCAGCAGACCTACTGTTTATAAATACATGTTATTGTGTAACCCAGCAGACCTACTGTTTATAAATACATGTTATTGTGTAACCCAGCAGACCTACTGTTTATAAATACCTGTTATTGTGTAACCCAGCAGACCTACTGTTTATAAATACATGTTATTGTGTAACCCAGCAGACCTACTGTTTATAAATACATGTTATTGTGTAACCCAGCAGACCTACTGTTTATAAATACCTGTTATTGTGTAACCCAGCAGACCTACTGTTTATAAATACCTGTTATTGTGTAACCCAGCAGACCTACTGTTTATAAATACCTGTTATTGTGTAACCCAGCAGACCTACTGTTTATAAATACATGTTATTGTGTAACCCAGCAGACCTACTGTTTATAAATACCTGTTATTGTGTAACCCAGCAGACCTACTGTTTATAAATACATGTTATTGTGTAACCCAGCAGACCTACTGTTTATAAATACCTGTTATTGTGTAACCCAGCAGACCTACTGTTTATAAATACCTGTTATTGTGTAACCCAGCAGACCTACTGTTTATAAATACCTATTATTGTGTAACCCAGCAGACCTACTGTTTATAAATACATGTTATTGTGGTACCCAGCAGACCTACTGTTTATAAATACCTATTATTGTGTAACCCAGCAGACCTACTGTTTATAAATACCTATTATTGTGTAACCCAGCAGACCTACTGTTTATAAATACATGTTATTGTGTAACCCAGCAGACCTACTGTTTATAAATACATGTTATTGTGTAACCCAGCAGACCTACTGTTTATAAATACATGTTATTGTGTAACCCAGCAGACCTACTGTTTATAAATACATGTTATTGTGTAACCCAGCAGACCTACTGTTTATAAATACCTGTTATTGTGTAACCCAGCAGACCTACTGTTTATAAATACATGTTATTGTGTAACCCAGCAGACCTACTGTTTATAAATACCTATTATTGTGTAACCCAGCAGACCTACTGTTTATAAATACCTGTTATTGTGTAACCCAGCAGACCTACTGTTTATAAATACCTGTTATTGTGTAACCCAGCAGACCTACTGTTTATAAATACATGTTATTGTGGTACCCAGCAGACCTACTGTTTATAAATACATGTTATTGTGTAACCCAGCAGACCTACTGTTTATAAATACCTATTATTGTGTAACCCAGCAGACCTACTGTTTATAAATACCTGTTATTGTGTAACCCAGCAGACCTACTGTTTATAAATACCTATTATTGTGTAACCCAGCAGACCTACTGTTTATAAATACCTGTTATTGTGTAACCCAGCAGACCTACTGTTTATAAATACATGTTATTGTGGTACCCAGCAGACCTACTGTTTATAAATACATGTTATTGTGTAACCCAGCAGACCTACTGTTTATAAATACATGTTATTGTGGTACCCAGCAGACCTACTGTTTATAAATTGTTATTGTGTAACCCAGCAGACCTACTGTTTATAAATACCTATTATTGTGTAACCCAGCAGACCTACTGTTTATAAATACCTGTTATTGTTAACCCAGCAGACCTACTGTTTATAAATACCTATTATTGTGTAACCCAGCAGACCTACTGTTTATAAATACCTGTTATTGTGTAACCCAGCAGACCTACTGTTTATAAATACCTGTTATTGTGTAACCCAGCAGACCTACTGTTTATAAATACCTGTTATTGTGTAACCCAGCAGACCTACTGTTTATAAATACCTGTTAATGTGTAACCCAGCAGACCTACTGTTTATAAATACCTGTTATTGTGTAACCCAGCAGACCTACTGTTTATAAATACATGTTATTGTGTAACCCAGCAGACCTACTGTTTATAAATACATGTTATTGTGTAACCCAGCATACCTACTGTTTATAAATGAATAACCCAGCAGACCTAGACATGTTATTGTGTAACCCAGCAGACCTACTGTTTATAAATACATGTTATTGTGTAACCCAGCAGACCTACTGTTTATAAATACATGTTATTGTGTAACCCAGCAGACCTACTGTTTATAAATACATGTTATTGTGTAACCCAGCAGACCTACTGTTTATAAATACCTGTTATTGTGTAACCCAGCAGACCTACTGTTTATAAATACCTGTTATTGTGTAACCCAGCAGACCTACTGTTTATAAATACATGTTATTGTGTAACCCAGCAGACCTACTGTTTATAAATACATGTTATTGTGTAACCCAGCAGACCTACTGTTTATAAATACCTGTTATTGTGTAACCCAGCAGACCTACTGTTTATAAATACATGTTATTGTGTAACCCAGCAGACCTACTGTTTATAAATACCTGTTATTGTGTAACCCAGCAGACCTACTGTTTATAAATACCTGTTATTGTGTAACCCAGCAGACCTACTGTTTATAAATACCTATTATTGTGTAACCCAGCAGACCTACTGTTTATAAATACCTGTTATTGTGTAACCCAGCAGACCTACTGTTTATAAATACCTGTTATTGTGTAACCCAGCAGACCTACTGTTTATAAATACCTGTTATTGTGTAACCCAGCAGACCTACTGTTTATAAATACCTATTATTGTGTAACCCAGCAGACCTACTGTTTATAAATACCTGTTATTGTGTAACCCAGCAGACCTACTGTTTATAAATACATGTTATTGTGTAACCCAGCAGACCTACTGTTTATAAATACATGTTATTGTGTAACCCAGCAGACCTACTGTTTATAAATACCTATTATTGTGTAACCCAGCAGACCTACTGTTTATAAATACCTGTTATTGTGTAACCCAGCAGAACTGTTTATAAATACCAGCAGACCTACTGTTTATAAATACATGTTATTGTGGTACCCAGCAGACCTACTGTTTATAAATACCTATTATTTGTGTAACCCAGCAGACCTACTGTTTATAAATACCTATTATTGTGTAACCCAGCAGACCTACTGTTTATAAATACATGTTATTGTGTAACCCAGCAGACCTACTGTTTATAAATACATGTTATTGTGTAACCCAGCAGACCTACTGTTTATAAATACATGTTATTGTGTAACCCAGCAGACCTACTGTTTATAAATACATGTTATTGTGTAACCCAGCAGACCTACTGTTTATAAATACCTATTATTGTGTAACCCAGCAGACCTACTGTTTATAAATACCTATTATTGTGTAACCCAGCAGACCTACTGTTTATAAATACCTATTATTGTGTAACCCAGCAGACCTACTGTTTATAAATACATGTTATTGTGTAACCCAGCAGACCTACTGTTTATAAATACATGTTATTGTGTAACCCAGCAGACCTACTGTTTATAAATACCTATTATTGTGTAACCCAGCAGACCTACTGTTTATAAATACCTGTTATTGTGTAACCCAGCAGACCTACTGTTTATAAATACCTATTATTGTGTAACCCAGCAGACCTACTGTTTATAAATACATGTTATTGTGTAACCCAGCAGACCTACTGTTTATAAATACCTATTATTGTGTAACCCAGCAGACCTACTGTTTATAAATACCTATTATTGTGTAACCCAGCAGACCTACTGTTTATAAATACCTGTTATTGTGTAACCCAGCAGACCTACTGTTTATAAATACCTATTATTGTGTAACCCAGCAGACCTACTGTTTATAAATACATGTTATTGTGGTACCCAGCAGACCTACTGTTTATAAATACCTATTATTGTGTAACCCAGCAGACCTACTGTTTATAAATACCTATTATTGTGTAACCCAGCAGACCTACTGTTTATAAATACATGTTATTGTGTAACCCAGCAGACCTACTGTTTATAAATACCTATTATTGTGTAACCCAGCAGACCTACTGTTTATAAATACCTGTTATTGTGTAACCCAGCAGACCTACTGTTTATAAATACATGTTATTGTGTAACCCAGCAGACCTACTGTTTATAAATACATGTTATTGTGTAACCCAGCAGACCTACTGTTTATAAATACATGTTATTGTGGTACCCAGCAGACCTACTGTTTATAAATACCTATTATTGTGTAACCCAGCAGACCTACTGTTTATAAATACCTGTTATTGTGTAACCCAGCAGACCTACTGTTTATAAATACCTATTATTGTGTAACCCAGCAGACCTACTGTTTATAAATACCTATTATTGTGTAACCCAGCAGACCTACTGTTTATAAATACCTGTTATTGTGTAACCCAGCAGACCTACTGTTTATAAATACCTGTTATTGTGTAACCCAGCAGACCTACTGTTTATAAATACCTGTTATTGTGTAACCCAGCAGACCTACTGTTTATAAAACCTACATGTAACCCAGCAGACCTACTGTTTATAAATACCTGTTATTGTGTAACCCAGCAGACCTACTGTTTATAAATACATGTTATTGTGTAACCCAGCAGACCTACTGTTTATAAATACATGTTATTGTGTAACCCAGCAGACCTACTGTTTATAAATACATGTTATTGTTTACTGTTTATAAATACCTATTATTGTGTAACCCAGCAGACCTACTGTTTATAAATACATGTTATTGTGGTACCCAGCAGACCTACTGTTTATAAATACCTATTATTGTGTAACCCAGCAGACCTACTGTTTATAAATACCTATTATTGTGTAACCCAGCAGACCTACTGTTTATAAATACCTGTTATTGTGTAACCCAGCAGACCTACTGTTTATAAATACATGTTATTGTGTAACCCAGCAGACCTACTGTTTATAAATACCTGTTATTGTGTAACCCAGCAGACCTACTGTTTATAAATACCTGTTATTGTGTAACCCAGCAGACCTACTGTTTATAAATACCTATTATTGTGTAACCCAGCAGACCTACTGTTTATAAATACCTATTATTGTGTAACCCAGCAGACCTACTGTTTATAAATACATGTTATTGTGTAACCCAGCAGACCTACTGTTTATAAATACATGTTATTGTGTAACCCAGCAGACCTACTGTTTATAAATACATGTTATTGTGTAACCCAGCAGACCTACTGTTTATAAATACCTATTATTGTGTAACCCAGCAGACCTACTGTTTATAAATACCTATTATTGTGGTACCCAGCAGACCTACTGTTTATAAATACCTATTATTGTGGTAACCCAGCAGACCTACTGTTTATAAATACCTATTATTGTGTAAAACCCAGCAGACCTACTGTTTATAAATACATGTTATTGTGTAACCCAGCAGACCTACTGTTTATAAATACATGTTATTGTGTAACCCAGCAGACCTACTGTTTATAAATACCTATTATTGTGTAACCCAGCAGACCTACTGTTTATAAATACCTGTTATTGTGTTTATAACCCAGCAGACCTACTGTTTATAAATACCTATTATTGTGTAACCCAGCAGACCTACTGTTTATAAATACATGTTATTGTGGTAACCCAGCAGACCTACTGTTTATAAATACATGTTATTGTGTAACCCAGCAGACCTACTGTTTATAAATACCTGTTATTGTGTAACCCAGCAGACCTACTGTTTATAAATACATGTTATTGTGTAACCCAGCAGACCTACTGTTTATAAATACCTGTTATTGTGTAACCCAGCAGACCTACTGTTTATAAATACCTGTTATTGTGTAACCCAGCAGACCTACTGTTTATAAATACATGTTATTGTGTAACCCAGCAGACCTACTGTTTATAAATACATGTTATTGTGTAACCCAGCAGACCTACTGTTTATAAATACCTGTTATTGTGTAACCCAGCAGACCTACTGTTTATAAATACCTATTATTGTGTAACCCAGCAGACCTACTGTTTATAAATACCTGTTATTGTGTAACCCAGCAGACCTACTGTTTATAAATACCTATTATTGTGTAACCCAGCAGACCTACTGTTTATAAATACCTATTATTGTGTAACCCAGCAGACCTACTGTTTATAAATACCTGTTATTGTGTAACCCAGCAGACCTACTGTTTATAAATACCTGTTATTGTGTAACCCAGCAGACCTACTGTTTATAAATACCTGTTATTGTGTAACCCAGCAGACCTACTGTTTATAAATACCTGTTATTGTGTAACCCAGCAGACCTACTGTTTATAAATACATGTTATTGTGTAACCCAGCAGACCTACTGTTTATAAATACATGTTATTGTGTAACCCAGCAGACCTACTGTTTATAAATACATGTTATTGTGGTACCGAGCAGACCTACTGTTTATAAATACCTATTATTGTGTAACCCAGCAGACCTACTGTATATAAATACCTATTATTGTGGTACCCAGCAGACCTACTGTTTATAAATACCTATTATTGTGGTACCCAGCAGACCTACTGTGTATAAATACCTATTATTGTGTAACCCAGCAGACCTACTGTTTATAAATACATGTTATTGTGGTACCGAGCAGACCTACTGTTTATAAATACCTATTATTGTTTAGACCACAGGGGTAGAGAAACTATCCCCCACAGGGGTAGAGGAACGATCTCCCACAGGGGTAGAGGAACTATCCACCACAGGGGTAGAGGAACTATCACCCACAGGGGTAGAGGAACTATCACCCACAGGGGTAGAGGAACGATCTCCCACAGGGGTAGAGAAACTATCCCCCACAGGGGTAGAGGAACTATCCCCCACAGGGGTAGAGGAACGATCACCCACAGGGGTAGAGAAACTATCACCCACAGGGATAGAGAACCTATCACCCACAGGGGTAGAGAAACTATCACCCACAGGGGTAAAGAACCTATCACCCGCAGGGGTAGAGGACCTATCACCCGCAGGGGTAGAGAAACTATCACCCACAGGGGTAGAGAAACTATCCTCCACAGGGGTAGAGGAACTGTCACCCACAGGGGTAGAGAAACTATCCCCCACAGGGGTAGAGGATCGATCCCCCACAGGGGTAGAGAAACTATCCCCCACAGGGGTAGAGGAACGATCCCCCACAGGGGTAGAGAAACGATCCCCCACAGGGGTAGAGGAACTGTCACCCACAGGGGTAGAGAAACTATCACCCACAGGGGTAGAGAAACTATCCCCCACAGGGGTATAGGAACGATCCCCCACAGGGGTAGAGAAACTATCAACCACAGGTTAGAGAAACTATCACCCACAGGGGTAGAGGAACGATCCCCCACAGGGGTAGAGAAATTATCCCCCACAGGTGTAGAGGGACGATCCCCCACAGGGGTAGAGAAACTATCAACCACAGGGGTAGAGGAACTATCAACCACAGGGGTAGAGGAACTATCAACCACAGGGGTAGAGGAACTATCAACCACAGGGGTAGAGGAACTATCACCAACAGGGTTAGAGAAACTATCCCCCACAGGGGTAGACAAACTATCGCCCACAGGGGTAGAAGAACTATCACCCACAGGGGTAGAGGAACGATCACCCACAGGGGTAGAGAAATTATCCCCCACAGGGGTAGAGAATCTATCCTCCACAGGGGTAGAGAAACTATCCCCCACAGGGGTAGAGGAACGATCACCCACAGGGGTAGAGGCACTATCCCCCACAGGGATAGAGAAATGATAACCCACAGGGGTAGAGGCACTATCCCCCACAGGGGTAGAGAAACGATAACCCACAGGGGTAGAGAAACTATCCCCCACAGGGGTAGAGGAACGATCACCCACAGGGGTAGAGGCACTATCCCCCACAGGGATAGAGAAATGATAACCCACAGGGGTAGAGGCACTATCCCCCACAGGGGTAGAGAAACGATAACCCACAGGGGTAGAGAAACTATCCCCCACAGGGGTAGAGGAACGATCACCCACAGGGGTAGAGGACATATCACCCACAGGGGTAGAGGACCTATCACCCACAGGGGTAGAGGCACTATCCCCCACAGGGGTAGAGAAATGATAACCCACAGGGGTAGAGAAACTGTCCCCCACAGGGGTAGAGGAACGATCACCCACAGGGGTAGAGGCACTATCCCCCACAGGGGTAGAGAAATGATAACCCACAGGGGTAGAGGCACTATCCCCCACAGGGATAGAGAAACTATCCCCCACAGGGGTAGAGATACTATCCCTCACAGGGATAGAGAAACTATCCCCCACAGGGGTAGAGATACTATCCCTCACAGGGATAGAGAAACTATCCCCCACAGGGGTAGAGATACTATCCCTCACAGGGGTAGAGGAACGATCACCCACAGGGGTAGAGGACCTATCACCCACAGGGGTAGAGGCACTATCCCCCACAGGGGTAGAGAAACGATAACCCACAGGGGTAGAGGCACTATCCCCCACAGGGGTAGAGAAACTATCCCCCACAGGGGTAGAGATACTATTCCTCACAGGGATAGAGAAACTATCCCTCACAGGGGTAGAGGAATGATCACCCACAGGGATAGAAAAACTATCCCCCACAGGGGTACATTACACACTCACATCTTCACCCAGTGGGACACATTACAGAGATTGCATGGAGGTAAGTGTATAAATAAGGAATTGCTCAGTAGGTGTGTGTCCTGTCTGTCTTCCTGTGTCTGTGTATCCTGTCCGTCTTCCTGTGTCTGTGTCTGTGTCTGTGTGTGTGCATGCATTTGTGTGTGTGTGTGTGTGTGTGTGTGTGTGTGTGTGTGTGTGTGTGTGTGTGTGTGTGTGTGTGTGTGTGTGTGTGTGTGTGTGTGTGTGTGTGTGTGTGTGCGTGCGTGTGTAGAAGTTTATGAGCTTTAAGTTGTAGCTACTGCGTTGAATCAGCAGTATATTGTATTTGATGTTACTCCCCTACAGAGCTCACAGCTAATTGGAAACACTAGTAATTACACTGTTTACAACATCATACTAATTATACGCCCGTGAGAGAGTTTGGGTGTTGTCTGTCTACAGTACATATACTACCAGGATTTAGAGAGGGATAGAGACAGAGACAGACACGGAGAGGGGGGCAGAGAGAGAGAAAAAGAAGGAAGACAGAAAGAGAAAGAGAGAGAGAGAAAGGAAGAAAGAAATAGGGCGAGAGACAGCGAGACAGAGAGAGAGACAGATACATAGAGAGGTGGGGCAGAGAGAACAAAAGAAAAGGGAGAGAGAGAGTGAGAGAAAGAGAGATATATGGAGAATCTAATGGAAAATAACAGAAACAACTACAATCAATAAAGCAGAGTCCAATCAGCAGGCCAATGTTTTGGCAGGTAGCCTGGCGGTTAGAGCTCTGGGCCAGTCACCAAAATGTTTTGGCAGGTAGCCTGGCGGTTAGAGCTCTGGGCCAGTCACCAAAATGTTTTGGCAGGTAGCCTGGCGGTTAGAGCTCTGGGCCAGTCACCTAAATGTTTTGGCAGGTAGCCTGGCGGTTAGAGCTCTGGGCCAGTCACCAAAATGTTTTGGCAGGTAGCCTGGCGGTTAGAGCTCTGGGCCAGTCACCTAAATGTTTTGGCAGGTAGCCTGGCGGTTAGAGCTCTGGGCCAGTCACCAAAATGTTTTGGCAGGTAGCCTGGCGGTTAGAGCTCTGGGCCAGTCACCAAAATGTTTTGGCAGGTAGCCTGGCGGTTAGAGCTCTGGGTAGTCACCTAAATGTTTTGGCAGGTAGCCTGGCGGTTAGAGCTCTGGGCCAGTCACCAAAATGTTTTGGCAGGTAGCCTGGCGGTTAGAGCCCTGGGCCAGTCACCAAAATGTTTTGGCAGGTAGCCTGGCGGTTAGAGCTCTGGGCCAGTCACCAAAATGTTTTGGCAGGTAGCCTGGCGGTTAGAGCTCTGGGCCAGTCACCAAAATGTTTTGGCAGGTAGCCTGGCGGTTAGAGCTCTGGGCCAGTCACCTAAATGTTTTGGCAGGTAGCCTGGCGGTTAGAGCTCTGGGCTAGTCACCAAAATGTTTTGGCAGGTAGCCTGGCGGTTAGAGCCCTGGGCCAGTCACCAAAATGTTTTGGCAGGTAGCCTGGCGGTTAGAGCTCTGGGCCAGTCACCAAAATGTTTTGGCAGGTAGCCTGGCGGTTAGAGCTCTGGGCCAGTCACCAAAATGTTTTGGCAGGTAGCCTGGCGGTTAGAGCTCTGGGCCAGTCACCAAAATGTTTTGGCAGGTAGCCTGGCGGTTAGAGCTCTGGGCCAGTCACCTAAATGTTTTGGCAGGTAGCCTGGCGGTTAGAGCTCTGGGCCAGTCACCAAAATGTTTTGGCAAGTAGCCTGGCGGTTAGAGCTCTGGGCCAGTCACCAAAATGTTTTGGCAGGTAGCCTGGCGGTTAGAGCTCTGGGCCAGTCACCTAAATGTTTTGGCAGGTAGCCTGGCGGTTAGAGCTCTGGGCTAGTCACCAAAATGTTTTGGCAGGTAGCCTGGCGGTTAGAGCCCTGGGCCAGTCACCAAAATGTTTTGGCAGGTAGCCTGGCGGTTAGAGCTCTGGGCCAGTCACCAAAATGTTTTGGCAGGTAGCCTGGCGGTTAGAGCTCTGGGCCAGTCACCAAAATGTTTTGGCAGGTAGCCTGGCGGTTAGAGCTCTGGGCCAGTCACCTAAATGTTTTGGCAGGTAGCCTGGCGGTTAGAGCTCTAGTCACCAAAATGTTTTGGCAGGTAGCCTTTAGAGCCCTGGGCCAGTCACCAAAATGTTTTGGCAGGTAGCCTCAGATGGGCCAGTCACCAAAATGTTTTGGCAGGTAGCCTGGCGGTTAGAGCTCTGGGCCAGTCACCAAAATGTTTTGGCAGGTAGCCTGGCGGTTAGAGCTCTGGGCCAGTCACCAAAATGTTTTGGCAGGTAGCCTGGCGGTTAGAGCTCTGGGCCAGTCACCAAAATGTTTTGGCAGGTAGCCTGGCGGTTAGAGCTCTGGGCCAGTCACCAAAATGTTGCTTCTTCGGGCCGACCAGGTGAAAATTGTACCCTTGAGCAAGGCACTTAATTCTTCATTTGCTCCAGGGGCGGAGTACTACTGTAGCTGACTGGGTAAAACTACATATTTTACTGCACCTATTTGGTGTATGTTTGTGTTTATATTATATTTAGTATATATTGTAAAAACATATACATTGCAATTGGAAAGTATTCAGCCCCCATTACTTTTTCCATGGTTTGCTACAATTACAGCCTTATTCTAAAATGGGTTAAATTCCCCCCCCCCCCTCCATCAATCTACACACAATATCCTATACCCTATAATGACTAAGCAAAAAAAGATTTTTAGATATTTTAGCAAATTTATTACAAATAAAAACATGATTATGACATTTACATAAAGTATTCAGATCCTTTACTCAGTAGTTTGTTGAAGCACCTTTGGCAGCGATTAAAACATTGACTCTTCTTGGGTATGATGCTACAACCTTTGCATACCTGTATTTGGGAGTTTCTCCATTCTTCTATGCAGATCCTCTCAAGATCTGTCAGATTGGATTGGAGTGTCACTGCACAGCTATTTTCAGGTCTTTCCAAAGATGTTTGATCGGGTTCAAGTCCGGGCTCTGGCTGGGCCACTCAAGGACATTCAGAGACTTGTCCTGAAGCCACTCCTGCATTGTCTTGGCTGTTTGCTGTTGGAAGGTGAACCTTTGCCCCAGTCTGACGTCCTGAGCGCTCTGTTTTCACAAAGGATCTCTTTGTACTTTGCTCCCTCCCTTTGCTCCCTTCATCTTTCCCTCGATCCTGACTAGTGTCCCTGTCCCTGCCACTGAAAAACATTCCCACAGCATGATGCTGCCACCACCATGCCTCACCGTAGGGATGGTTTCAGGTTTCCTCCAGACGTGACGCTTGGCATTCAGAGTTCAGTCTTGGTTTCATAAGACCAGAATCTTGTTTCTCAAGGTTTGACGGTCCTGTAGGTGCCTTTTGGCAAACTCAAAGTGGGCTGTCATGTGCCTTTTACTGAGGAGTGGCTTCCATCTGGCCACTACCATAAAAGCCTGATTGGTGGAGTGCTGCAGAGATTGTTGTCCTTCTGGAAGGTGCGCCCATCTCCACAGAGGAACTCTAGAGCTCTGTCAGAGTGACCATCGGGTTCTTGGTCACCTCCCTGACCTACCTTTCCCCAGATCTGTGCCTCGACACAATCCTGTCTCTGTGCTCTACAGACATTTCCTTCGACCTCGTGGCTTGGTTTTTGATCTGATATGCGCTGCACTATATGTAAATAAGGTATTCCCTCATGGAGTACTGAAAAGGAACAAGTACTTTATCTTGGCACCAGAGCTCAAATGCTTGCCACTTTTTGTCTGACTGCAAAATATGACAGTGCTTTTTCAGGATTGCTTTCATTTTCTCCGGAACCCTTGGTGTACTTAGTGCAAAACAATGTTGCATTGTTTTTCTTCTTTGGTTTAGTTTCTAGCAATTACTCTCTTGGTTTTCGAGACATTTTCATCATTGCAGCATTAAGAGTTTTGTACTTGTAGCCTCTGAATGTATCCATCATTTTCTTAGCATTGCTGTCAAAATCTGACTGGTGGCTACAGATTTGTTTTACCCTCCATAACTGGCTATATGGTAGACCATTCTTGAGGGGAAGAGGATGTATACTATCCGCACGTAGCAGGGTATTGCGGTCTGTGGGATTTGTGTATACTGTAAGGCTTTATGTAATACATTACTCTCCTTGATGATCCATAAGTACAGGTAGTTTATTTTTCTCTCATCAGTCTGCATAGTGAATTTGAGATATTCAGAGTTTGGAATTAATTTATTTCCTGCTGACTTCCTTCCAAGACATAATCTACCTATCTCTTCCATAGGAGGATTTTCGAAAGTAAGGGGAGTGTCTCTGTTTTGTAAATGAGTGCTACATACAGGTTTGCATAGTTGGGAGCAAAAGGTTTGCATATAGTTGGGAGCAAAAGGGGAATCCATGGCTACACCCCGAATGTGAAGGAAAAAGTCTGATGCAAAAGTAGTTATTGGATAATTCAAGAGTAGAGTTTCTCTGCTGAAGGAAGTGTTGTAGCGCCTGCAAGCCTCCAGTGTGTGGGATGTTAGTCTTCAAGCTCTCCACATCAAAAGTGGCCAGCAGGGTTCCCTGTGGAATCCTTCTTAAGCCCTCTATCAATGAGATCATATGACTAGTGTCTGACATAAGATGGGAGATTTAATTGTTTCATTGGGGTAATCCACAAACTTAGAAATGTTGGCCGTCACAGAGTCAATTGCTGCTACAATGGGTCTACCTGGGGGAGGAGACACTTGTTTATTGTTTGGGTAATTTAGCGACTGTATAAAAAGTTGGTATCTTAGTAAATTTCACACCTATTTTTGATTTGATTTGATTTGACCTAGAAATGTTGTATTATTTCTGGTGATTTGTCCTGATTCCAATTAGCTGTCCATTGTGGCTGTGATATTATGCTGATATTGTAGTGTCATGATTCCGTTTGTGATAGAAGTCACCTTTAGATGGTTGTTGACAACATTTATTCACATTAGTCACATTAGTTTTTTTATATAAATTCCTCCTCCTTTGTCACATTTTGTAATGATAATCGATGGATCTGACTGTAAGTCCTTAACCTCTCTAGGATAGGGGACGCTTGCGTCCCATTTGGCCAATAACCAGGGAAAATGCAGCGCGGCAAATTCAAATAAAATGATATAAAAATCTAACTTTCATTAAATCACACATGTAAGATACTAAATTAAAGCTACATTCGTTGTGAATCCAGCCAACCATTTTCTTTTCCGAAAGCATATTATCTGATGATAGCACAACAGTAAACAAAGAGGGTAGCATATTTCAACCCTGATATACAGAGGAATAAAATATAAAACATGCCTTACCTTTGACAAGGTTCTTTTGTTGGCACTCAATATGTCCCATAAACATCACAATTGGTCCTTTTGTTTGATTCCGTCCATATATATCCAAAATGTCCATTTATTTCCGTTTGAGCCAGAAAAAAAAAATACTTCCAATTGTGCGGAACGTCACTACAAAATATCTCAAAAGATGCCTGTAAACTTTGCTAAAACATTTCAAACTACTTTTGTAATACAACTTTAGGTATTTTTAAACATTAATAATCGATCAAATTGAAGACGGGTCTATCTGTGTTCAATTACAGGTGGACAAACTTACTTTTTTTGATCTGACAGTGTTACTGCATTTCTAAGATGGTACTTCTTCATTTCTCAAAGGAATAACCTCAACCAAATTCCAAAGACTGGCGATATCTAGTGGAAGAGGTAGGAACTGAACACGAACTCCTAATTAATCTTGAGAACTCACTGAACAGACAGAGACCTAAAAAAATTCTGAACGGTTAGTCCTCAGGGTTTTGCCTGCTACATAAGTTATGTTATACTCACAGACATGATTCAAACAGTTTTAGAAACTTCAGAGTGTTTTCTATCTAAATCTACTACTAATATGCATATCTTATATTCTTGGCATGAGTAGCAGGAAGTTGAAATTGGGCACGCTATTTATCCAAAAGTGAAAATGCTGCCCCCTATACCTTAAGAATTATTTAATCTCTACTCAGGTTATAATAGGATTTGTGCATCTGTTTGTCTTTCAGTAGGTCACCTACATCATTTTCAACAGTCCTGTAGAAGGTTTCTATGGATGCATTGCGTTTTGAGGGGAGGTACCAATCAAATATTTGCTCTAAATGTGGTTCTCTCAGAGTTTTCAGGTGTCTCAGCTTGGTTGATGCCTCCATCTCCTGCTTGATTCACAGAGAGACTCTGTGTCTGTCAACGGCTTGTCTCTTCCTGTGCTGTGGTTTCTGGTGCTCCAGGATCTCACCAGAGGTATGTTAGTCCATTGTGATTTTCTTCCAAATTTAGTTTATGTTTGTTAATTTTCCTCTTTCCCAGTTCGGTCGTAATCTCGGTTAGTCGTAGTCGTTACTCTAAATGACATTATTCTGTTTGATAGGATCATTAAGTACGTCTCGTAAAGCTTCCTGTCAATTGTCAATTGAGGTTTCGATATCTGTAATATCCATTCTGAGATGTTCAATGATCAAAGTCATTTGTTATGTATAGCACACCATCGTTCACAAAACTCTTCCGTGTTTTGGCCAAGTGAAGGCTCTGTGCCAAGGTTTTCCTGAAGCTCAGCCTACTCTGTGTACCAGGACTCCTGTGATCAGTGGCATACCCCCGATTGCCACCTGGGGGTACTGTTGTCATAACGAGCCTCCCTCGGTTTAGAAAGTAAGATGCATTCCAGCGCTGGACCGCACAAATTGAAAATAGACCCAGGGGAAAAAACGTTATGATGGAGGTTACCGACCCTTAACCAACAATGCAGTTCAAGAAAGAGTTCATCAAATATTTACTAAATAAACTAAAGTAAAAATAGTAAAATAAAAAGTAACACAATAAAAATAACATTAACAAAGATATATACAGGGGTACTGATACCGAGTCAATGTGTGGGTTGGTCAAGTTATTTTGTACCTGTAAAGTGGCTATAAACAGCAAGTAGCTGCAGTGTAAAAACAAATGGGGGGGGGGGGCGTGTCAATGTAAATTGTCAAGGTGGTCATTTGATTGATCGTTCAGCACACTAGCTTGGGGGTAGAAGCTGTTAAGGAGCCTTTTGGACCTAAACTTGGCGCTCTGGTATCGCTTGCCATGCGGTAGCAGAGAAATCAGTCTATGACTGGAGTCTTAGACAATTTTTGGGAGCTAGTAAACAGTTGAAAGAATACACTTGGAGTCATTAAAACTCATTTTTCAACCATTTTTGTTGAACTTTGTGCAACAAGTCTTTTTCCAACAATTGTTTACAGAAAGATTATTTTTATAATTCACTGTATCACAGTTCCAGTGGGTAGAGTTTCTCTGCCTTTAAACAAGGAAGAAAATGATGTCATGGCTTTATACGCTTCTGATAGGCTAATTGACATTATTTGAGTCAAGTATGTGTGGGTGTCTTTCAAGGCCCACCTTCAAACTCATTGCCTCTTTGCTTGACATCATGGGAAAATCAAATTAAATCAGCCAAGACCTCAGAAAAACAATTGGCCGACAGTCTGGTTCATCCTGTGGAACGCCTGAAGGTACCATGTTCATCTGTACAAAATAGAGTATCATAGCCGTCATACCGCTAGTGCATTCTGTCTCCTGGAGATGACCATTCTTTGGGGAGATTTCAATCCCAGTACAACAGCAAAGGACCTTGTGAAGATGCTGGAGGAAACTGGTACAAAATAATCTACATCCACATTAAAATGAGTCCTATATGAACATAACCTGAAAGGCCACTCAGCAAGGAAGAAGCTACTGCTCCAAAACCACCATAAAAAAGCCAGACTACGGTTTGCAACTGCACATGGGAACAAATATTGAGCTTTTTGGAGAAATGTCCTTTGGTCTGATGAAACAAAAATAGAACTGTTTGGCCATAATGACCATTGTTATGTTTGGAGGAAAAAGGGGGAGGCCTGCAAGGAGAAGAACACCATCCCAACTGTGAAGTATGGGGGTGCCAGGATCATGTTGTGGAGGTGCTTTACTGCAGCAACATCTCAAGACATCAGCCTGGAAGTTAAAGCTTGGTCGCAAATGGGTCTTCCAAATGGACAAAGACCCCAAGCATATGTTTTTTATATTTTTTTATTTTACCTTTATTTTACTAGGCAAGTCAGTTAAAAGATTTGGCATGGGTGCCCAGATCCTCAAAAAATTCTAAGAGTACATCACTGGGGCCAAGCTTCCTACAAATCCAGGACCTACAGTTGAAGTCGGAAGTTTACATACATCTTAACCAAGTATATTTAAACTCAGTTTGTCACAATTCCTGACATTTAATCCGAGTAAAAATAAAAAGTTCTTCCTGGGATCCACACAGAACTTGAAACGTGACATTATACATAACATTAATATACAAGAACAGGTCAAGGACAGAACTGCAGACATTTAATAACAGCACACTTAGCCTACATATCAATACATACACACAGAATACAGTTGAAGTCGGAAGTTTACATACACCTTAGCCAAATACATTTAAACTCAATTTTTCACAATTCCTGACATTTAACCCAAGTAAAAATTCCCTGTCTTAGGTCAGTTAGGATCACCACTTTATTTTAAGAATGTGAAATGTCAGAATAATAGTATAGAGAATGATTCATTTCAGCTTTTATTTATTTCATCACATTACCAGTGGGTCAGAAGTGGGGGACCAGGGGAAGAAGCTCAATTAGTATTTGGTAGCATTGCCTTTAAATTGTTTAACTTGGGTCAAATGTTTTGGGTAGCCTTTCACAAGCTTCCCACAATAAGTTGGGTGAATTTTGGCCCATTCCTCCTGACAGAGCTGGTGTAACTGAGTCAGGTTTGTAGGCCTCCTTGCACGCACACACTTTTTCAGTTCTGCCCACTCATTTTCTATGGGATTGAGGTCGGGGCTTTGTGATGACCACGCCAATACCTTGACTTTGTTGTCCTTAAGCCATTTTGCCAGAACTTTGGAAGTATGTGTTAAGCCCCTGAAAACAGGGGAGAAATAATCACGAGAGTGATACGGTGTTGTATTCTCACTTCAACGTTTAGTTCAATCATTTCACAAAAGTAACACATTACAAAACAACAGAAAACCCATTATACAAATAACACAGCAAAATATCTTATTAACAACGCCCGTGTTCATTCACAATCGACATAAAATGGCAGCTACTCTCAGTACGATGCTATTCTTCACTTCAACCGAGCAGGGCTAATATTACTCTCTTCAAACTTAACTCTAACTTCCACAAGATGTTACTAAGACACACCTTAAACACTCTTAACGTTAGCGAGTTATTACATTTAAATTACTATTTTTATCATCAATAAAGTACCTGAAAACAGGGGAGAAATAATCACAAGAGTGATACGGTGTTGTATTCTCAATTCAACGTTTAGTGTAATGAGAAAAGACCGCGATTTTCCCCAGGTATATGGGTGGAGACCAGAGCAATCGATCTCCGGCTCATAGATTAAGAGCATTTCGTAGATCACAGATTAACACTTTTAGGCACCACAAAATAAAGTAATCAATATAACGTTTACACATTACTCTCACAATTCGTACCCTTTGACAGATTTGAACTTTAACACAATTATATGAATGTTATCAATCTCTATCAACTAATACTGAATGCATCTTTTTAACCTTAGATGTTTTAAGATCATCACATACTGTGAACTTACTAATACTTTTTAATGTATAACGGGCTATGAATATTTCTTATTTCCTAGCCTAGTGGTTAGAGCGTTGGACTGGTAACCGAAAGGTTGCAAGTTCGAATCCCTGAGCTGACAAGGTACAAATCTGTCGTTCTGCCCCTGAACAGGCAGTTAACCCACTGTTCCCAGGCCG
The DNA here is from genome assembly GCF_023373465.1 of Oncorhynchus keta. Taxonomy (NCBI): domain Eukaryota; kingdom Metazoa; phylum Chordata; class Actinopteri; order Salmoniformes; family Salmonidae; genus Oncorhynchus; species Oncorhynchus keta. The sequence continues at coordinate 9,003,611 of NC_068426.1, forward strand.
TCATTGAAAATAAGAATTTGTTCTTAAGTCTCCTGCAGCCG